>NC_092349.1:8986277-9361277 GCF_963676685.1 Mytilus edulis | reverse complement strand
CGTACAGTTTATGCGCTTTTACATTTAACCCTGCTAAGCCGAACACTTTTCTTTGTAAGAGTTATCTCCCTATTCACTGTTTATCATCAGAGTGCATCTCCTTTGTAACAAAAAAAGATAGCGACAAAATTCTTTTTACAAATTGTTCGTTACATCCTAAGGAAAATTTGGCTTATTTGGATCGAAGCGATTCGATGAAATTTTATAGGAGTTATCTACCTTTACAAAATTATTTTCTCAATATGTGTTATTAACTAATAAACCGTCAACCGTATAACCCTGGAATGTATTTATTTGAGATCCCTAGGCCCTTTATTAGAAAATGGGGTCAAGGTCAAAGGTCAAGGTCAAGTTCTAAATTCGGAATTTTCCATGTTTTTGCATTTTCTCCAACCCTTGAAAAGGTACATATTAAAGAACAAGTGCAAAATGATTGCTATATAGTTATGAAGATATGTTACATTTGGTCTGATACAATTAAATAGCATCTAATAGGAGTTAGTGCCCCTGAAATGTCTTGATATGAGGTTATTTGATTATAACTTCAACTAAGTGCATTTTAATGGCATTTGACCTTGTGCAAAAGGTTGGATGACAAATGACCTTGAAAAATGACTACCGGAAGTGACCTTGAGAAAACCGGAAGTAACCTTTTTTTGCAATTTTTCGTATAAAAGTACTCAGAATCCATATATTTTGTCATATAGATACATAAACTGATTACTGAAGACTAAAAATGACTTCCAACAAACCGGAAGTGACCATGTATCTCCCATTCTAAATACAAAAGTATATAGAAACTATACATTTTTGGAATCAGTGTGAAAGAAGCTGTCATATTAGACCGGAAGTGACATTCATTTCACCGGAAGTAGCATATTATCTCCTTTATATCACTTAAAAATATGATTAAACCATTATTTATCGTATCAGTATGAACAACTATCTTCTTATCAAAATTTCTTTGATATGGAAAGACCTTCAATTGTTCTCTGAACAATTGGTTTTTAATTAAGTCTTTCCACTTTTCTGTGGAAAGACTTATTGTTTTTGTTCTGATTATTATTATTATTATTTTTTTTTTTTCTTCCGCCAAATTTTGTTCTTGCGATAAACATTTGTTTCGCAATATGTCGCTTAGATATTTTGCATATTGTATCGTATAGTTTATGCGCTTTTAAATTTCACCCTGCTAAGCCGAACCTTTTTCTTTGTAAGAGTTATCTCCCTATTCACTGTTTATAATCAGAGTGTATCTCCTCCGTAACAAAAAAAGATATCGACAAAATTTCTTTTACACATTGCTCGTTACATCCTCAGGAATTTTTGGCGTATTTTGATCGAAGCGATTCGATGAAATTTTATAGGAGTTATCTACCTTTACAAAATAAATTTGTCGGTATGTTTATATAACTCATAAACAGTTAACCGTATAACCCTGGAATGTTTTTATTTGAGTCCCCTAGGTCCTAACTTAGAAAATGAGGTCAAGGTCAAAGGTCAAGGTCAAGTTCTCAATTGTGACTTTTGCTTGTTTTTGCATTTTCTCCGACACTTTGAAAGATACATGTTAAAGAACAAGTGCAAAATGTCAGCTTAACTGTAATGAAGATATGCTACATTTAGTCTTATACTATTACATGGCATCTTAAAGGAGTTGTTGCCCCTGAAATGTCTTGATATGAGGTTATTTGATTATAACTTCAATTAAGTTCATTATAAAATCATTTGACCTTATACAAAAGGTTAAGAGACAAATGACCTTAAAAAATGGCTACCGGAAGTGACCTTGAGAAAACCGGAAGTAGCTTTGTTTGCAATTTTTTCACATAAAAGTACTCAGAATCCATATATTTTGTCATATAGATACATGAACAGATTACTGGACTAAAAATAACTTCCAACAAACCGGAAGTGGCCAATTATCTCCCATTCTACATACAAAAGTATGTAGAAACTATATATTTGTGGAATCAGTGTGAAAGAAGCTATCATATGAGACCGGATGTGACATTCATTTCACCGGAAGTAGCATATTATCCCCCTTATATCACTCAAAAAGATAATTAAACCATTATTTATCGCATCAGTATGAAGAAACTACCTTCTTATCCAAATTTCTTTGGTGTGGAAAGACTTTCAATTGTTCTCTGAACAATTGGTTTTTAATTATTATTATATTTATTCTTCCCCACTTTTTTGTCCATACTATTTCTCAGAATTGGCTTGAACAATGTTGATGGAACTATACCATAATGTTGACCACCACATTAAATAATTCAATGGGGTATGGCATCATCAAGATGGCTTCCGTTGCCATGGAAACGAAACAAATGTAAAAAAATCCAGTTTTTTGTTTTGGTGAACTGTTTGGATATGCTTGAACTCAGAATCATTATATTTTAATACAATGGAGGTGCCCACTATGTACAGGTGTTGGTTGATTTTCGCACTCATTGGAACTACTATGTTGCCATGGAAACTACTCTAAAAAATTCAAAAATATCAAAATGTTCCAAACTTAATGAAACTTCACAGTAATGATGAGCAACATTAGAAGATGTGGCATTTGGAGTTGGAATGCCAAAAATAGCTCCTGTTACCATAGAAAAAATTCAATAAGGTCAAAAATTTCACAAAAAGATAAAAAAAAAACTGGATGAAACTTTACTGAAATGATCACTGGCATAAGCAGAGTTGACTTTTGAATTTTCAAAATGGCCGCCGTAACCATGGAAACATCAAAAATATTCAAAATTTCAAATTGCTCCAAACTTAATGAAACTTTACAACAATGATAATTTGAATGTGTAGATGCACTCTTTGAAATTGGAATCTTCTAGATTGCTGCCGCTTGCCTGTAAATACGGGAAGGGTGCCATCCGCTATTGCTTGCAATGGCAAATCTAGTTATTATTATTTTTCTTGCAACACATTTTGTCCAGGTGATTTCTCGAAATCAAATGGACCATTGTTGATGGAACTCTACTATATTGAGGACCCTCGTGTCAAGTTGTGCACAAAGCATGGAATGGTTTAAGATGGCTGCCGTTACCATGGAAACGGAACAAATGTGAAAAAATCCAGTTTTTTGTTTTGGTGAACTGTTTAAATATGCCTTAACTCAGAATCATTATATTTAAATACAATGTAGGTGCCCATTAGATACAGGTGTTGGATGATTTTGGAAATCATTGGAACTACTATGTTGCCATGGAAACTACACCAAAAATTTCATCAATATCAAAATGCTCCAAACTTAATGAACTCGGTAAATGTGGCATTTGGAGTTGGAATTTCCAAAATAGCTCCAGTTACCAGGGTAACAATGCGAAAACGTCAAAAACTTCAAAAAAAATAAAATTGCTGCAAACTGCATGAAACTTTACCAAAATGGTAACTGGCATAGGCAGAGTTGCATTTTGAAGTTGGAATTTTTAAAATGGCTGTCGTAACCATGGAAACAGCAAAATTGTCAAAATTTCAAAATGCTCCAAACTTTATGAAACTTTATAAAAATGGTAATTTGCATGTGTAGATACGCTCTTTTACTTTGGAAATTTAAAAATGGCTGCCGTTATCCTGGCAATTGGGGGACGAGGGTGCCATCCGTTATTGCTAGCAATTACAAATCTTGTTTGTTTTTGTCATTGAAAAACTGAAACATTTATTTTATTTTTAGCTTCTATGCGGATAACAAGTGATGCAAGTAAGTATGCTTAAAATAAAAAAGGCAGCATATTTTTGTTTTCTAACTTGTAAAACAAAGTAAGATTGGTTCCATATATTATTGATCACAAACCACGGTATTTTGAATAGTGCATATGCACTACAGATTTCGTTTCTAAAGAAACTTTGTTAAGTATGTGATTAAATGCAATTTTAATTCAAATTAAGTTTCTATAAGATATATTACAACAACATGCAGTCTCGCTCCGTTACGAGTTCATTCGGTGTTTTCATATTTTTTGCTTTATCTGGATTTGTATAATAATAACAGGTTAGTTTAGTACATCGGTACATTTGTGATGCCTTTTTAAAGTATACTGTTTATTTAATCCTCCTTCAAGGCGTAGCAATTGACAGACACGCAAGAGGTGCCTGTGCCTTAGGCGAAGCGGGATGCGCCACTTACTGTTTGTATCAAGGGAAACACCATGGTGGCTGTTGTGGAGAAAATTATACAAAATGTCATGGAACTTGCTACTGTAACGGGGTAAGTGTTTGACATTTATCAAAATAGGGAAAGTAATTTTTGTATAACATCAGTTGTTTAAGTGTCACACAATTATCGGGTGAAAAGAGATGCGAAAGAAACAAAATGGATGACCAAACTCACAAGTCAGAAACGTGAAATACCATGCCAAAAACAAACAAAAAACGATCAAATGAAGTGACAATACCGACAAGGTACATTCACAATTTATAGTGGCTGATTCTGTATGTGTAAATTTAAAATTTTAAGTCATTAAAATTCAAACATTAACTCTGACATTCTTTTATTAATCTTAAGCAAGTTTTTGAAAATCCGTTTTCTTCTTACAGAGTGGTTATGAGTACCGTTGCCACAGCTGCGATTTGTAATATGCTGATGACTGCAATGAATTCTTTTTAAAATATGTCTAAAGACTACAATTAAACAGATTATTAGCAGTATGTCTTATTCTTTCTTTATAGACTCTGATATGCGTCAGTTCTTCTGTCCACATAAATAACATAAGACTGTTTGTACTTGATTTTAAATGAGGGCTTTTTTCAAAATATGAAATTTTGAAGCAGAAGCTGTGTTTTAAGATCAATTTACACGTAGACCTTAGTATCATGCAACCTGATATTGCATTTAAGGAATATACTTTAATATCAATATAAAATATTAATTATTGATATTATCGATTTGCACACAGAACATATTACCATTACCAGCTTTTTTTGTATTCATAAATGACGAACTGATGACATATCCAAATGTTAATCTAAATGTAGAAAGTTTGGAACATTTAAATTGTAGGTGACCTTTTCTTTTATCTTTTTGTATCTTTATTGTGACGGTTAGTGTTAATTTAAGCACCAGATCAGTTAGATTGTTAGCTTAGTTAGCTTTTAAACCAGGTTTGATCAACCATTTTCTACTAAATGAAATTCCTGTACCAAGCCAGAAATGTGACAGTTGTTTGTAATTCGGTTGATGTGTTATATCTTTTGGTTGTGCTATTGGGACTTTCCGTATTAGATAAAACAAAATTTATAATAATCATTATTGGTAATTCGTATATTTTCCCTTTGATCTTACTGCCTAATATTTTCTAGTATCAACGTACTGGCTGTATCACTAAAAATATTAGGCAATACATTGTGTGACGTCATGATTGTGACGGTTAGTGTTTATATAAAGCGCCAGGTCAGTTAGATTGTTAGCTTAGTTAGCTTTTAAACCAGGTTTGATCAACCATTTTCTACTAAATGAAATGCCTGTACCAAGCCAGAAATGTGACAGTTGTTTATAATTCTGTTGATGTGTTATATCTTTTAGTTGTGCTATTGGGACTTTCCGTATTAGATAAAACAAAATTGATAATAATCATTATCGGTAATTCGTATATTTTCCCTTTGATCTTACTGCCTGTATCACTGAAAATATTAGGCAATACATTGTGTGACGTCATGATTACCGGTAAACAGAATAATAGGTAGTTTCGTTTTTGATACTGACTATATCATGTGGAATATCTTAACACCAGCCTAGTGGTCAACACTTAAGCGATTAAGTGTTGACATGAATATCAATAATATGGTCATTTTTATAAATTTCCTGTTTACAAAACTTTGAATTTTTCGAAAAAACTAAGGATTTTCTTATCCCAGGCATAAATTACCTTAGCCATATTTGGCACAACTTTTTGGAATTTTGGATCCTCAATGTTCTTCAACTTTGTACTTGTTTGGCTTTATAAATATTTTGATATAAGCGTCACTGATGAGTCTTATGTAGACGAAACGCGCGTCTGGCGTACTAAATTATAATCCTAGTACCTTTGATAACTATTTACACCACTGGGTCGATGCCACTGCTGGTGGACGTTTCGTCCCCGAGGGTATCACCAGCCCAGTAGTCAACACTTAAGCGATTAAGTGTTGACATGAATATCAATAATATGGTAATTTTTATAAATTTCCTGTTTACAAAACTTTGAATTTTTCGAAAAAACTAAGGATTTTCTTATCCCAGGCATAGATTACCTTAGCCATATTTGGCACAACTTTTTGGAATTTTGGATCCTCAGTGCTCTTCAGCTTTGTACTTGTTTGGCTTTATAAATATTTTGATATGAGTGTCACTGATGAGTCTTATGTAGACGAAACGCGTGTCTGGCGTACTAAATTATAATCCTGATACCTTTGATAACTATTTACACCACTGGGTCGATGCCACTGCTGGTGGACGTTTCGTCCCCGAGGGTATCACCAGCCCAGTAGTCAACACTTAAGCGATTAAGTGTTGACACGAATATCAATAATATGGTCATTTTTATAAATTTCCTGTTTACAAAACTTTGAATTTTTCGAAAAAACTAAGGATTTTCTTATCCCAGGCATAGATTACCTTAGCCATATTTGGCACAACTTTTTGGAATTTTGGATCCTCAATGCTCTTCAACTTTGTACTTGTTTGGTTTTATAAATATTTTGATATGAGCGTCACTGATGAGTCTTATGTAGACGAAACGCGCGTCTGGCGTACTAAATCATAATCCTGGTACCTTTGATAACTATTTACACCACTGGGTCGATGCCACTGCTGGTGGACGTTTCGTCCCCGAGGGTATCACCAGCCCAGTAGTCAACACTTAAGCGATTAAGTGTTGACATGAATATCAATAATATGGTCATTTTTATAAATTTCCTGTTTACAAAACTTTGAATTTTTCGAAAAAAAACTAAGGATTTTCTTATCCCAGGCATAGATTACCTTAGCCATATTTGGCACAACTTTTTGGAATTTTGGATCCTCAATGCTCTTCAACTTTGTACTTGTTTGGCTTTATAAATATTTTGATATGAGCGTCACTGATGAGTCTTATGTAGACGAAACGCGCGTCTGGCATACTGAATTATAATCCTGGTACCTTTGATAACTATTAACACGCCCTAAAGGGCTCGTCTAGATATTCAAAATGATATAGTCAGTCACAAAAACGAAACTAACTGTTATTCCATATATATTAAACAAGTGGTTGGTTGTGATATAAATACACTTGCTCAACCATCACTGACTTAAAGACCCTCATTAGCATTCAAGGTAATTAAAACAAATCGTCACATTTTCACGCTCCTTGTCCTAAGACAAGAACCTCATCAGTGTAATTGTCATACTTCATACTTTAACGTTTTCCATTCATTTTGGGAATTGAATATGACTGATTCTGGGTTTATTCTGTTCAATCTATTAAAATGTATTGAATTTTATCGACAAGTAATGCTTAGAGCTTGACGTACATCTACACACCTGTCTTTGTAATTTTGAAGACTATAAATGACATATGATCCGTCGATTTCGATTGAATAACGTATTTCGTCAGTTCCATAGTTGATGAAATTGTAACTATTTTGCTTGTTTTATAAGCATAAATTTCACTTTGATAAGATATCAATCTTTCTTCCTTAAAATCTGAAAATTCACAAGCATTTATACTCCAACATTATTCAGCTAACATATTTAAATCACAAAACGTATTTCATTTGTGAAGTAGAAGTCAGCTTAAAAAAACAGTTAGTTTTTATGTAAATTTTACTAAAGAATAAGGTACAATTTCTTTGAGACTAAAACGATAACCCTCAAAATGAATCTTTATCTTCTTTTTGTGGTATTGAACATTTTTGGTACAATTTCATAGAGAGCCTTCATGTATTCATGTGTTTGGTGGACAAAAAAGGTAGGTTCGAAACAAATAATCATTTATGTTGTAAAAGAATAAAGGTGGTGAGACATTAAAATTAAAATAATGAGAATTCGGGACCAAAAACAAGTTTTTATCTTGGTTCAGGATAATAATTTGTGAATAGGCGTTTGGATCTCAATGAAATTGTACAACAAAGTTCAATCCCTCATAAGAACGATTGAAATTGATTTTTGTCCTTTTTTTTGGCCTAAACGTTTAAGAAAAAGGGACCAACAACAATACTTATTTAATACAATGTATGCATAGGATATGTCTTGGCGAATTTCAATGGGGTTAAATAAATGTCTTAAGTTTTAAGGGTTCTTTAATATGCTGAATCTATCAAAATTGAAAATGGAACCTTGGAATGTGTTAAAGAGCAGAAAAGCGCCAAAAGCCACCAATGGGTCTTCAACACAGTGCGAAAATCCCACAAATCAGAAGAAGGCTTCAGTTGACCTCTAAATTAGAATGTCTACTTATTTTGAGAAAATGCACGTCACATTTAACTCCGAAACATAAAGATGAACCAAAATAGAAACAGATCAATCAGACATCTGACGGGGTTAAACATAGTTTTTGATATCTCAACCATTCCCCTATACGCCTAGCCAATGTAGAATAAACAAACACATAACAATACTCACATTAAAAATCAGATTGAAGGAAATCCGTTTCAGATGTTAGAAACCAATTGCATATATTAAGAATTTGGATTTCGGCTCCGTTTTCATATTAGTCAGCGTTAATGTCCACAGAGTTCATAATTAAACTTGGTTTGATTACAAAAAAACAAACTTTGGTGTTCTGAATCTTACAGTGTATTAAGATTCTTGATTTTGGGCCTGGTTTTTTAATTGGTCCATATTAAGGTCCAAAACGTCCGAAATTTAACTTAGTTTGATTATAACAAAAATTTAATTAGTGAGCTTCTTTAATATTCCGAATCTATATATTCTAAAATATGTTTAACCCCGTCGGACGTATGTGCCAATTCACCAAGACATATCCTATGCATACATTGTATTGATAAGTATTGTTGTTGGTCCCTGTTTTCCTTAACATTTAGGCCGAACAAACAATTAATTTCAATCCTTCTTACGAGGTATTGAAGTTTGTTGTACAATTTCATTGAGATCCAAACGCCTATCCACAGATTATTGTCCCGAACCAAGAGAAAGGCTAGTTTTTGGTCCCGAATTCCCTTGTTTTAACGTTTAAAGTCCTACCACCTTTATTATTTTATAACACATATTATCATTTGTTTTGAATCTGCTTTTTTGTCCACCAAAAACATGAATGCCTAATGTAAGGCTCACTATGAAATTGTACCAAAAAGGTTCAATCCCACAAAAGGAAGGTAAGGGTTCATTTTAATGGTTATTGTTCTAACTGTTTTGAAATTCGGAACCAAAGAAGAGTCAGGACAATAATCTCTTGTATAGGCGTTTTGAACACAATAAGATTGTACCTTATTCGTTTGTAAAATTTACCTTAAAGTAAAGGTTCATATTTTGGGACTATATATTATCACTTAATGTTGCCATCAAGATAAATAAGATATCAGAAAATGTCAACCACTGTCTAAAGGTTCCAAATTTTAGACAATTTGATTAACATTTGGATATGACAACTGTTCGTTTTTTTATAAATATAAAAATTGTTCTTTGTAGCTAAAAGTGTCAATCTGTTCTGTTTGTGAACACAGGGGGGAGTTTGAAAAAAATCATCATCTTGTTATATAGTCTTTGTTCCATAACTGTAGTTTCAAACTCAGCATTATTGGATTTCACCATCTGTTTCCTGTCTCTATTCGAAATAAGACTCAGGGTACTATCGATCTCTAATTTGTTTTCATTTAAGTGCAAAGCATAAATATAGGCACACCAATTAATATTCATATTAAAGTAGATTCCTTAAATCAGATTTCAGGATGCACTGTACTTAGGTCTACGTGTAAATTGATCCCAAAACGGAGCTTCTGCTTCTGCTTCAAATTTTATATTTATGAAAAGCACTCTCAATTTTGTCCAAACAAACCGGATTGTAAAAGTCATATTTCACTTTATTTTTTGTTTTGTTTTAAAAGTTTTTTTTTTTCAACATTACACATTTAAAATCAGCTACAAACAGTCTAGTTTTATTTATTTGGACAAAGGAACTGACGCATATAAGAGTATATAAAGAAGGATTAAGAAAGATTGATAATAAACTGTTTAATTGTAGTTTTTCAAAATATTTTAAAAGGATTCATCGCAGTCATCAGCATATTACAAATCGCAGCTGTGGCAACGGTACTCATAACCACTCTGTAAGAAGAAAAAAAATCAATTACTTTAGAATAATAACAGAATGACAGAGTTAATGTTTGAATTTTAATGACTAAAAATTCAAATTTACTCATACAGAACCAGCCACTATAAATTGTGAATGTACCTTGTCGGTATTGTCACTTCATTTTATCGTTTTTTTTTTGTTGGTTTTTTTTTGCCATAGTTTATCACGTTTCTGACTTGTGAGTTTGGTTATCCATTTTGTTTCTTACGCCTCTCTTTTCACCTGATAATTGTGTGACACTTAAACAACTGATGTTATACAAAAATTACTTATTTTGATAAATGTCAAACACTTACCCCGTTACAGTAGCAAGTTCCATGACATTTTGTATGATTTTCTCCACAACAGCCACCATGGTGTTTCCCTTGATACAAACAGTAAGTGGCGCATCCTGCTTCACCTAAGGCACAGGCAGCTCTTGCGTGTCTGTCAATTGCTACGTTTTGAAGGAGAATAAAATCAAAAGTATACTTTAAAAAGGCAACAAAAATGTACCGATGTTCTAAACTTGTAAATCAGTTATTGTTATACAAATCAAGATAAAACAAAAAATATGAAAACACCGAATGAACTCTTAACATAGCGAAACTGCATGTTTTTATTATGTCTTATAGAAACTTAATTTGAATTGAACTGCATGTTATTACAAAATTTACAAAATTTCTTTAGAAACGTATCCGTAGTGCATTTATAGATATAGGAAGATGTGGTGTGAGTGCCAATGAGACAACTCTCCATCCAAATCACAATTTAAAAAAAGTAAACCATTATAGGTTAATGTACGGCCTTCAACATGGAGCCTTGGCTCACACCGAACAACAACAAGCTATAAAGGGCCCCAAAATTACTAGTGTAAAGCCATACAAACGGGAAAACCAACGGTCTAATCTATATAAAAATAAAAAAACGAGAAACGAGAAACACGTATAAATTACATAAACAAACGACTGTACATCAGATTCCTGACTTAGGTCAGGTGCAAACATTTGCAGCGGGATTAACGTTTTAATGGATCCAAACCTTCTCCCTTTTTCTGAAACAATAGCATAACATCACAACATAGAAAAAAAGTCAATGGTATATTAGATTAATCTTACTCTGTTTTACAAGTTAAGAAAAAAGAATTATGCTGCCTTTTTTATGTTGATATAAAAAAGAAGATATGGTTTGATTGTAAATGAGAGAACTCTGCACAACAGACCAAAATGACACAGAAATTAACAACTATAGGTCACCTTACGGCTTTAACAATGAGCAAAGCCCATACCGCATACTTACCGGCATCACTTTCTATCCACAGAGAAGCTAGAAATAAAATAAATGTTTCAGTTTTTCAATGACAAAAACAAATAACATTAGAGATCAATTTACCGACCGTTATGGATATCTATTTACCAGATGATGTCTGATACGAGTTTCGTGTTGCTCTGTCTTTCTATGTTTTGTTTCTGTTTGTTTGGTGGTTGTTTCTAGTTTTAGTTTTTTATTGTCATGACGTTGTCAGCATGTATTCAACATACGAGCTTTAATACGGCTTTGGTATCGTCCACCTCTGTTTCTTAAAATACTATACATTCTCTTCAACATGTTAATTTGTACTTTTCTCTTCATTTTTATTGCAATATTAGAAATGATGTCTCTGTTTCATGAATTCTCTTAGAATATCAAATACATAATCGAATTCAATAGTAATATCCAATAACAAGTGTCACAAATATGAAAAAAAATACGGTATCGTTGTCTGTAGTACTTCTTGTAAATTGATTCTTTTAACATGTTTAAATAAAACAGTCTGGGTTTTTTTCTGTGATAGTAAATTATCCAGCATGTCCTCATGTCACAATAAAAATTAAGATGATGAGGGACAATAAAAAATAAAACCATTAACCGAAAAAAAGTACATCCAACATTGTGAAATCAATTCAACCGAGAAAACCCACCGTCGTAAATTGTGATGAGACAATCAAAGAAATACAGTATGGGGAACAAAAACCCAACAACTGGAAATAAATAAAAATGCACTAACTAACAGAGTTAGTCAATTACAATATTTGCAACCGATGTTAAAAGCATCAGTTAAAGAAAACGGATTCCTCCAGTTCTATGAAATAAATTAATGAAAAAGAGGCTTTTGTGACGAGAGATAAACGGTAAAACATAAAGTTCCATATACTATAATCATATAACTTTAATATCACAATGGACTTACCAAAGATTCCCAATACCAGAAAAAAGAAAACTGTATACTTCATTTTTCTATCAACTTAAATCTGAAATGAAACGCATGGATCAGATAAAAAAATTAAAAAATACAGAATACTTAAACCAGCTCTGTGATGAAATGTCAATTATGTGATATATATCACAATTTTTGAAAAAAATCAGGAATATTTTGTTTGTTATAGCATTGAATACGACATACTAGCACTTAAACAATGTAAGAATACACTTGAAATATTATATAATAGTCCATTTTCCAATTACCGATATGATTCTGTTATTACACACTTTTTAAACAAATTACTTTTCTTTGTCAATCGTAAACTGATTCCATACCGGACAAAATTGGTTTTTGCCAATGCAAAGTATGATGAATTGAAAGTGATGTATCGGCGGTTTAACTAATTTTTCATAAAAAAAATAATTTCTGATGTCAAAAAGTATTTAGATTAACAACAAATTAATGTAATTAAATGATTTGAAAGTCTTAAATATTACTCACATTACGCACAGGTAAATTTGCTCGTTCTGCTAGCTCTTTATTATAAATGAAAATTAATTACCCTTATAAGGGAACACTGAAAGAGTGATCTTTAATCACAGGGTCAATTACGGGAATTGGCAAATAGCCTATTAATATAGAAGAGTGACGAAAGATACCAGAGGGACAGTCAAACTCATAAATCGAAAATAAACTGACAACGCCATGGCTAAAAATGACAGAAGACAAACAGACAAACAATAGAAAAAATGTCACAACATAGAAAACTAAAGAACAAGCAACACGAACCCCACCAAATACTAGGGAAAATCTCAGGTGATCCGGAAAGGAAGGCAGATCCTGCTCCACATGAGACACCCGTCCTGTTGCTTATGTTATAACAAATCTGGTAAATAATCTAATTCGGTAGGTCTCATTCATGAAAGGGAAGGGAATTGTAGTAACGACGTATGGAACACAACAGATATCATTTGTGAAATGATTATTCCATAACGGTCAACCAAATCGTGATGGCGTCCGTAAAATTCACGAAGGGATGATTTCAACTTCATCATTTGGAACTCTTGGTTTAATAGCAACCTTGTGAGCAGCAACCCCCAATCAAGAAAATCATGATAGGAAATGGAAGCACGGGTATATGTATATCTCCCGTATCAATTTGGGAGATATATACCTCATATGCAATTTCACTTGGTAAAGAAAATTACCTTCTTTACCAAGTGAAATTGCATATTCTTCAGTTTTGATCAAATCTGTATGTAAAAGAAAGTTTGACAAAATATGCACAAAAAATATTTGAAAATGAAACATCAATAAATAAACACAAATCTGTTTACTTCGACCTGAACACGTTTGGTGATATCTTACACTTTTATCTATTCTGGTTGTGTTGCTAGGGTTCATTTTTCCTCGGTCTTCCCTTTCATTTTATTTTTAATCTTTGTATTACTTTGTGTCTTGTTTGTCATTTCGTAGATTGTTTTTGTCTTAGTGGTGTCGGATTTGCCTCGACAAAAGTGTTGAATATCTCCTTGGGATGTAACTATTTTTAGCTAGGGTACGACGCTTTTGATATGCTTGAATCTTGACTTGAAGCTACATCAGAATAATTTGTTACGCTCAGTTCAAAACAAGTTAAAGCAAAACCCGACAGTAGAAACATTCAAAAGTGTCGGGAAATATCGGATATATTGTTTCATAAGAAACATTAAATTCAACCTATGTGTTTCGAATTATTTGAAAACAAATTATGAACAGTAAACTGAATGTACTTTACCTATTGATGACTTGCCCTATCTGATTAGAATGATAATTTTCGTCAGGAATGTCTTTTATATATAAATGTATATACCATGTACTATTTAGATTGGTTTTAAATAAAGTTAGAGTTTTATCTTATCGCGTACTGTATGAGAACACACATCTGTAATTGCGACATAACATGCACTATTCCAGACCATTTGCACTTAATATATGTACTATAATGTCCTTTTTATTTTAACTACGTACTATACATATCTCGCATATAATCGTGAAATTTCCCTTTTCAAACAATTCAGTACATAAAGAAATTTGCTTCTTATTAGTGCAATCGTTTTGTGGAATACCTGTCCTTATTAGGTTTTTTTGATAGATCATTTATTTATACTTTGTCATATGTAGGGGTGATCTCAGGTGATCTTAAATTATTTTCAGCACCTACTCGACACGTGAAACCCGTCACGATGCCCATGTTAGTACAAACCCGATAAAACAGCTCACCAGTAACCAGAATTTAGATTAATCGTCAAAAACAGTATTTGAAAAAATTATTTGATGAATTCTAAACCGTTTTTCAATTTATTTTTTATGCTTTTCAAATTACTTTAATACCAGTCAAATGTATTCCTTTGCGGTCATTAAGTTGTTGGAAGACATTCTGAAGTTGCGATAAACTAAGCTAAATAAAAAAGAATGTTATAGTAAAAATCAAAATAGATGGATATGATTTATTATACATCATAATTATACTGATGAAGGATATCTGTTATTCGTTAAATTTATAGATAGTTACATATTTTAAATTGTTGTGTTGTTTCTACAATTTTTAGGCAATTTTATAAAATGTCTAAAGATAGTAACAATTTACAATCAGTGTATTAAGGCGTGGATGATTTTGAACATAAAATTGAGAATGGAAATGGGGAATGTGTCAAAGAGACAACAACCCGACCAAATAAAAAACAACAGCAGAGGGTCACCAACAGGTCTTCAATGTAGCGAGAAATTCCCGCACCCGGAGGCGTCCCTCAGCTGGCCCCTAAACAAATATATACTAGTCCAGTGATAATGAACGCCATACTAATTTCCAAATTGTACACAAGAAACTAAAATTAAAATAATACAAGACTAACAAAGGCCAGAGGCTCCTGACTTGGGACAGGCGCAAAAATGCGGCGGGGTTAAACATGTTTGTGAGATCTCAACCCTCCCCCTATACCTCTAACCAATGTAGAAAAGTAAACGCATAACAATACGCACATTAAAATTCAGTTCAAGAGAAGTCCGAGTCTGATATCAGAAGATGTAACCAAAGAAAATAAACAAAATGACAATAATACATAAATAACAACAGACTACTAGCAGTTAACTGACATGTACCTGCAAACCAAGAAACTGGACATGTTCTAAACAATGAAAAATGTAAGTGTTGTATCGAACATACATAGATACCATCTTGCATCCAAAGTAAAAACTTAAAACAAGTAATAAAAATCCAATTTAACAGCCTCAGACTATGAATTAAAAAAACTTCACGAATGAAAAATGTTGAAATACAGAAAATGTTTTTTACATATATCGACCATATTTTTTACCTGTAGACACAGATCTTGTCGGATATCAATGACTTTTCTCGTAGGGAATTCAATATCTCTATGAACATAATCATTTCGCAGCTTAGACGCTTCTTTTCAGATGTCTGCCTTTTAACAACATATTATTCAGTTACTGTTTTATGTTGTCACTTTGTTCACTACTGAAAATGCTGGTCCAATGCGATACAATGAACTAATCAGACGGTTATATATGGAGGACATGAGAGCAGTTATTCAAAGGTAAAAATTAATATTCATAGATATAGGAAGCTTTGATATCAGTGCCCATGAGACAACTCTCAATCCAAGCAGCAATTTGTTAAAAGAACACTATTCTAGTTGAAAGTACGGTCTTTAATACGGAGCCTTGACTCACAACGAACAGAAAGCTGTAAGGGGCCCAGAAATGACAAGTGTAAAACCATTCAAACCAACGGTCTAATCTATATAAAGAATGGGACTGAAAAATACAAGTCAGATTTTGTCGAATCAAATTGATCGAGGACAGCATGATACAACTTTGGCACAAGTTAGTTTCATTGTTCCCAGTAAAGAACGTCTTCTATACGTATATGGAGGAAAAAAAATACAAAACACAGTTTTAAATAAATGCAGTAATCTTTTACAAATAGTTTTTTTTTCGATCATTCTTTATTTTGGTTACTAGCAAGATTTATTACATGGTTCGTACTAAAATGAGCAAATCGACGGGTTTCACGTGTCAAGCCTACACTTTCGGAGCGCCTGCGATCGGCCCTTCATATGACAAAGTATAAATATATCATCTATGAAACACGATCAATAAGGACGGGTATTACACAAAACGGTTGAACTATTAAGAGGCAATTTCAACCTTGTATGTACGAGCATATCGATTTATGTAATACTATGTAGTTAAAAACAAAAAGTACATTGGATTGAAAATGCATGAATTAGGTGCAAATGGTCTGGAATCGTGCAAGTTATGTCGTACTTGATAGTATTACAGATGTGTGTTCACATAAATTTCGAGATAAAACCCTAAAGTCTTACTTCATTTAAAACTCACTTACCTGATACATGTTATACATAAAAAAGGACATCTCCGTCGAAAATTATCATTCTAATCAGATAGGACAGGTCGTCAATAGGTAAATAACATTCAGTTTACTATTTATAGTTTGTATTCAAAGAGAGGGGTGAAAGAAACCAGAGGGACAGTCAAACTCATAAATCGAAAATAAACTGACAACGCCATGGCTCAAAATGAGAAAGACAAACAGACAAATAATAGTACACATGACACAACATAGAAAACTAAAGAATAAGCAACACGAACCCCACCAAAAAACTAGGGTTGTTATCAGATGCTCCTGAAGGATAAGCAGATCCTGCTCAACATGTGGCACACGTCGTGTTGCTTATGTGATTACAAATCCGGTAAATAGTCTCATTCGGTAGGTCACATATCATTTGTGAAACGGTTATTCCATAACGGTCAACGGTAAAAATTACGTAGTGATGATTTCAACTTCACCATTTGGAACTCTTGGTTTGAAAGCTTCCTTGTGAACAGCAGCCCTCTATCAAGAAAATCATGATAGGAAATGCAAGCACGGGAATATCGTATCAATTGGGAGATATATACACCGTATGCAGGTGTTGCTGGAATGATGCTACTTAGAAATGGAAAGTTCACATTTGAAAAGCTGAAATCATCTCTTTTATCGTAAAGTTGTGTTTTCAACCGACCATTATTGTCAATTTCAAAACACAGAGTTTTTATTTAATGTTTCTAGTGAAAAATATATTAGATATTCCACGACACTTTGAATGTTTCTACTTTCGGACTTTGCTTAAGACTTGAAACCTTCATAAGCGTCACGTTTTCTTGATCAAAAGCCTTGTATTTTTTTTTAAAAGAAAACATGAATATACCAAGGGGATATTCAGAACTCTTTTTCAATCAAGGCCGATACCGCTTTGGCCAACAACAAAAAATCTTGAGAGACAAAACCAACCAACAAAACCGGTATCAGGCTTTCAGCTGCATATTTTGATTCTTCAATTTTAAATTGTTTATGATATTTTAAAAATGTTTGATCGTTCTATCTTTCAATGAGATAACGATACCTTAGGGTTTTTTTATTTTTCATTTCTTGTCATACTCATAACATTTATTACAAGCTGGATTACAAATAATTATAAACAACTCTGCAGCTTTAATAGCAAGATCATGGAAATACAGTTAATGTTACACTTTGATATTGATACAGCCAGTTCAAAGAATTTGGTGAACAATTATCAATTTAATGTTTATTAGAAACCAAAGTGTCTGATGTTTCCAAAACAATAAAATAAAAATCATTCTGAATTCGTATAAAACATTATTTGTTAGTTGGAAATAAATCAATTCGAAACATAGAATATCCTTGTAGATGAATATATAAAGCACGTTTAATTTACAGTGTCGAGTATACCTGAATTCTTCTATTTTGACATTAAAATATTTTCCTTAAATGTTTATAAAAAAATAATTTCAACATATTTCTGATATATGTATTCTGTATATATTATATTCAATCTGATCCATGCGTTTCATTTTAGATTTAAGTTTATAGAAATGAAGTATACAGGTTTCTTTTTGTTAGCCTTGGGAATGTTTGGTAAGTCTAATGTGATATTAAGGGCATATAATTAGAATATATCTATCTTTTCCTTTTATCATTTGATCATCTAAGCCGCGGTTACATTTATGTATTTTATACTTTTTTTATCATTCGTATAAAGTTTATTGTTCTTCCATACATGAATTGCAAAAAACTGGTGGAATCATGTTTTCTTAAAATGATACTTGTAATATCAAGGTGTAATTATTTATTTTTTTAAGTTTTAATATAACAATTTAGATATCAAGGAAATTTTATAGCTTTTTAAAGGTATAATTTGACATATAGTTGAGTGACCTATAGTTGGTTCCATCTTTTGTCTCCGATAAATATTTGTGCCATTGTCAATTGTCCCACACCACCTTAATTTGTAATGTGACATGATGATATACCTGATATTTGACTGCAACAGGACACCACAGTTGGTTTTTTTTTTATAAAAAAATCACTCAGTTCAGTTATAAATCTTAGTTGATTTTGGCACTATCCAATGCAAATCATGGAATTCAAAGATCCCAATATAATCGAATATACAAGTATATACTTTATACAACGACTACCTAATTTTAGATCATGGTGACATTTAAATTTGTATATTATTACAATATTCGTTTATGTATTCGACATTTTAAGAGAAATCATAGAACAGAGACATTATTTCTAATATAGAAATAAAGATTTAATAGGAAAGAACATAAAAGAAACATTATAAAGAAGTATAGATTTCAGAAACAGAGGTGGAAGATACCAAAAGTATATTAAAAAAGTAGAATACACACTAACAACTTCATGACAATAAAAAAATATCCAGACAACGACCAAAACACAATTAAATTTTAAAACATTATTGAAAAACAGAGCAACACGAAACTCACAACACTCTCCGGGGTAATATCAGGTTCACAATCGTGTTGTCGTGTTGTCCATGTAAATTTAAATTCGAAAATAAGTTTTCATGTAACATTCAGGAAAAAGACGACAGGATGTTGTTTCGGTCATTGGACGTTTCCGTCGTTATCTGTGAAATAGATATCCGTAACGGTCGATAAACTGATCTCTAGTTTTATTTGTTTTATATTGTTTTGTCGTTGAAAAACTGGACTTTTTTTCATTTCTAGCTTCTTTGTGGATTGAAAGCGATGCAGGTACATATTCTTACCATATATATATATTTGATGATTAGTAACCACTTTATATAATTTTGCATATAAACTACAAAATCGTTTCTAAAGAAAGTCTATAGTAAATTCTATAATTACATAAAGTTGCAACTCAAATAAAACTTCTATAAGACCTATGAAACAAACATGTAGTCTCGCATTTTTACTAGTTCATTGATTCCTTTATAATTTTTATCGTGATTTGTACATTTAAAATTGATTTGAAAATTTTAAACATCGGTTCACTATGATTTTGTTTACCTATAATTTTGATTGCATTCTCAAACAAGGCGGAGCAATTTACAGAAATACAAGAGGTTCCTGTGCTATAGGTGTAGCAGCATGCACCGCTTCTTGTCTTTATCATGGACGCTACAATGGTGGTTGCTGTGGAGAAAGTTATACAAAATGTGCCGGAACTTGCTATTGTAAAGGGGTAAGTGTTTGATTAGTATCGAAACTAGGAAAAGTGATGTTTGTGTGATATCAATACTTCAAGTGTCACAAAAATCTCTGGTCCAAAGAGAAAGGGATTATAAAACTCACAATTCGAAAACTTTCTAATAACGCCATGACAAAAAATGAAAAACGACCAAATCAAGCGTCAATGGCGATACGATATATTCAAGATTTACAGTGGCTGATTATGTATGAATATCTGTTAATCTTTTGGTTATTCAAATCTATGCATCAACTCTGATCAACTTTCATTCCGTTTAATTAACTAAATAAAATAAGAGAATATCATACTTCTTTCGTGAATAGCTTTAAGATTGAAGAAGACTATCTTTTTGCTCCAGGTGTTTTCTTAGCGCAGCGTTTACAGTTTAATGTTTACTCGTTTTCCCTTGTCATAATTTACCTTTTCCTTCGCAGAACAATTTATAATGTGTTGTTCAGTTACATTATATCACTACCGAAAGAAATGATATGGGTTAAATTTTCATGACACAATAGAAGTACATGCAAAGCAGAGAAATACAAAAGAAAAGGAAACCCTTTTATTGTTTTTTTTTAATTTCAAATTACAGTGAAACCTTGAGCACGGAGCAAACACTCTCATTTCATTGCGATTTTTTTTTAAATCCAGCACTGTTTTAAGCAATGTTAATGAAATTAATTTTACAAATCAAACATATTTTGCCATAGTTGTATTCCGACTATCACACCAAATCATGCAGCCACAATTTACACATTTACTTACAATAGATTCCATCGACATATTTGTAAGTTATAACTTTATTCAATATCTTTTTTAACAGAGTGGGTTTGAACACCGTTGCCACAGCTGCGATTTGTAATATGTTGTTGACTGCGATGAAGTCTTGATGAAAAATGTCTTAAAACTACGATTGAAGATTCAATTGAAACTCTGGCTTACTTCCTAATAAAAAATTCCGCATTTTATTTGTCTACTTAGTTTGTCTTTACTTGTTTTTAATGTTTTTATTGATAAAAACAGAATACTTCATAAACAAATGTCCAAATATTCTAATTCCACTTGTTATTAGGATATTTAAATTCAGACGCAAATTAAAGTATATGCATTGGGGAAATCGGAAATGATTTTCAAGTATTTGACACCATCAATACATATATAGATAATTCTTGTATACCTAAATCCTCACAAAAGAGGAAATAGAAACAACTTTGTTGGTTACATTACCAAACATTTTCACTCTGGCGAAGATACAAATCTGTATTCCCTTAAAACCTCACAAACATTTATAAACAGACATTAATCAGCTTAAATACTTGTATTTGAAATAGTTTTCATGCAAAATGCAAAATACATGTCAGTTTAAAAAGTGTATCCTAAAAAATATAGTTTATATGTAAATTTTGTTTTAGTTATTCCACCAACATGACAAAATTGTTGTACGTCACATTCGGCTGCATACGAAAAAGGGTCGAAAAACATATTTCCTTGAATTAATCCTACATTTCATTACAATACGAAAATTCTTGGTCACAAATATATATCTTGGTTGTTTCAAAGTACCATTTTTTTAATTTGGTGTTTCTATAGAATACAAAGAGTGTGGAAACATGAGTCTACATGGTTACTAAAGCTTGGTAATGGTTAAAATAAAAATAATATGAGTGCTGACAGACACTATACAGTGAGAATTGATAGTTTGTATGAAATGTCTTCACATTGTTTTATTTTCATTGTAAACGGAAACTTTTACTTTCAAATTCCACCTTAACTCTGCCAAAACTAATGCAACAGTAGTCTTTGTATTTTTGAAAAACTATGGCTTTTCTACCTCAGGAATAGATTACCTTAGCTGTATTTGGAAAACTTTTAGGAATTTTGTTCCTTAAAGCTCTTCAACTTCGTACATTATTTTGCCTTTTAAACATTTTTTGATTCGAGCGTCACTGATGAGTCTGAAGGTAAATATAAAATTTAAATCCTGGTATCTATGATGTTTTAATTCATTACCAACGTTCGTTCTTCAGTTAGTTTTTTAATTCGAGCGTCACTATTGACTCTTTTGTAGACGAAAAACGTCTTTTGGAGTAGATAGTAGATGGGTTTATAGACCAATGAGACCATCTAATAAATACTGGAATCTGTACGTTTTAGAGGGATCCTATGAAACTAAAACAAATATTGTCTGAGTGGATCATACGAAAAAAAAAATTAATTTATAAGTTTGATTTTGATTAACTAAATTGAAAGAGACAAATATTATTATATAAACGAAAAAAACCCAGTATTCTGATCTAACGAAAGGGAAGTAGCACCTATGATTCTAAACAAAAATTAGGAAAATATACGAAAAGGTTTTTCAAACTCATTAGATGATGACAAACGGTAAACTATAAACTGTGTATGTGACAATCAAACACACCTACGACATCCGAAGATAAACAAGAGTAACCAAACACAACCTAGACACCAAAGACTGACTAAAACGAACATCCCCAACATATGATGACGATTTCAGGTGTTTTGGAAATGAAAGCAAATCCCGCTTCCCATATGGCACCTTCTGTAGAAAATATAATATGGTGATAAGTTAAATTGGAAAATGTCACATTAGAGGACAAAGAAAAGGTGAAGGAATAATAATAACAATAATAAAATAATTTCCGTCGTAATCTGTAACAAAATACTACATAATGATCAACAACTTCGTGATGACCTCCGTAAGAGATTATTCCATCTTAACTACTTGAAACACTTGTTTTATCGCTTTCCTGAATGCAGAAACACACTTTTTTCAGAATGTTAGGATATTGTAGGAAATGCATGCTCACGTAAATCGAATATACACTCCATATACAGGTGCTCTACAAATATTGCTATATAGAAATGTAACGAAAGGGAAGTAGCACCTATGATTCTAAACAAAAATTAGGAAAATATACGAAAAGGTTTTTCAAACTCATTAGATGATGACAAACGGTTAACTATAAACTGTGTATGTGACAATCAAACACACCTACGACATCCGAAGATAAACAAGAGTAACCAAACACAACCTAGACACCAAAGACTGACTAAAACGAACATCCCCAACATATGATGACGATTTCAGGTGTTTTGGAAATGAAAGCAAATCCCGCTTCCCATATGGCACCTTCTGTAGAAAATATAATATGGTGATAAGTTAAATTGGAAAATGTCACATTAGAGGACAAAGAAAAGGTGAAGGAATAATAATAACAATAATAAAATAATTTCCGTCGTAATCTGTAACAAAATACTACATAATGATCAACAACTTCGTGATGACCTCCGTAAGAGATTATTCCATCTTAACTACTTGAAACACTTGTTTTATCGCTTTCCTGAATGCAGAAACACACTTTTTTCAGAATGTTAGGATATTGTAGGAAATGCATGCTCACGTAAATCGAATATACACTCCATATACAGGTGCTCTACAAATATTGCTATATAGAAATGTAAAATTCACTATGACAAGCTATATTCATCTCTTTTGTCGTAAAGTTTTGTTCTCAACCAAATCCCATTGGCAATATATAGATCGAGGTCAAGTTGTGATGCAAAGATAACTGCATTTGTTGTATCCTTTATTCTATGTAAGGTGAGAAAGAAAATGACATTTCCTAGACGACTTTGTTAATTGTAATGTATACATCCCTATAACAGAATGGTAACGTTTCGGTAGATGCCTCGTGCAGGGTGAATACTACGTGTTCTGCATGTCTCCCTTATGTAATTGAACGGTTAAACATAGAATTTACACTGTATAAAAAATGTATTCGGTTGTGAAATCCCTGGTTGTGTTGAGGCTACGGCATATGCATCCAGTTGCATGCCGACTCATATATGTTGTTGGAATGTCTTGATCTCTGTTTTTGATATACATAATCAATTGTTTCAAAGACTAGTCGCCCGAACCTACGATGACATTCGATTGCGGCCCATGCAAATTTGTTCCTTAGATCGATTTGATTCTCTACCAATTTATCAAGAAATAATTTTAATATATATTGCCGGAATGGCTTTGAGTGGGATCCCATCTATAGGATGGCGTTATAGCTAGGGAAACAAGCTTTTGTATCTATAGTCGGCTGTTATTGTACTTGAAGATCCTAACTTGAGCTTTTAATTTGGCATTTGATAAAGGACTTCCCGTTCTGAATTTTTCTCAGAGTTCAGTATTTCCGTTATTTTAATTTGTAACAGCAATAAGATGATTCGTTACCAGTATAGTATTAGGTATGAGTTTAATAATGGATTGGAATCTATATCATTCACATCCATCCAAGTAGGCAGTCCAATGCAATTAACATAAACGAATTAGCAAAGTTAAAATCCTTTTATTAGAGTCAAATATTAAAATAAGAGTATTACAAATCAGTTTTTTAATCCGAAGAAAATACATCTGTTGCGATGGAGTCCCCAATAAAAAAAATAATTTTCTTTAAATACCAAAATATCGCTGCTAACAACAAAGATTGTTATGATCATTTTGTTAACATAAATTAGATATTAGATTCTTACTTTATTATAGGTTTATTTATATTTGAAATCGCTTTCATATAATAGAGCAGCATGAATAAACAGAACCGTTTACATTCGTAGTTCTATAAGGATGTCAGTACTGACTTGTAAGTTGTATACTTGTTTGTCCTTCGATATTAGCAGCTATATTAGGCCTCTCTGTGTGTGACATACATCTTTCAAGAATTTCAGCAATGTCATTGTGACCTTTCTTGAGCGGTTTTATTGTATGTTGTTCGAATATTTGGTTTACCACCATTATGTAATAGAAGGTTAACAATTTTAACTTCACCATTTTTTGCAGCTGCAAATAATGGCGATTCGTTATAAATAGCACAAATATTTACGTCCGCTTTATTAGCAATGAGAATTTCAACAACCGACAATTTCCCTCGAAGTGCCGCGACGAACAATGGTGTTTTTATATCTTGGGTTACAGCATTAACATTATCTCCATTTTTAATTAATTGTTCGACGATTTCTGCGTTTCCTTCCCTAGCAGCATGGAATAATGGCGAACACTTTCTACTATTAACAATCTTAGGATCTGCTTTATTTTGTAATAATATTTTCACAATAGTCTTCCAATCATACCATGCAGCTATTGAAAGAGATGTGCCATTCTTTTTTGTGTGCAGATTAGGGTCCGCTTCATAGTTCAATAATAAATTGACCATATCGGTATGGCCTTTTCTCGATGCAAGCCATAAAGGTGATTCGTTATTTTCATTTATGATATTAGGATCACATTTTTGGTACAAAAAATATTTTACAATTTCTAAATGATTATTGTCTGCTGATTCATGCAGTGGAGTTCTCCCTGCATAAAAGTCGTCCTGTCTACATCTGTAACAATCCTTCTTCGTTTTGAATAGCATCTTAACAATATCGAGATACCCCTTTGATGAGGCTATATAGATAGGTGTCTCTCCTCTGTGCCAATAATCCTGCCGATATAAATGCAGATCACAATCATGAGCAACCAATAATTTTACAATGTTAGTATGACCTTCTTCTGCGGCTAAGAAGAGAGGCGTTCTACCCATTTTGTCTCGAACATTTACGTCAAGATTAAATTTCAAAAGCATTTTCACGATATCAAATTGACCCTTCTTCACAACGTCCAAAAACGGAGACTCTCCTGAGAAGAAAAGCGATGATTTATTTGAGTTAATTCGTCGCTTTATGTTTTCAACAAACTTGCAACGAAAAGATTCAAATTGCAACTGTCTGTTTGTAAATACAATACACCCGAATCCACTGACTATATCTTTATAAAGACGATCAAAATATTGATTTTCTTGGTTCTTACTTATCTTAATGATACATTCATCCATATCTTCTTCTATTGATTCAAATTGAAATCGATCGCGAATGAATTCTGCTGGGTAAAAGACGAAAAGCAGGTCTTTCATCATGTGTTCATGTGTTCCCCACAAAACAAGGCCAAAATATCAAATAATTTATCATGAATAACACGATATTCATTTCTAGTTTTCTTTACATACGAGTTCTTGAGACTTTCAATTTGATTCCTTACAACTGCTAAAGACAAATTTTGGGATGTTAAAAAGGTATCAGAAAGATGATTCAAAATATCTTTAATTGCTTTATTACGCAGAGACAAGTCTTCCTCGATAATACAATTATTGTACAAAACAAACAGAGTTAGTGTTGCGATGGTTGTCTAGTCATTTTCTTTCATTAAGGACAACAAATCATCTTTTATTATTTCTACCGGACTGGAAAAGAACTTGACAATGTCACAAGTACTTTTAGAAATGAAAAGCCGACAAAGAAGTGGGAAGGATTTGAACTGTATAAGATTTGTATGTCGTCTTAACGTTTGCATTTGATCAGAAGATAGATATATTTTTGCAATACGATATCTTTCTTCGTCTGATAAAACATACTTAGCACACAGCAAATCAATATTTTCTGCGGATATATTAAATCTTCGATACTTTTTATCATGAAAAATATGTGATCGACAAGTCATGAACATTTTAACTTTGTCCTGCATTAGGATTTTTTGTATATCATCCGAAACTTTATTCCATGTTTCTAGTGTTTGCACGTCTATAGCATATTTGCCACATAAATCATCAAAAATGAATATCTGCTGACTATTAAGGTTATAATAATGAATTATATCAGTTGGAAAAACGGACGGTATTATATCATAGTCCTGTTTAGTATGTAACATTAAAGTTACGTAGTGGACAGAAGTAGATTTTCCGCATCCAGAGGGTCCAATGACAAATATGACGTTTTGAGTGGTTGCAATTTCTGCCAATGCTTTTATAGCTGTTGTTTCGACTACATCTTTTACTTCGTCTCTCCATTCTTTAATTTTTTCATCATGAACCTCGATCTGCAGTGACAAAAAACGTACCTATTTACTACTCACATTTTAAAAATAATGTTTTTAGGTTGATATCATGGTGTATATTGATACATTTAAGTTTATATAATTACATTACATGTATGTTTCATTATAATACGTTATTCTGATTGGCTAACTAGCAATCTCGTGATATTCTTTAATCAATTGCATTACACAATGCAACTTTTCATTCATGATGACACGAGGTCCCACAATAAAGTGCACAGGTAAATGAAATAAAAACTTGATAAAAGGCGTGTTTTCATGATCCAATAGGTAAAAATGTAATTATAAGTATTGAATGCTTTTTTTTGTAACTTTATAGGGTTGTAAAAGCGTGCGCACATTTTTAGTATGAAGCGCTTCCGCACTTCATACAAAATGTACTTCGGTCAACGATTTGACACCCCAATAAATTTACAAAAAAGAGCATTCAATTCTTAAATGCAACTCAACATGTCATCATTAGAAAGACAGGAAACTCATCATGTTTTAATGTTTTCGCTTTTTGATACGCTATATTATAGCTATATTTAAACCAGTGTGAGTTGAAAAATTTTAAAAATTTCAAATCACTGACCCTTGTGCAAAGAGTGAAATGATTTCACGTGACGTTTAACGTTTACTTTATTCTAAATGAAAAAATAATTTACTTTCATCATCAAATTTCATGAATGTATAAATTGAAACCACGATTTTGAAGTATTACATATTTTTTTCGCATTTCTCTTTCTTTCTTGCCTACATTTTACAGATAACTATATGCTAGGAGAACTGTCAACGCTATTTTTCACTCACCTTGCAATCCTTTAGGTATTAAATGTCTTGTTACATTTAGATTTTTTATTTCTACCAATATTTCCTTATCAAGCTTGTAATTTTGGAGGTCACGGCATATCGCTTCAAAAGTCTCCCCTCCAAGTCTAGTGATTGCCTTGAATAAGAAAGATAATATTTTAGAACAAACATAATAGATAAGCACTTTATTTATATTTCGATGGGATAATTGAATTGTCGTGCATATTTCTATATGGTTAATTTTCGAACTTTAGGTCATCAATACTTTTCAAATTTGTACTTTATTTTTGGCTGTGTGTTTTTATATTTTATTTGAGTGTCACTGATGAGTCCTTAATAAACGAAACACGCGTCTTCGGTTCACAATTTAATCTTAGTATCTTGGATGACGTTTTTTGCAAACATTGGGCTGATATTCATGTTTCATTTTCCCTAATTTGAATCGAATGAGAAATTATCAGTGTGAATACATGTATCAACCCAAAATCGATTCAAATTAAACGTTCGATTTATCTTAAGTTTTAATCCGAAAAAGCATGCCGGATGATACAGAATATTGATAAACCACTGTCTCAACTAGTTTAAACTAGTGTAACCGATGACATAAGTTTCGTATGATTATTTGACACGTTACTTGTTTTGCAATTGAACGACATATACACAAAATACTACACGAAGAACATCTAAAAATACATATATGCTTTAAAACAACAGTCATGCATCTATTATAAAAAGTGTCGACTAACTAGATTTATTCGCAATCTATTCCTCTCCATGATTGCCTCTATCACTCGCCAGAGCCAGACTTTCTTATCCAGTAATACGCGTCCAATATATAGGATTGTGTTTGTCCTTATATGAACGAGGAAGTCAAACCGCTAGAAGCTTATGAAATCGAGAGAGTCTACGATAATTATTTGACGATTTTTTTATTGACAAGGCCTTCTGTCGTTTGTGAGGTTGCTACAGCATTACTTTATAAAGGCATACAGAAAAGGGAAGAACGATGCCAAACGGACATTCAAAGTCCAAAAATAAACTGAAAACACCATGGTTAAAAAAGAAAAAGACTGAGCAACATCAACCCCACCAAAAACTTGGGGTTATCCCAGGTGATCTAGAAGGTTAGGCAGATCCTGCTCCATATGTGTCACTCATCTAGTTGCTCGTTTAAGTACAAACCCGGTGGTATGTATAATTCGGTAGGTCATATTCTGTGAAAAGTGGACGGGGTTGTATTTGGACAATCGGGACATATCTGACGTCATCTGGGGAAACAGATATTTCCTGACGATCAACGGACTCGTAATGACGTCTGTTAACTGTACAAAGGTACGATTTCAACTGTACCACTTTGAACTATTGTTTTGATAGCTTCCTTGTGAGCAGCAACCCTCTTATAAAAACACCATAACAGGGAATACAAGCCCTAAAATATAGTGTGAAGTTAAATGATACTGCTTACATCTTTTCTTCTTTCTTAGAAGAAATTCCTATATGAAGTCAGTCTCATGTGAATAAAGGAAAAAGTTGGGGAAAATAGGAGTACAGTTGGTTCCCATTGTTCGAAAACACGTGTTGTTTTACAAAGTACGATTTATCCCTCCCTTAGATAATATACTTGTATCTAAATTGGTCAATCTTTTTTATGAAGCAAAGCAGGACTTACCAGTATAGAAAAATCGAATGTTAAATGTAAAAGCTGTTGCGAGTTTAAAGAGGCATAGATCATGTAGATTGTATGTAATTATATATGATATTTATGTCTTTTAATATTTATTATACAAATACATGTATGTTAATAAATCTTGTGCAACCAAATAGAATTTTATCGTATTTTGATTAACTACCTTGCTAATTGTTTCCCATTGGCTATTGAATTCTTCTTCTGAGATTATTTTATGATCGGAATGTGCAATTATGTTCCGATAGTACTTGATTCTTGTCAAATCGGCTCCAATACTGTCATCTGAACCAGGGGGTAATTTGTCTTCTACTTTTATGTAAGCCAAATTTCGCAACAAACAAATCATTAGAGTTAAATCGAATGATAACGATGTTGCAGCACCTAAAAAGAAAAACATTGTTGTGCATTTATTAACAGTGAAAAGGGGGTTATCGTTACAAATTATTTTGGGAGATAGACGATGTGCTATTTTGTATTTTTGTTACGTTTTTGTTAAGAGGAGACGAGTTAAACACTCGTCTCCTCTTAACAAAAACGTAACAAAAATACAAAATAGCACATCGTCTATCTCCCAAAATAATCGTACATATATGATTTTGATTAATAAACTGAAAGTATGAAATTTAGTATAATATTGAGCACAAAGTCGGTAAAGTTTTGTTTTCGTTAAAAACTGATACGTAGATGTGTATGTTCAATAGACATAGGTTCCACTGATTTTAACATAAACATATTATTATGAAAATAATGATATTACCGACTAAAGGAAACAATAAATCCCATTGATTTTGATTTATAATCCGCTTCGATTTCAGAGAGTTTAATGTTTAGAATCTGTGTTGATTCAAAACAGTTTGAAGACCTCCTGGATTAAACTGCGTGTCGAAGTATACCCTCACTGCTGGTGGAGCGACTTTAAATACGAGATTTGCTATTCGCAAATGATTGCTTTCGTGGTCATTTTCTTTAGTACCATCACTCATTGCAAGTAGTAATTATGATGAATCTACAAAATGAAAAAGAAGATTAATTTTTAACTAAAGCATTATACATATGTGGATGCATGTCTCAATAAAGCATACAAAACATCAAGAATAATGAATTATACAAAAAGATTTGATACACCATGCTATAAAATATGGTTTATTTGCCTGCACCAAGTCAAAAATGACAGTTGTTTTCTATTAGCTGACAAAACCTACTGGACCGACGCAAATTATGCTGGTCTTAGACCACCGGACCAGCGCTAATTTCGACCCCTGATTGAACCCAACATCAATGATGGTAAATGGCTTGACCCGAGTAAGGGAAAGGTCATGGGATCGATCCACAACCGCGTCAAAAGCATCACAAATGACATTGCGCATTGTGTCTTTAGTGTTTTTGTTACTTGTTTTTGTGATTTGTATCGACCTGGTGAGTTTATTCCTTTTCGTCTGATTTAAATAATGTGGTCTATGTTTTGCTGTCACATCACTATCCAAGGTCAGCCTGATTGGACCTGGTTGAAAGGTGAGAAATTTGCCTTGTCCCTGGAACACCTGGCGATTTTTGATAGATTAAACATTTGGATTTACAACAAAGCATCGATCAATCTCTTGGAGTAACTTATGAATAAACTCATCATAGATACCAGGACTAAGTTTTGTAGATACGCCAGACGCGCGTTTCGTCTACAAAAGATTCATCAGTGACGCTCGAATCAAAAAAAGTAAAAAAAAAGCCAAATAAAGTGCAAAGTTGAAGAGCATTTAGATCCAAAATTCCTAAAAGTGTTGCCAAATACAGCTAAGGTAATCTATGCCTTAGGTAGAAAAGCCTTATTATTTCAAAAAATGAAATGAATTATGAAAGATTGAAAAAAACCTTTGATTTACATCGGTCAATTTTTGTAAGACAATCGAGTTCGATTAAACATCGGTAATTCAATACAGGATATACGATTATAGTTACCGACTTTAAACAAAATCTGGTATTAAAATGATAAAACTTTCGATAATACAAACAGGCATATGGATTTGACCCTTATACTGTCAGTTTCATCTTATCATCATCAGAAGTGTCTGAGCAATAATATAATATATTATTCAATTTCCAAACTTTTCCACAGTACTGTTTATAAAATTAGCCTGCAGTCAATTAAGAACTGTTCAGTAACTTTTCATTGTAATGTAGATGCAAGCAGGTAAAACCCAACTTCTGACCAGATCTCAATTGACTTCACAGTACTGTGTTCATCGCAGTTGAAAGTAAAATCACAAAAGTACTGAACTCCGCGGAAAATTCAAAACGGAAAGTCCCGAATCAAATGACATTCATTAGAATACCTGCTATTCAACAAAATAGGTTCAATATACCATCTGTCATTCAATCAAAAATGGACTTTTGACGAGATGAATACGTTATATATGGACCTGTTCAGATTTTATTGACCGAGGACGACGTCCGAGGTTCAATATAATCTAACAGGTCTATATATAACGTATTTACTGAGTGAAAGTCCTTAATTTATATATAACATATGTAAATCATAGCGTAAATTTGAAATCAATGTTGACTCGATGTTTCTATTTTATAAAATGATATTGACGCTGTGTTACTATTTTTAGTCGCAAAGCGTCTATGTCATTTCTAAATATAGTAACGTCGAGTCAAATTGGCAAGTTGTGAAAATTACAAAATATTTATTGGCAAACACCTGACAAATTAAACTAACGAGAAACAAGAAAAATCAAACCATATGTGATAGATTATTATATAGTTGTGGTCTGTTATATATTTACCACATGAAGTGACATTTCGAGACCTTTACGGAGTATGAATTTAATAAGGAAAGACAATGCATTACTGTGAACTCAGAAATTATTGCGAGGTTTTTATAAATATGAATAATGCGAATAGGTGATCATCGTAATAATAAGAATTCGCATTTTGATAACTAAAACACAGATCTGCATGTAGTTTTCTTTTTGATTTTTTTTTTTGTAAAATTGCATTCTTGTGCAAGCACAAATATCTGAATGTATAGTAATTGGTTACGTTTTCTGCAATGTACATGTGTAACGAATAATTTGTATTGATGACCTTCAAAGATCCTTGGCAATAGTCACAAATATCAGGATTTAAACTCTGTACCCCAGCTACGCGTTTTGTCTACAAAGACTCATCAGGGACGCTAAAATGAAAAATCGAAAAAAGGCCATAACCTTAGAGTTTAAAAAAAAAAGTTTGGAATAGTACATTCATGATTATGACCTTTCCAATGATAATTAATTTCCACACAAAAGTATTGTGACTGGGTTGTTTATACTCGAGGGGAATAAACTGTCACCAGCGACATTGACACAGTGTCGGGCACCAGTGTTACCTTTCATTACAAACCAAACACTGACTTAATTCACTATCAAAAACTTTTGTGTTTGTCAAATTGCATTCCATTTTGATGCGTGAAAAAATCTTATACACGATATTACCTTGAGCGTAACTATATTTGAATTGAAGCTTGTGAAATCAAACATATTTCACCAGCCAATAGATGAGTTTAACCATAATGATACAAGTTAATCATCTCGTTAGAATTGTTTATCAACTCGAGCTTACTAATTTCATTAATATAAACTCGACTTTCGTTAAGAAATCTATTAAGTATCATAGTGCGTATAACACACGAATATACCCCACTGTCGGGAAGTCTGCTTGTTTGAAAACACATTGTTAAAATAACAGACTAGCAAGACAAGTTCAATTACCAACCTTCACTGTAACGAAAGTACTCAAATACTTATTTTATTGGTGAGTAAATAATGTCAATATGATGATTTACTACTACATTGTTTTATGACTGAAATTCCAAGTTGGAAAAGACATTTACACCAGAGAAAAAAATCATGTTTACTAGCCTTTACCTTTATGTATTTCTCATTCGCACTCAGAAGGTATAGATCCACTTATTCGGTCCCGGTCAAAGAGAACTTAATACATAATTTAAACAAAACATTTCCTTCTCAGAGCTGTAACTTTGTCATTAAGTAAAATATGTGTGAGTAATGTTGGTATTAAATGAAATATTAAGGTCTTGGAATTAATATGGAATCATAATGAAAATATCTTTTGAATAGTAAATGGATATATAAAATTATATATATTTGCCCCATTGTTCAGATTAGACGTACCAGTTTTTGATATACCAAACTTCTTGGAATCAGTGCTCTCTAATATGCAATTTAAGGTATTTTGATTTTTTTAAGCACATATAAGGTACAGTTTCGGCAAGAAATGACTACAACTTCATTTGAACTTAAGATCAAGTAGCCATTAATGCTTAAAATTTCCGTATTGAAAATGTACAGCAGAGTTGCTATGAACTAATGGTTGTATTTTATGAAATAGAGTGAAAAATATGTTAACATACCTTAAGTCACCAGGTGTTTGTATCACAATTGAATATTTGCATTCTTCATTCGATCTCATTCTTCCTGTTACATACACCTAAAAACTATTATTTAAATAAACGAGGCTCGTAAGGGTTTTCTATTGTTTATATTGTAAACATATCAAACAAATAACAACGAGCTCCAAGGCAAATTAAAAGGGTTGAATTTCATAAACAAATTGAAACCCAAAATGTATATCAACCAATTGAATGAATCGAACACACCTGACATATTCCTGATTTGTAGCAGGCATCTTTCGAAGAAAATGGTGGTTTAAACCTGTTGTTTAAGAATTTTCTCAATACATCTCAGACACAATACATGTGTTGCATTAAGTCAAATCATAATACATTTACAGTAATAAAAAAGACGATAGGTACATACTGTATGTGACAATCCCTCTGGTACCCTTCGCCCCTCTTTTAATAACATAAAACCAATGATAAACCCTTGCAGTGTTGACCATTGGGTATTATAAAGGTAAATATTTTCTCCTTTATTAAACTGCAAAATTATATCATCTTCATGAAAAATAAAATTTCAACATAGCGCAGATTATCTCTGTCTTAGTAGTGTCACAATCTCTTTTCTATTGGAAAGCATTTTGACAAAGATCTAAACCAAAAGGACCTCCTCTCAAATTTACACAATTGAAAAAAGAGAAGGCGATTTTCCCTTTAATGAACCCAGTAAATGATATCATACAATTTTAGTGCGCAGTAACATATTTACCGTATACATAACCATTACAGGTATCTGTTTATGATAAGGCTTTCATTTACAGGTCAATCGATCCGTTGCACACCAAAAAATAACTACTTAAATTACTATATTAATTAAAATATAAGTGTAAATGGATATAGTGTCAAATAACGATTATGTCATCCTAATTTACTGTTTTTAAGAGTAAATTTGATATTCTTTTTTTAACAAAAGGAAAACCTAATGTAATAGATATCTATGTTAGTGTCTAAACAATAGAGACATTTTTCGTCAAATAAACAATAGGTTTCAATATAGGAATAGATAGTATCGGTTATTAGCTATAAGATCAAAGTAGAAAATAAAGAAGAGTAGGTTAACAAAAATTAAAATATGAGGTGCTGCGAACAAAATATAAGAAAAATAGTTTCCTAAACATTAAGGACACAGAAGAAAAGACCCTATTTAATCCTCTTATGTACGTTTAAAAATATTCAAAAGTGTCTGTCGTTGTGAAGTAGTATTACAGCCTGTAAAAGCAGGCATCACGCTTTTTTGTTTTTGTTATGTCCTAATTAATCTGCAGAACCTACTTGTTCCTCAATAGTCATATTGTTGGGATGTACAAGTACCTGGCCACATTTACTTGTATTTTTGTCGATCTGATGAGTTAAGCCTTTCTTATGATGGACTGTTATACCACTATCCCATTATGTTTGTATGTGCCTGTAATTCAGTAGTTGTCGTTTGTTTATGTGCTACATATTTGTTTTCCGTTCATTTTTTTTAATATAAATTAGGCCGTTAATTTTCTCGTTAGAATTGTTTAACTTTTGCATGTGTTGAACAAAATAATAAATTAATACTTGTGAGAAATATCGTAGTTTACAAAGAACAATTTTCGTTTGAATTATTTTAAAATTGTCATTTCGGAGCCTTTTATAGCTGACTATGCGGTATGGGTTTTGCTCATTGTTGAAGGCCGTATGGTTAACTATATTTGTTAATTTCTGTGTCATTTTGGTCTCTTGTGGGGAGTTGTCTCATTTGAAATCATACCACATCTTCTTTTTTATATAACGCTTACATAGGATTTTTTATTTAGCTACATTTTATACGATTTATATAAACAAAATTAAATTCTATTTTTCATATCAGACACTAACAAAAGCAAAAGTACGGTTCGATTCATAAGATATTCAATTAAGATATAGTGTTGTCTTTATATAACAAACGATCCGATCTCATTTGGGTTCGTATGTATGCTACCTTTGATATAACCCTTATTTGAAAATTGGTTCGTGTATGTGGTTATCCTATACAAAACCTAAAAAATGTTTATTTTCTCGCTGTGTTGAACACCGTTTGGTGGCCTTGAGCTGTATTCTGCTCTTTGGTCGGTGTTATCTCTTTGACAATTCCATTCTCAATCTTATTAAATTGAAAAGGAAGCCACTAGAATGTACCATTTCCTCGACTTATTCAGCCTAAACAAATATTTTTTATACTCGTAATACGATGATAAGACCTGCCAAATTTTCCACTTTATTGTGGAACACCCCATGAGGGATGTTGACAAGACCTTTATAAATCTCAATTATTTTGACTAAATACGTTTTTAAAAGCCTTTCAGATGAGTACAATATACATTTAATTACATGTATACTAATTCAAAACCATAGATGTTCTGACTAAGTACATAATTGACATTTATATGTATGCATCTTGTGCTCAAAATCCCAAATGGAGAAGAAAAACATGAACTGTTTAAAGCATCCTCAGTACGCCTCGGTTATTTTGGTCGATTAGATCAACTGACATATAGACCAATTTCGAGTCAATGAGTGGCACCGGTTGGCCAGCGGAGAATCGATCTGCCTGGCGCAATGGATCCAGAAGCAGATATTACACATGATAGATGAACTATACATAAAAGAGGGGCGAAAGATACCAGAGGAACATTCAACCTCATAGATCAAATACAAACTGACAACGCACGGCAAAAAAGACAAACAGATAAATAAAAGTTTATCAGACACAACATAGAAAACTAAAGAATAAGCAACACGAACCCACCAAAAAAACTAGGGGTGATATCAGGTGGACGGGAAAGGTTAACATGCATACTTTCTTAAATTTGAAAATCAGCGAGTTCTGACTTTGAACCTGTAAACATTACGACCATTTCTCCAAATAGTTAAATAAAGATAACGATTTAAGTTATTATAATTCATGTTTTGAAGTTGTTCTCCTAAGGCGACATTAAAGTTATTATATTCAAAACAGTCAAAGTTTAGAACATAAATGTACTACTGTTGCTACATACTGACTTAAGTCAAGAGTGGTAACAGTTGTCTATCTTTTCCCGTTGTGATCATTTAAAAACATATTCTTGATTTATCGTAAAAAAAAAAACAATTTATTGCATTGGACAAAACTTGAGAAATTAAAAAAAAACGTGGTTACAGATACAACATCATTATTAAATCTATTAAAGAGTTGTAGCCCTTTTCACAAAAATTCTTCAGTGTAAAATTTATCGTAGATCTAAAATACAAAAATGAATCCTTAACAATTCAATAAATATTTTTTTCGTAAGATTAATTTTACACTTAAGATTTTTTGTGAAAAGGGCTTCTGGGATCTTAGTAGTCAGTACATTAAAAACAAATGTTTTCTATTCGATAAATTTTCACCCTTGATTTTAATAGTTATTGTAGACTTAATGGTTTTCCATTCGGTTCGGTATTTTTGTTATATTTCATGTGACATATACATGCGAAAAATATACTACAGTTTGTCTGTTATTTTCTGTGTTTACAAAAGATGCGTTAAATGCATAAATAACTAACAAATGGTTAAACACTGTGAGATTTAATTGTAGTTTTTACATGAAAGATGAACTTTTCCTGATAAAAGTTAATTTGTACTGCTTGATGTAGCAAGTGTTTATTGCAGTAGCTGTCTGTCATACTCCTGACCTTACATGCATTTCCTTCCTAATGGTGAATTAAACTTGGTGTTAGCTAAACCTCATTGTCAAAAATTAGTCCGGTCGGTAATGCGCATGCGTCACTGGCCATATATTTTATCTTTGAATTCGATATATAGAAGTCAACGTGAAATATATTTCAAGTGACGATTGAAACATGTTCTTATAAAATATTGGTTTGACCTTGTTTCCATTATGTTCTTCAATATTTTAGCAAACAGGTAATATTTTTATTTATTTTTTCGGATTTTTCTTTCTTGATACCAATTTAACTTTAAGTAACAGTCATTGTTATATATACTTACATGGTAAAAAGCAATTGGTAACCAATAAGGGCACATCTTTAAAAAATATTTTTAAATACTATATCAAAGAACATTTATTTGACCTTGTTTTCATTTTTAACCAAGTAGAAAGATTGCAGAATCTTTTGATATAAGTTTTAACATTTAAAAACATATTACTCTTGATGCCATCTTCATGCAAACATGAACATTTTACCAATATTCAATGACAAACTTCACGATTAGTGTAAAATGATACACACGAGAACTAAGATGTCATGCAGCTCTGTATATATATCATTATCACAAAATAGATTTGTCGTATTTAACATTAGTAATTTCTTAATGTTTTAACTGGTATATTTTTATGAATTTTATTGTACACATTATCTGCGTTACAACTTTAAAAATCATATACACATGCATAAATATGATAAAGAGGTGATTTAAAAAGTAATATGATTAAAAATGATAAAAAAAAAAAGTATGGTGCACTATAATATTCAAATTTAAAAAAAAATCAAAACACATTAAAATACATTTTAGTCAATGTGTTTAAAATTTATTTACATAAACATTTTATTTGTATTAGCAGCTTACTATACAAATCCTTGATTTGTCTTATTCAAAATTAGGCAATTATAGTATAATGTCTATGATAAGATCACACATAAAACCAATAAAGTTAAGATTGGTTAAATTAAAAGATGCATAAGAGAGCTGTAGGTACATGAACAAGACGGTAGATGGTCGACTCTGGTATAAGGTTGTCTCATTGGCAATCATACATCATCTTATATTTATATATGGTCTAGAGATTCAGTGTACGAAACAATGAAAATAATCACATATAACATGAATGATTATATATTTTTCTAAAAAAATATATAGTTTGATGAAAAAAAATACAGCATTTCTCTTCACAAAAGAAGAATGACCAGTGTCATTACCTTTCTTTAAAATTAAAAATAGACGATAGTACGTGTGTCATTTACTACTTTGTAGATGTTTAAGAGACCACTTTTGGGTGGTGCTTTAGATGGTATGGTTGACCAGTTTAGAATACCCTTGAATTGAACATGGAAGTCAAATGTCAATATAATACTTCCATGATCTGTTCATAGTATGCAGTATTTGCATTGTCTACTTGTAATATTGTAAAGTAATATTTTTAATAACCTCCCGCGGAGTACATGTATGATAAGGAGATAAACAACGGGTAGTCGATCGATACAATGTTGATACTTTTTGCTAGAAATTTTTTTCTAAGCATCGCATCTAACATTTTTGCAATGATTTAATGTGAGTTTGGTTTATTTCGTTCTCTATATACTTTGCATAATTAAGACTGCTTGGTGTGGAACTTAGCGAGTTTATTTCATTAGGAGTTGTTAATTATGCCAATATTTTTATAAAGAAATTTTCAGATAACAATTCTTATTAATTGGTGCTTTAGGCAAAGACTCCTGCCCCCTTTTTTCTCAATGGAAACAGTTTGTATTTTAATTTTACTCCATATGTCAACTAATTTACGCTTTATTTGCCATGCATGGTGTTGTCAGTGTTTTAAAGATTTTTTTCGACTTGTGAGTCATCAGTGTCCCCTTGGTGTATGCAGCCTCTTTTTTGAAAGACAGACCCAACGGACTTCGACATCAAAAATAAGAAAATTAAATACAATTTATCATTTTATATCAATCAACGCAGAATCAGATCTATTCTTATGACCAACACTAAGCTCCTTTATATGTCATGATCTATAGAAGTTGTTGAAAACGTATTGTTCCATCTTCTCTTGTATCCCACAACCCTTTTGATTAGATTTTGCGTACTGGTATTTACAACTTGAGTTCATAGGCTTACGCGTTATTAAAATTTGAAAATTGTATTGCACTTTTATGGTTATATGACTTGAAAAACTACGGTTTGCGTTCAAGTCAGAAAAAACGAAAATATAGCCTACCGTACTCTGGTTCCTTCGTTAATATATAGTATTGGATTGGGTAACAAAATTGTCGCAGAGAAAAACACTTATTTCCTTAAATGCAACTTATGATTATGTGCGAATAATATGACCGAATTGTATGATGATATACCCGTACCAACAAAGCCAGCACCATGTAGATTGAGTATTACCATTTAGACGTTGTTTGGTTATTTGTGTCTTCGGGTTGCTGTCTTATTGCCAACATCATCTTTTATCATAACTCAAAACACATTTATGTTATGCTTGTGACGTTACTACTTTGATAAATGTTGTTGGCGTAGACGATTGCCGATTTATTGAATGAGCAAAAGAATGGACAGCTATAACTATTTAACTGGCAAACTTATATATCAAAAATTCAAATTGCGAAAAGAACTAGAGGCTCTCAAGAGCCTGTGTCGCTCACCTTGGTCTATGTGCATATTAAACAATGGACACAGATAAATTCATAACAAAATTGTGTTTTGATGATGGTGATGTGTTTGTACATCTTACTTTACTGAAAATTCTTGTTGCTACAATTATCTCTATCTATAATGAACTTGGCCCAGTAATTACAGTGGAAAATATTTTCGAAAAATCTACAAAAATTTATGAAAAATTTTAAAAATTGACTATAAAGGGCAGTTACTCCTTAAGGGGTCAACTGACCATATCGGTCGTGTTTACTTATTTGTAAATCTTACTTTGCTGAACATTATTGCTGTTTACTGTTTATCTCTATCTATAATATTATTCAAGATAATAACCAAAAACAGCAAAATTTCCTTAATATTACCAATTCAGGGGCAGCAACCCAACAACAGTTGTTCAATTCATCTGAAATTTTCAGGGCAGATAGATCTTGACCTGATAAACAATTTAATTCCATGTCAGATTTGCTCTTAATGCTTTGGTTTTTGAGTTATAAGCCAAAAACTGCATTTTACCCCTATGTTCTATTTTTAGCCATGGCGGCCATCTTGAATAGTTGACCGGGTCAGCAAACACAATTTTTAAACAAGATACCCCAATGATGATTGTGGCCAAGGTTGGGTTAATTTGGCCCAGTAGTTTCAGAGGAGAAGATTTTTGTAAAGGATTACTAAGATTTACGAAAAATGGTTAAAAATTGACTATAAAGGACAATAACTCCTAAAGGGGTCAACTAACCATTTCGGTCGTGTTGACTTATTTGTAAATCTTACTTTGCTGAAAATTATTGCTGTTTACTGTTTATCTCTATCTATAATATTATTCAAAATAATCACCAAAAACAGCAAAATTTCCTTAAAATTACCAATTCAGGGGCAGCAACCCAACAACAGGGCGTTCGATTCTTCTGAAAATTTCAGAGATAGATCTTGACCTGATAAACAATTTAACCCCATGACAGATTTGCTCTAAATGCTTTGGTTTTTGAGTTATAAGCCAAAAACTGCATTTTACCCCTATGTTTTATTTTTAGCCAAGGCGGCCATCTTGGTTGGTTGACCGTGTCACCGGACACAATTTTTAAACTAAATACCCCAATAATGATTGAGACCAAGTTTGGTTCAATTTGGCCCAGTAGTTTCAGAGGAGAAGATTTTTGTAAAAGATTACTAAGATTTACGAAAAATGGTTAAAAATTGACTATATAGGGGGCAATTACTCCTAAAGGGGTCAACTGACCATTTCGGTCGCGTTGACTTATTTGTAAATCTCACTTTGCTGAACATTATTGCTGTTTACAGTTTATCTCTATCTATAATATTATTCAAGATAATAACCAAAAACAGCAAAATTTCCTTAATATTACCAATTCAGGGGCAGCAACCCAACAACGGGTAGTTCAATTCATCTGAAATTTTCAGGGCAGATAGATCTTTACCTGATAAACAATTTAACCCCGTCAGAATTGCTCTAAATGCTTTGGTTTTTGAGTTATAAGCCAAAAACTGCATTTTACCCCTATATTCTTTTTTTAGCCATGGCGACCATCTTGGTTGGTTGACCGGGTCACCGGACACAATTTTTAAACTAGATACCCCAATGATGATTGTTGCTAAGTTTGATTAAATTTGGCCCAGTAGTTTCAGAGGAGAAGATTTTTGTAAAAGTTAACGACGACGGACGACGACGACGACGGACGACGATGGATGACGACAGACGACGACGGATGACGACGGACGACGACGGACGCCGGACGCAAAGTGATGAGAAAAGCCCTGTGGGCCAGGTGAGCTAAAAAAAGAAAAGGTCCAAAACCCACCAACAAATGTTACAAGCGAAATGTTAAGTGGTATTAACAAACACACATATATGTAAACACATCCCTCGAAAAAAAGAATGATAATAAAAAATCTAATTAAAACAAAAATAATATATTAAAACAAAAGACACGTTGAAAATTGTATCAAAACTTAAATAAAATAGATGCGTTCATAAGAACGGGTTTTACGAACAAATTTAGAAAACTATCATCCAAAACGTTAACAGAGTCGGTTCTTGATATATAATCAATAAAACTAATCACAGCATAATCAAAGAAAGTTAATGAGTTAGGTTATAATAGTTCATCTACTGATAAGGCACACACTTTGATAGACGTTATAGTAATTTATATAAACAATATACATTGATGTGATTTATTTTCTTAGAGAGGTTAATCTTATTTTGTAAACCCGATACAAACATGTCAATTGTTTCTATTTATAAGATTAAAAAAAAGCGCTGAATATGTCAATATTGTAGGTATAAATATAGATTATCATCAGTGGAGGTCTTTTCGAATTATACTTTTCATATTGTAGGGAATACTATATTGATTGTCTATGGAAAAATAAATCTACTATAGACTAACCAGTGTTTAACGAGACTTCTTTTATTTTTTATGCAATTTTAAATACTTTTTCGTAAAAAAATAAAAAAAATTCTATGCAATACCATGTTGGAGTCCTAAAATTCATGATTAACTTGTTTGTGGTTACGTTGTGCACAAAGAAATGTATTTGTATGCATATTATATGAGACAAAAATTAATGTTGATGTTCATTTCAACGCGTTTGAGTACAGCAATTGTAAACGTAAACTATAATAAACGAGAAACAAACAATTATGCAACGCAGCTTTTGACAACAGAGATGATTTTATTTTCTCAATTTTGAAATTTCCATTTCTATGTAGCAGCATTCCAGTAGCGCCTGCATATGGAATATTTATCTTCATACTAATACAATATTCCTGGGCTTGTGTTGTTGGTTTTTTTTTTCGATTTCTCAATTAATTCCCTATGAATATATACTAGTGTTATGGAAAGCTCTTTATTTTGAAACTGAGCAGCAAACTTCCTTAACTTACTTCTTTGTCTTTGTCTTTTGTTGGGCTAGAAATCAACATTACAAATTTCTGAAGTTTCATTATTTATGTGGTTACTTTATTATTCATGCTCATTTTAAATTTCTGACGAGATGAACACAAAGCAAAATATTTCTAGAACAGTTTGCTATTATTCTAACCAAATTAAAATCATAAAAATTTGCATTTGCATTTAACCCATCAGATGATGAAAACGAAAATCACGAAAATTATGGCAAAATAAACAATAGAACTTCAGACATATCTACATCTTTTGGTATCTATATTATAAATATCGCTTATACATTTATTTGGTAATTTTTTCTGAAAAATATCGATTTTAGTTGAAATGATAGGACATTTTTTGGGTCAGAACTCATTTTAAAGGTTTTACTTTAACTTACATAAATTTGTTGACCGAAATTTATCTCAACTCACAAAAGAGTAATGTTTTAGTGTTCTTAGAACTTTAAAAGACCTAAATATAGTCGTATAATCCAAATATATACCGGAACTGTCCCTCCTGTGTCGTGACAATTGGTTGGGTTTGAAATAGCAAAGCCGTGGAAGCATTCTCAACAAGAAGCGCGCATCGTATCGGCGCAATCCGTTTTCCTTTCATTTTGAGTTCATGCCGTTTGCAAATAAAAAAATATGACATTATTTGACTACTGTCGCTAAGTGAAGACTAAATTAAGAGGTAAATAGATATATATATGAAGATTAGGTGTAAGTGCCAAATGAGTCAACTTTCTTTCCAAGTAACAATTTATAAAAGTTAACCATTATACGTCAAGGTACGGCCTTCAACGTAGAGCTTTGGCTCACGAGCTATAAAGGGCCACAAAAATAACTAGTGTAAAACCATTCAAACGGGAAAACCAACGGTCTATTAAATCTATATAAAAAAGATGTCTACTTTTTGACGTGATGTTCAAATTTACTTTTTGGGGGGTAATCTTTGTAGTTATTCATATCTATATATAATAGAAGGACGAAAGATACAACAGTCATGAAATAAAGTTCACATTGCTAATTGTTCTATAAATAAAGGGTAAGGATAGAATGTCATTGTAGGCGATCCCCCTTATTTTGAATTCTGGATTGACGTTTAGCAATTAGTTTCTAATTGGCTGATAAATTAAAGGATGTGTGTTTAATGTCAACGATACTTTATTAAATATATATTAGCTAGGATAACATAACATGTTTTAAAATTGAGTAGATATAAGAACCATACAAAAATGACCATAATTCATTTTAATGTCGTTTTTAAATGTTCTAAAATCAATCAAAGTATTTCGCATATATATGCATGTACATGTTCGCATATATATGCATGTACATGTATGAAGACACTTGCATAATTGTGTTTTCTCGCATTTTATTTAAGTATGGCGGGATAATATTGTATTGACGTGTACGGGTCGTATGAATATAAAATAAGGTCACACAAAGTGACAAATGGTTTACTTTCTGTTAATAAAGCATAGGGTCACTTTCTAGCTATCGTACAACGAGTGAACACTCAACTTTCGTTTTTGATGTACATGTTTACACGTTGATATTTTTATTGCACTTTAATTTGCCAATACACACATGTTTAAGGTGTAGGTCAGAGCACCTGGCCCTGTAGACGGGATTGCGCATTTGGCATCCACTGACACAGGTTTTTAGAGCTTTTTGATCGATTATATAGTTTTTTTTATCGCTAGTTGTTCCTGGCCGGCCCCGGTCGTCTATGAAGGGGTGCATTTAGTTATAAGAAGTTGGTTTTGGTGTATTTAGGATAATGCATACATACATGTAGGAATAGTATGATGTTGAATCATATATGCATTATAATAATGATGATAATGATATTTGTGAATATTTATAATACAATCTGGCGTCCATCGAGCATGACGGGCTGTCGGCAAACTAAGATTATGTTTGCGTTTTTATATCACGAGTATGTAGTTAATACTGTCGATTTCTATCCGATGCAGCTCATGTTATAAATGTATGCACAAAAATACGCATGTTGTATTTACTTTATAAAAATATTAAGTGAGATATTGGATGTAACATAGTACTGTGCTACCAGCGCGCAGATATATTCCCTGAGTATTTTCACCTTAAATAAACTTTTAAAAGAATTATATCAACTGAATTAGAAATATAATTTCAACATAGCATAGATTATTTCTGTTTAAGTATTTGGCACATTTTTTTTGGAATTTTGGATCCTAAATGCTCTTCAACTTTGTAAAGACCTCTATGCAAGACTCCTATATGCAGGTTAAAAATAATCAAAATTGGCCGTTATTAAAGTAGTATTACAGCCAATGGAAGTAGACATCTACGTTTGTATTTTTCTTTAGCTTTAATAGTCGTAACGCTTATAAGTGATTTTTAGGACACATGTACGATTTAGGCAAAGATGTTTTAGGCAAGATGTTTGCTGTTAATAAAATAGATAACTGTAGTGTCTTCAGAGACAATCAATAGTAACTACTCGGCAACCAGAAACGCCGAGTAGTTCCGATTGTGGAGACAAGAATTCAACCTCATTTTTGCGAATATATGCATGCTGCCTTTGATTTGACCTTTAGTTGAAAACTGGTTTAGGCAAGTGATCATTCTGTTCAGATACGTACTTTAAAACATTTAATCCCGCTGCAAATGTTTGCACCTGTCCTTAGTCAGGAATCTGATGTTCAGTAGTTGTCGTTTGTTTATGTAATTTATACGTGTTTCTCGTTTATCGGTTTTTTTTATTTTATATAGATTAGACCGTTAGTTTTCCCGTTTGAATGGTTTTACACTAGTAATTTTGGGGCCCTTTATAGCTTGTTGTTCGGTGTGTGTCAAGGCTCCGTGTTAAAGGCCGTACATTGACCTATAATGGTTTACTTTTTTTAAAATTGCTATTTGGATGGATAGTTGTCACATTGGCATTCACACTACATATTTCTATATCTATTTAAAGAAACGAAGGTTTAAGTTGAAAGGTAAAACAGGTTAGCATCTATAATATACCTTTTCCTTGTCTGATTCAGTCTACAAAACATATTTATTTTTCAGTTAAACTATAATCAGACCTGACCCGTATTTGGCACAACTTTTTGGAATTTTAGATTCTCAATGTTCTTCAACTTTGTACTTGTTTGGCTTTATAAATATTTTAAAATGAGCGTCACTGATGAGTCTTATGTAGACGAAACGCGCGTCTGGCGTACTAAATTATAATCCTGGTACTTTTGATAACTACTGACAACTTTTCCGCATTATCAGGGATATCCAACATGAGCGGTCTTGACCTGATGAATCACAATTATTACGACTTAATACTTTTCAAAAGCCATTCAGAGTAATAATAACACATTTCTTGTAGGCGAAACGCGCGTCTGGCGTATAAAATTATAATCCTGGTACCTTTGATAACTATTTACACCACTGGGTCGATGACACTGCAGGTGGACGTTTTGTTTCCGAGGATATCACCAGCCCAATAGTCAGCACTTCGATGTTGACATGAATATCAATTAATATATATGGTCATTTTTATAAATTAACCGTTACAAAACTTAGAATTTTTCGAAAAACTAAGAATTTTCTTATACAAGGAATAGATTATAATCTTAGACGTATTTAACATAACTATTTGGAATTTGGGGTCTTCAACGCTCTTCAACTTTGTCCTTGTTGGACTTTAGAACTATTTTGATCTGAGCGTCACTGCTGAGTCTTATGTAGACGAAACGTGATTCTGGCGTATTAAATTCTGATCCTTTCTACAATGATAACTATTTACGCAATAAATTGTTATTTTTATAACTTTACCGTTACTTTTCGAAAAACTAAGGATTTTCCTATCCCAGGAATAAATTACGTCCGACGTATTTGGCACACCTTTTTTTTTGGCATTTTTGGTCATTTTGACACCACCATATCACAGTTATCTATTTAATCAATTGAACCATAGTTTTCTTTTGAAACAGCAAAAATCATGCTCATTTTTTTTGGCACAATTCGTATACATGTATGTAGCTAATAATTTTTTTATAAGCGTTACGACTATTTAGGATGGCAGTAGGTTCTACAGATTTTAATAAGAAAGATACAAAAACGAAAAAAGTTGACGTCTGCTTCCATTTGACGTAATACTACTTCCATAACGACCAATGTTGAATATTTTAACCTGCATATAGGAGTATTGAATGGTAGTCTTTACTTCAGTGTTCTTTGATTTTTATGAATTTTCTTTTCTATTTTTCTATTTCTAATTCATTCATTATATTGTAGCACTTTGTATTTCTATTTGTTTTAGCTTATTTTTCTTTATTTTCTAATGTATTCTTACAATTAATAAGCGTTATTATTTAAACTGACGATGAAACCAATTGTTAATTTGAAAATTCTCTATTTACCTTATAAATGAATATCTATTACATCGGGTTTTCCTACTGTTAAAAACAGTATCAAATTTGCTCTTTAAAAAATGGAAAGGAAGAATGACATTATCATTGTTTAACACTGTATCCATTTACGCTTATATTTAAAATAGAGTAATTTGAGTGGTTCTAGTTCAACGAATTGATCTGCAAATATATATACATATCATTAACACATACATGTAATGTTGATGTATAAGATAACAGTGTAAATGTACATTTAGATTGTATGATATAATTTACTGGGTTCAAGAAAGGGAAACTCACCTAGTAAGGTTTTTCATTGTCTAATTTTTGAATGTGATCCTTTGATTTAGATCTTTGTAGTGACATTTTTGTCCCTTTGTGTTGGCTTTATATAATTACGATATTAATTATATAATTATATTAATTATTGTTCCTATCTATACTTCTTTTTTCTTCACTGATTCCGTGTCGATATAGTTGTCTTTCATTAACAAACAACCCTTCTGTTCAGTTTTTTGCGTTGCTTCATTTGTTTACATAGGAATTGCTGCGAACACTAGCACTTATTGAGGAGCTTTTACCCTGATGAAAGTAATTCAGTATTGGCTTTTGATATTTTAAGTAAGCTTTGTTTTGTCTGATATATATCTTCTCTGCAAAACAAAACCGACATTTTGATTAAGACCATCAGTGTCCATTATCAATCAGGAAACAATTACACTAACGCTGACGCCGTTGTCCTTAAAAACCAAAATCCCACTTCCCTTTGATAACGTTAATCAATAAGGGCTAAAAGATTTAGGATAAACTTAGTAACGATAAAATATGAAGGACTGTACAAGATACAAATATGAAACGTATTTAAGAAGTACAAACATCGATCTCAAGAGCAAGTCTATAGGATATTTAAAACAACTATGAATAGAAATAGAAAAAAAAGATATCTGGTGATGATCTACACAGAGGGGTACCTTTGTGACAAGTCAAAGATGGTTCCAATAGAAAGGAGACTGTGGTGTTATATACTTAGACCGAGGGAATGTTCGAATTGTGGAAATTCTGTTTTCAATAAATTAAATATAATTCTACTGTTTATTAAAACTTATTACTTACTCTTGTACTATACTCAGCAATAAGTCACCAGGTGTTATCCATGCATTCAATTGGTTGATATAGTTTGGTACGTTTTTATGAAATGTACCTTTGAGCTTGTTTTTTGTTAGTATTTGTTTCATACCAATATATGCAGGAAAAATCCCTTACGAGCCTCGTTTGTTTTATTTTTGGATAAGTGGATGTATCCGGAAAAAACTGTACTGTATGAATTAGACCGGATTGAGACAGACATATACAACTTGTTACAACTTATCTTCAGTTAAAATACAAATACTTGCTGACTTAAGGTATGTTAAAAAATTTACTCCATTCAGGAAGACAACCTTCAATTCATCTTGTGCATTATTTTCTATGTTAAATTCTAAAATTTCATGCATTAAAGGGTCCATTATTGTAAGTTAAATCAAGTGGCAAGAATTTAAGGTCATTACTATACCTTATGCTGAAAAATTCAATATACCTTTAATTGCAAATTAGGTACTTCTAATCTGAACAGCAGCGCAAATGTGTCCTGCTTCTATCATTTCATATATCTTTTTACTATACAAAAGAAATTTTCATAAGAATTCCACACTGATCCAAAGTCCTTGAGATTTCAGTTAATAACAACATAATTGAAATAATTTACAACTATGCATAGGAATTATTTTGTTTAAAATATGTACTATTGTATGTTCTTACTGACCAAGCCTGAATTAGAAAATGTGAAATGGAAGTAGTTCAAATCTTGCAAATTCAAAGTTTTCCCTACTTTCAACGTCTTTTTAAATTTAGAACTCTAGTCATAACACGATGTAGTAATACATTATATAGACATTTTGTACTCATAAATAGAAACTGTATTGGAATACTTTCATTGCGATGCCGGCCTGCATTTTAGCTTGTTTAACAATCTGCTAATTGAATGGAATGTTTACGAAAGAAACGAACTTTTTGGTCGAGAGGGTGTACGCGATAATTGAATATTTACCCTACTTTGCACTTGATCGACTGTTTAAATCAAATCAAACGTTTCTGAGCTTTTTGTACGAATCAAAATGGGATAAAGTTAGACAAAAAATGTTTTGAGGTGAAACAAGTCAGTCTTTTGTATGACATGAAAAGAAAAACATATCTCCGATATAATTCATTTAAAATCTCTTTGTCAATGTCGCTTCTGGTGGCAGTTTCCTCATCTCTTGTTTTAAAAGCTCAGTAGTAAACACAGCTATATCAATGGATAATAATATGGTCAAAATCATGAATTAACTATTTACCAAATGTTCATTTTTCATACTAAGGATATCATATCCCATGTTTCGAATACCTTAGCTGTAGTTGACAAAACATTTCAGAGTGTTTGGACCTTAATTTCTCCTCAATTTTATTTTTGATTTTTCACATACTGATTCTAGACAAAAGTTAATTCCTAGTATCTAAGTTTATTGCTAAGTACAGTTGTTTGATGGTGTAAACTTCCCACTAACACCATACACCATTACACCATTCATAAAACACCATCACACATGTATAAAATTAAAAATCGGTGTTTATAAATAATGCATAGTTGTAAAATCTATTTGTTCCTTGATTTTTGTTTCTGTCCTTCCATTATGTGACTCAGAAAAAAAAATTAAAAATGGGCAACAATTGCATCAAACAGAGAAAATCGAGTGCACCTTTTTATGTAAGGGTGTGTTTGAGTGGAATTATTTGTCTTAAAAATATAAAAGTATATGATACAATATCTCACTTTAGATTGTATCATTTTTATAAAACAAGACTACAGGTCGACTTTATAACATAGATATTCACAGTACTTAAAAATGAAATATATGGATCAAGTGAAACATCTTTTTAATGAATCAAAAGAACAGAGTAGGTGTGTTCGAAAAGCAGATTTTTTGTAAAAGTACTTTTTTTTTAGAAGTAGATTTTTAAGTTTGAAAACACTTAAATCGTGGTGTGTGATAACTAGGGTTTATAGGCCTCAACCACTGAAAAATTTTAGTCTGCCCTTCCCAGAAATAATGAAATAGATTTTTTTTTAAATGTTTATGTATTTTAGAAAACTCCATATGACAACCGATCATACAACAGTTTTAAGGAGACTACATGCAGAGAAGTGCGTTTACTGATGCCCATTACCTAGTAGATACATTTGTCTTTCAAAATACAACTGACACATTAGAATCGAAATGACGCTATTTTGGTAAATTTATCGTCGTTCAAGAGCTAAATTTGGTTGGGTTCTTGTTGTTTATTCTTTAGTTTTCTATGTTGTGTCATGTGTACTATTGTTTGTCTGTTTGTCTTTTTCATTTTTAGCCATGACGTTATTAGTTGTTTTTTTTAGATTTATGAGTTTGACTGTCCCTTTAGTATCTTTCGTCCCTCTCTTTGGTAACGCGTCATCCCTTCAATGACTTCCATTTTTACGATTGTAAAAACAAACTGGCGTAATGGAGAAATAATTTTGACGATGTAGAATCCTGACGGTCAAATAATGTGTGAACATGGAAAATGTTTGCTTCTCCCTTGTGACCTGGATGAACAATTATATATATATAAAGACTATATCTACAAAGCAAAAAGTAAATTGGTAAATTATTCACTAGTACTACTAGCCACACTATAAAACATTCAAACACGATTCATTTATAATCGCCTATTAGCATATAAAGAAAGTTACGATCATCACTAACAAGCTACTATGATCATGTCCAAGTTACGACTTTCTTATAATCAAGTTACGGTTATCATAACAAACACAATTCTTTTTTCGATGATGTATAAAAATACGGAACGCATGTTCCAACTGGGAGCTTCTCTCCAAGAAACTCCATGCACTTTGCAGTTTCTCTGAAATTCTAATTTGCCTGACCAAGTTAGAAAATGAGGGTCGGTTGAAAACAAAACTTTACGACAAACGAGATGATATCAGCTTTCCAATTGTGAACTTTCCATTTCTAAGTAGCAACATTCCATCAGCACCTGCATACGGTGCATATATCTCCCAATTGATACGATATTCCCGTGCTTGCATTTCTTTTCATGATTTTCTTGATAGAGAGTTGCTGCTCACAAGGAAGCTGATAAACCAAGAGTTCTATATGCTGAAGTTCATACCTTCGTAAATTGTACGGACGTCATCACGAGTTGGTTGACCGTTATGGAATAACCGTTTCACAAATGATATCGGATATAGAATCCCCTTCCTGTTCATGAATGTGACCTACCGAATAAAACTTTTTACCGGATTTGTTATCACGTAAGCAACACGACGGGTGCCACATGTGGAGCAGGATCTGCTTACCCTTCCAGAGCACCTGAGATTGGTGGGGTTCGTTATGTTTATTCTTTAGTTTTCTATGTTATGTCATGTGTACTATTTTTGTCTTTTTCAATATTAGCCATGGCGTTGTCGGTTTATTTTCGATTTATGAGTTTGACTGTCCCTTTGGTATCTTTCGTCCCTCTTTTAGAGTACTTGGCGATAATTTTTAATGCACCGAGTATGCAGAGTATTGGAATACAGTACCCCAAGTAGATCTTCTTGCACCTAGCTCTAGAAAAATATGTTTTATTAAACTTGGTGCAAGTAATTCACCTTGCCGTATTACTTTTTATATACTTAATGTATTTTATTTCATGTCATATACTCTATGAAGCACTGCATTTGACGTATTGCTTAATAATAGAAATAATACTATTATTGAACTTCCATTATAATTTGTATTATTACTTCCTTCACCGAAGGCCCACATAAGTAACTACGATTATCCTGACAACCAACCCCCGGAACGTTACATTAAGTAAGAGTATTTGGTGATAATATTTTATGCACCAGGTTTATTCAATCTCATCCTAGTTACTACATGATATATCATGTCTTTCTTGATAATTCACGCTTTCTGATGTTTTCCAATAGTGTATGCTTTTTTGAGACATGCACCCCTAGCTATATAATACCTCAGTAGAAATTATTTGCCTTTTCTTTTTGTAGATTTAGCAACAAGATTTCCTGTGATGGATGATGGTATGAACGAACATGACCAAGAAAACAATCATTTACGGATAGCAAATTTAGTATTTAAAGTTGCTCCACCAGCAGTGAGGGTATACTTCGACAAGCAGTTTAATCCTGGCGGTCTTCAAACTGTTTTAAATCAAAACAGATTCAAAGCATTAAATTCTCTGAAATCGAAGCGGATTATAAATCAAAATCAATGGGATTTATTGTTTCCTTTAGTCGGTAATATCATTATTTTCACTATAACATGTACTATATTAGATTGAAACTGTAATTAATTTGTTTTCAAATCCTGGTTAAAATCCGACAATATAATTTTGAGTAACAGTTATGTCTAATAAACATACACATACGCATGACAAATTTTTACCAAACATAACAAGTCAACCGACGTGATAATATGATACGTATTATTAAAAGCCACTTACATTATAAAACATCCTTTCAGTTTATTATACAAACAAAATACATGTTAGATTCGACCACATATCGACGTTAAACAAAAATTAAACAAAAAAAACAACACCAACAGCAATAAAATAATGGCCCCTGACAAATGATAACAACTGATAACAGTTCTTCACTTTTAAATGCACATACTGTTATTTTGAATTTACTATGATTTTCCACAGGTGCTGCATCATCGCTATCATTCGATTTAACTCTAATGATTTGTTTGCTACGTAACTTGGCTAACATTAAAGTAGCAGAAAAAATACCCTGTGATACAGATGAAAGTATTGAAGCCGATTTGACAAGAATCAAGTACTATCGGAACAGAATTGCACATTCCGATCACAAAATATTGTCAGAGGAAGAATTTAATATCCAATGGGACGCAATAAGCAAGGTAATAAATAATTAAACGACACCGTTCTGTTTGGAAGCACACGGTATATATTTACATACATTTATTTATAAACTATATGATCGAAATAAAAATAGTAAAGAAAATATCAAAACCATTAATTTCAACTATTGCAACATTACAATGTTATTGTAAAATTACCTTTTCTTCAGATGTTCTGAATCAAATGTAGATACTTTAAAATTCCAAAAATCCTAAGGAGTACAAATAATCTAAGACTCTATGAACTTACTAAAGTATTAAAACATTTGACTTTTCTACACTTAATCTAAGTATTCTCCCATCCCAAACTTATACACAAAATGAAAAAGTTGGTCCTGTTTAAATCTTGAAATATAATGACCAACGTAGATTCAAGTATGTCATAAAAGGGAGGGTTATCTCGTAACTTTTAAAAACTATTATTACCAAGATGCTTTATTTCTTTACTGACAAAATATTTGATACATTTGGAGAACGCTTTTAGTAACAAAATATCGGCATTCCGATGGGAACCAACATTGCTGCTCTTATTGACAACTTATTCCTTTATTATGTATTATCATCAAATACAACTTACATTTAAATATCAAAAAGGAACACACATGCGGCCACTTCCATTTAAGATGGAAACCGTCTAAAAGTTAACTCAAATGCTAGAATCGCGTAGATTTCAGTAATTTAGCATGACTTAATGATGCTAGTACTGATACCTGTGAATCGTATTGTAAAAAACTGCCGATATTTATGAAACAGAAGTAATCTATTTTCCAATAGATAGCAAAGAGTTTACATTTCATCAATTTTGTAAAACTGCTATATTTTAGGACCAACAAAGGGTTCTTATTCGGCGTAGTCCTTTGCTTAGGGACTTTTCGTTTAGAATTTATTAGTATTTAAATTTGTTATTTTACATTTTTTAGTGTTGATTGCAAACATTTAATAATTCCCGTGTAATTTATTCACAACTTGTTTAGACGATGTGCGATTTGAATGCCGACATATAATTCGAATAATTCAGACGTCGTATATTGCTCTTGATAATAGTCATGGCTCCAGGAAGGCATGCAGCCTAATGCGGATGAGGTCAATTAAAGTCCTGTATATGAAACGAGTGGAAATGCCAATCATTGAGGGGAATCAAATAATTTGGTTTAGCCGACATCATGTTTCATAGCCACATGCCATATGTTTTGTGGACTGCATGTTGATTTTTACAAGATCTTTGCAAAGTTCTTTTTGTCTGTATCGTTCAGTCGCAATATCGTTCCCCGTCATATTTGTTTATTGATGGTGATTCAATAAAAAATTAAATCTTACGAAACTATACACCTGGAAAAACGTATTGCAACACTTCAATTAAACAATGTAAAATGACATAATTTTAGAAAGTGTATAATTTGGGTTTTACCAAACACTTTTAATCCGTTTGTTGTTTCAATATTGAATTCGTGTTATTAAATTACATTTCAGGCAAAATTAAGACTAGAGAGACGCAACCTTAGAGCTGTACGGAAACAGTTATTCAAGCTTTGTCTATACCGAATAAAATAGTTAAAACGCGAAAAACTATTTATGTGCAGCTGTTATGTCCTATCCATGTAGCATTAATATTGGATGAAATGTCAGTTAATAACACACATTCAAATTTAAAACAAAAACAGATTAAGAGTATTTGGTAAAACCCAAATTATACCTATTTTAAAATCATGTCATTTTACATTGTTTTCAATGGAAGTGTTGCAATACTTTTTTCCAAGTGTATACATCAATGGTTAAACTACTTTAAACTAGTAGAGGCAGAGTTTTACAACAATCATCCGCCATGGGTTTTTTTCAGACATAAGATACTCATAAGTTCATTAATTTCTAGTTGATATTCTGCCTGATAATTTTTAAATTGATTCAAATTAGGAAACCTAAACATGAATATAAAAATTTGTGGTTGAAAATAAAATGTCCAAAGATTACCAGAAATTCGAAATGTTATGCACGAAAATGAACATTTTTGCGAAATATAGATTACAAGATTATTGATTAAGTTTTTACCTACACATTGCTTTGTGTTTAAGGCAATCACTAGACTTGGAGGCGAGAGATTTAAAGCGATATGCCGTGACCTCCAGAATTACAAGCTTGATAAGGAAATATTGGTAGAAATAAGAAATTTAAATGTAACGAGAAATACAATACCTAAAGGATTGCAAGGTGAGTAGCAAATAGCGTTGAAGTTGTTTATGAGTATAACTATCTGTAAATGTAGACAGCAAAGAAAGAAAAATGCGAATTAGTTATATTCTACTTCACAATCGTCATCTTTATCTATTTTTTATGAAAGTTACTGATATAAAAGGTCAATTATTTTCATTTAGATACACTACACAAGATACATCATGAGAAATAATTTTTATTTTTGTAGCTAGCTAAACCTCTCACTTGTATGACAGTCAAATAAAATTCCAGTATATTGACAACAATGTACGAATAAAACAACAAGAAATAAAAGGAAAATGTAAAAAATAGGTGTAAAGCGGTCAACATTGTGTTATAAACATAATTATAAATCAAAACAAATAACAACAAAAGCTTTTGGACTGTGTTAAGCTGTTTCATCGGGTTGTTGTCTCTTTGGCACGTTTCCCATTTACATTCGTAACTCTGTATCAAAATATAAAAATATAATGACATATAGACAAAAACACATAATTTAGCAAATACGAAAGACAAGAATACAAAAGTTTATCGTAGTAAAATAACACTATGACGGGATGTATATATACCGAGACACGTAAATACATATTACCAAAAATAGACTAAACAGTAAAAGTAATAACTTACAAAGACAAATACAAGAACAAAATAGCATGTTATTAAGATGATAAACACCATCAGTACCTATAATCTATACTTCATGTCCATCGTATATAATTTGTGAAGTAAAAATGACATATTTATCAACAAGTTCTAACTATCTGTTGATGAACATGTTTTTATCAAAAGGACGAGACGTTATTTGACATAACCGTGGTTCGTTAACTTTCTGTTCAGACACTGGGGACGTTATTCAAAGTCAGGCTAGAAGCTGAATACCAAATTAGACGGAATATGTATATCTCCTCTGCAGATGCAGCTAGGACACTGCTACTTAGGGGTGACATTCATAATTTCAAAACTAAAATGGTCTCGTTTCTTATAGATTCTGGTACTAAAGTGACTGCTTATGTCAAGTTTGTGGTACAAATCTAGCAATGAGACGGGAGAATCGACGTCTGTCGTTTTTTTAATTTCAAGTTATTGGGGATATATTAATGTAACTCAATCAGAAAAGTTTGCATTGTAAAAATGAAAGAACATCATCAAAAGATTCGATTTTTCAATTACAAAGGGAATGGTGGAATTTAAATAAACAACAAACATTTTTGATAGAACTAATTTTCGAGAAATATCACACTTCTGTACCTATATAAACATTTCGAGAATCTCTTTATTTTATTGCCAATAATGAAAATGTCAACAAAACTAAAAACATTGCTATATTGTATTCAATTTTCTCTTCAGAGGTTCACGATGAAAAAATTAAAGAATGGAGAGACGAAGTTAAAAATGTAGTTGAGACAACAGCTATAAAAGCATTAGAAGACATGAATACTACAACAAACGTCATTTTTGTTATTGGCCCCTCGGGATGTGGGAAGTCTACTTCTGTCCACTACGTAGCTTTAATATTACATGATAAACAGGACTATGATATAATACCGGCCTTTTTTCCGACTGATATTACCCAATATTATAACCCAAATAGTCAGCAGGTATTCATTTTCGATGATTTATGTGGCAAATATTCTATAGACGTGCAATCACTAAACACATGGAATAAACTTTCTGGTGATATACAAAAGATCCTTGTGCAGGGTAAAGTTAAAATTTTCATGACATGTCGATCACATATTTTTCATGATAAAAAGTTTCAAAGATTTAATTTATCCGCAGATAGAATAGATTTGATGTGTGCTACGTATGCTTTATCAGACGAAGAGCGATATCTAATTGCAGAAAAATATTTATCTTCTGAGCAAATTCAAACGTTAAAACGACACAAAAATCTCATCCATTTCGACTGCTTCCCACTCTTATGTCGGCTTTTCCTTCATAAAAGTACTTCTGACATTGTGAAGTTCTTTTCTAGTCCGGTAGAAATATTAAAAGACGATTTACTGTCCCTGATGAACGAAGATGACCAGACAACTATCGCAACACTATCTCTGTTTGTCTTATACAATAATTGTATAACCAATGAGGACCTGTCTCTACGCAATAAAACAATGAAAGATATTTTGAACCATCTTTCCGATATCTTCTTAACATCCCAACAGTTGTCCATTGCAGTTGTGAGGAATCAAATTGAAAGTCTCAAGAACTCTTATGTAAAGAAAACTAGAAATGAATATCGTGTTATTCATGATAAATTATTTGATATTTTGACCTCGTTTTATGGGGAACACACAAAAGACCTTCTTCTAGACCTCTGCCCAGCCGAATTTATTCGTGATCGATTTCAATTTGAATCAATAGAAGAAGATATGGATGAATGTATCATTAAGATGAATAAGAACCAAGAAAATCAATATTTTGATCGTCTTTATAAAGATATAGTCAATGGATTCGGATGTACTGTCTTTACAAACAGACAGTTGCAATTTGAATCTTTCCGTTCCAAATTTATTGCAAAGATACAGCGACGAATTAGCTTAAATAAAACCTCGCTATTTTTTTCCGGAGAGTCTCCGTTTTTAGACGTTGTGAAGAAAGGACACTACGATGTCGTTGAAATGCCTTTAAAATTTAAGCTTGACGTAAATGTTCGTGATAAAATGGGTAGAACGCCTCTCTACTTAGCTGCGGAAGAGGGTCATACTAACATTGTTAAATTATTGTTAACACACAGCTGTGACCTACATTTATATCGGCAGGATTATTGGCACAGAGGAGAGACACCTATCTATATAGCCTCATCAAAGGGATATATCGATATTGTTAAGATGCTATTCAAAACGAAAAAAGATTGTTACAGATGTAGGCAGGACGATTTTTATGCAGGGAGAACTCCTCTGCATGAAGCAGCTGACAACAATCATTTAGAAATTGTAAAATATTTTTTGTACCAAAAATGTGATCCGAATATTATAAATGAAAATAATGAATCACCTTTATGGCTTGCATCGAGAAAAGGCCATACCGATATGGTCAATTTATTAATGAACTATGAAGCGGACCCTAATTTACACACAAAGAAGAATGGCACATCTCTTTCAATAGCTTCATGGTATGATTGGAAGACTATTGTTAAAATAGTATTACAACATAAAGCAGATCCTAATATTGTTAATAGTAGAAAGTGTTCGCCATTATTTTATGCTGCTGCCTTAGGAAATACAGAAATCGTTGAACTTTTAATTCAAAATGGAGCCAATGTTAATGCTGCAGCACAAGATTTAAAAACACCAATGTTCGTCGCTGCACTTCAAGGGGAATTGTCTGTTGTTGAAATTCTCATTGCTAATAAAGCGGACGTAAATATTAGTGATCTTTACAACGAATCGCCATTATTTGCAGCTGCAAAACAGGGTGAAATTAAAATTGTAAACCTTCTGTTACGTAATGGTGGGAAACCAAATATTCGAACAACATATAACAATACTGCATTTTATATCGCGCTCAAGAAAGGTCACAATGACATTGCTGAAATTCTTAAAAGATATATGTCACACACCGAGAGGCTTAATATAGCTGCTAATATCGAAGGGCAAACAAGTATGGCGCTTACATGTACAAGACATCATTGTAATCCTCATAGAACGGTTCTGTGTATTCTTGCTGTTCTATTATATGACTTATATGAAAGCAATTCCAAATATAATTGACGTTATAATTAAAATATATATCATTCATGTACTAGATTTGACAACTTATTTTTGTGCTAAATTTTATATTCAGAATTTTTATATTCAGTATTTACGTGTACATTTCGTGTGTACCAGGTATATTTAATGTTTTCATAAGTTATGATCTTGAAATTCACAATGCATTCAAAATGTCTGTAACATTTGTTTACATCTGAAACACTTAAGAATATACATTATGTTCTGTTTATTTATTCTCGTCATGATCAAACTTTAATCTAACGGTTTTCAGTATTTCTAGTTTGATCAATTATTTTAATGTAAAATACACACGCGTGTTAATATTTCTCTTTGTGAAGCGGAATCCATCTGTGATCTAATTTTTGTTGACAACATGATCATAACGAACTTTGTTGTTAGCAACGCTATTTGTGTATATAAAGAAAGATTCGTAAATTTTTTATTGATGATTTTATCGCAGGCAGATTTATTTTCTGTGGATTAAAAAAACTGATTTGTAACACTCTAATTTTATATTTTGACTCCAATAAAAGGACTTGGTATTTACAAATTTGTTTCTGTTAATTGCATTGGACTGCATACGTGGATATGCATTAACTGTGATCTAGATTCCAATCCATTAACTTAAACTTTATTCTACATTGGTAACGAATCATCCAACTGATGTTACAAAGTAGAATAACGAAAATATTGAACTTTGTGGAAAATTAAGAACGGAAAGACCCTCATCAAATGGCAAAATCAAAAGCTCAAGTTAGTATAGCTTGTAGTACAACAACAGCCGACTACAGATACAAAATCTTGTTTATGCATCTATAACGCCATCCTACAGATGGGATCTACCTAAAACTTGAAGCCATTCCGGTAGTATATATCAACATTCTTTCTTGGTAAAAGTGGTTGGGAATCAAATCGATCTTAGGAACCACTTGCAAGGAACACAATCGTTTGGCATCGTATGTGCCGGCGCCTAGTCCCTGAAACAATGGATCATGTATACCAAATACAGAGATCAAGACATTCAAACAACATATATGAGTCGGCATGCAACTTGATGCATATGCCGTAGCACCAACACAACCAGGGATTTCACAACCGAATATCATACAGTGCAAAGTCTATGAATCAAGAAACATTTAACCGTTCAATTAGATAAGGGAGACGTGCCGAACACGTAGCATGCGAAGTATTCTGCCTACACGAGGCATCTACCGAAACTTTACCATTCTGTGTTAAGGATATGTACATTATAATTAACAAAGTCATCTAGGTGATGTCAGTTTCTGTTCCACCGTACATAGAATAAAGGATAAAACATATGCAGTTATCTATGCATCAAACCTTGACCTCGATCTAGGTATTGCAAATGAGGGTTGGTTTGAACAAAACTTTATGACCAAAGAGATGATTTCAGCTTGTGATAGTGAATTTTACATTTTTATATATCAATATGTAAGCAGCACGTGCATATTGAGTGAATATGCGATTTACCAGTAGAGCTTGCATTTTCTATAATACCCTAACATGATTTTCTGAAAAGTGTGTTTTTTCATTCAAGAATGCGACATATGAAGCAAGTGTTTCATGTGGTTAAGATGAAATCATTTCTTACGGAAATCATCGCGAGGATGGTTATAAGTAACGACGGAAATGTTCCTATTATTGTTATCATTATTCCTTCCCCCTTTCCTTGTCCTCTTATGTGATATTTCCCCATTATACTTATCACCATATTATATTTATAAGAGCAACAAGGTACATGTGTAGGTGCCATAGAGACAGGATCTGCTTTCATTTCTAAATCACATGGAATCGCAATCATATGTTGGTGATGTTCGTTTTGGTCAGTCTTTGGTGTCTAGGTTGTGTTTGTTTATTCTTGTTTATCTTCTGACGGTTTTTCGTGGGTGTTTTTCTTTAAATTGTGTTTAAATAACTCTTCGGTATATTTTTCTGTTTTTAATTCATAGGTGCTATTTCCCTTTTATAAGATCAGAATTGTATTCGTTAATATAATACTGTTTGTTTCTTTCAATTTACTAAATCAAAATCAAACTTATAAATCATTACTTTTGTTGATGATCCACTCATACAATATAAGTTTAGGTTCAGTGGATCCCTCTAAAACGTACAGATTCCAGTATTTAGTAGACTTAATCATTTGTCAATAAACTCATTAAACATTTTGTCAAATGTACCAGGAATAAAACTATCTATATCCAACGCATGTTTTGTCTGCTAAAGACTCAACAGTGACGCTCGAATAAAAAAAGGCTAACTGAAGAACGAGAGTTAGTTAACTAATGTTACATTAGTTTTGGTTGAGTTTGGTTAGGATTTAAAACTAAAAGATTCCGTTAGTTTAATTTCGGGTTCTTGATTGTAAATACGTGACGCATGTTGACCCGCGGAGAATCGACCTAAATGGTACCATGGACCTAGAAGCAAACAATGCACATGATCGATGAACCACACATACGTTTTTTAAATTTAAGAATTTTTAAGTTCGGAATCTGGACATGTAGACATTACGATCATTTCACCATATTAAGTTAAAAATACCAGCTGGATTACAGATATCATTGAATTAAAATGTAATGAAAGAAAGTTATCGATTTAAGTTATTATAATTCATGCTTTGAAGATTTTCTTCTAAGATGGCGACAATAAAGTTGTTGTTGTCGAACCAGTAAAAGTTTAGAACATAAGTTTACTACTGTTGCTACGTTCTGACTTTAGTAAAGGAAATAACAGTTGTCTATCTTTTGCCGTAGTGATCATTAAACAATGTATTGTTGACTTATTGACAAAGAAAAAGATATTGCATTGGTCACTTTTGAAACAATAAATGTATTCAATTGATACAAAAACAAATGTGGTTAAAAGTACAGCACTATTACTTTATTTATTAGAGGGATTGGTTCTTAATATTAATCAGCAGCGTTCTCACGTTTGATTTCATTAGTTTTTGTAGACAGATGAATTTCTCGTGTCGTGATTTCGGTATTTGTGTTATATTTCATGTTACTACTACATGCCCAACACATATTGCAATTTATCTGTTATGTTCTGTGTTTGCAAAAGACTCATTAAATGTTAAAACAACTTGCAAGTAGTTAGTTTAAACATTGTTAGGTTTAATTGCAGTTTGAAAGATAAACTCTTCGTGTTAAACAGTTAATTTGTACTGATTGGTGTAGCAAGTGTCTATTGCATTATCTATCCCGCATACTCCTGACCTCACTTGCATTTCCTTTCATAGAAAAAGGGGATGTTAACCAGGTGTTAAAGCTAGCTGAACCTAGTAAATAAACTCATGATAGATACCAGGATTGAAATAATAGTGCATCGATCTAGTAGCAGACATTACACAAGATCGATGCAGCAATACATGATTTTTTTTTAAATTTATGAATTAATGAGTATTGACTGTATCTCTTAAAAAGGTTTCAATCATCTCACAAAATTACCCAGAAAACAGTTTGAGTACAGATAGCATAAAAAAAATCACATTGACATCAAAGAAAGTTAAGGAGCTAGGTTATAATAATTCATGTTTTGAAATTGTTCTACTGATAAGGCACACACTTTGATAGACGTTGTAGTAATTTAAATAAACATTATACATTGATGTGATTTATTTTCTTAGAGAGGTTAATCTTATTTTGTAAACCCAATACAAATATGTTTATTGTTTCTATTTATAAGATTATAAAGTGTCGAATATGTCAATATTGTATGTATAATTATAGATTATGATCAGTGGAGATCTTTTTGAGTGATACTTTTCATTTTGTAGGGAATATCATATTGATATTCCATGGAGAAATTAATCTGCTATAGGCTACTTTATGTTTAACGAGACTTCTTCGATTCTCCTTTTCATGTGATAAAGATAAATCAAGAATGAAAATATCGACAATTTAATTTAGTAATGTATCTGACGATGAAGTTTTCTTTTAATATTTTGTCAAAAAATATAAATGTTTAATTTCCCGATTCGTTAAAGACTTAAATTTCTAGTGACCTATAGTTTAAATTCTTGATTATTTTGTTCGTGATTGTGTTTTAGATTGATATGACATGCAGTCTAGAAAATGTTAAAGTCTTTCCCATCCTGTATAAGTCATATTCATGTATTCTTTTGTGGTTTCAACATTTACATGGTAAAAAAATACATACTGATGTGTATTACATTGCGACATAGGATTGATTGATTTATTCATTGGTGTTTGGACACTTTATTTTTCCTGCACTATTGTGTTGGTTTTTTTTTTTTTTTTATTGCGGTCAGTTTTTATTAGTGAATAAAGCCAGGGAGCCCTTAACGAACAACCGACTTTTCGAATGAAATTTGAAATCCTAATTATTTAAGACTGGTGAGATGTTCACCTGCCACATGCGGAATTCGAAATCGCAAAAACACAGCCACCAAGGCCACACTTTATATATGTTTAATGAATAATTAATATTAAGACCGATGATACATTTATGAATACATGAAAATGGGTAGATGTGATAAAATTGACATGTTGACAACCTCCACAAGAGATTAAGTAACGTAAAAGGTGAGCAACTATATGTTATCATTTGTCCATCGAAAATGAGCACATCGTATTAATTATTTTTGAAAGCCCTGAAATGACGACGAAAAACAATGCAAATGAGAAAACTAACAACCTGATTGATGTATAAAATAATGAACAAAATTCAATTATGATATACATGTACAGCAGCATACAACAGACAACAACTATTGAATTACAGGCTTCTGACTTGTGACCAGAATATTTGAGAATGTGGCGGTTTTAAACATGTTTGCGGTCGCGACAATACTCCTACGTAGAAAGTGGTATAACAGAACAAGATACGAACAAACAATAAAAATCAGTTGAAAAGGAGTAACTCATAAGATGGATTTAAAGCACAAAAGCAACTAACAAAAAGTCCAGATCTGATTTTGCACAGTGCAAAACAAATTTCAACAAATAACAAAAGTATGTATATAAGACTAAAATTTAGTTTATTTTATTTAATCAAATTTCAAACAAGAGTACTCCTGTAAATGTGTTAAATGGATCGTCCCCGTTTATTGTAGGAGTATTGTCATGAGTATGTCTTACCCAAACTACGTCGCCTTTCTCTAAAAGATGAACTATCGTTTCGCTTCCCATGTTGTAATCACTCTGTCCACCATAAACCAATGCAATTTGCTCGGAGTTTTTAACCATTTCAAGGTATAAATATTCTCCGTTGACGTTCATTACAGTAAAAGAAAGGAGATACACTCCTCTAGTCGGTACGATGAAATGGGCGTGTCTGATGTCATAACCATTTCCAACATTCGTGTTTACTTTGTCATACTCAACAACTTGGTGTTGTCCTAATTGTATTCTGTGGGTAAGGCTTACAGAGAATGCTACCTTTGATGTCGTAGGAGGAGTATCTATTGATAAAATAGTACACATAAAATATGTATTGAAAGTGGAAAGACATTATACTGTATACAAATGTTTAGAAGGATTTTTGATGTTGCCTTTGTGTAAACATGGTCACATGAATACACAAATTATTTTGTGACACGTTACTATGTTACAAATCATATAGTTAAAATATTAAAAGAAAAATGACGCAGTAACTCTTTCCTAATGGTAACACCCCCCCCCCCCCGCCCCCCAGCTCCCCAATTGTTTATCAAATAGATTTTCATTGAACCTAACACATTTTTAAAGTTGTATGGTAAAGGCCGTATTTCTCAAATCATTAACACTCTAATTCCAATAGTTATCAAAGGAACCAGGGTTATAATTGTATACGCAAGAGGCGTGTTTCGTTTTCATAAGACTCATCAGTGACGCTCAGATCAAAATAGTTAGAACATCAAACAAGTACAAATTTGAAGAGCATTGAGGACAAAAAATCCGAAAAATTGTGCCAAATTCAACTAAGGTTATCTATGCCTGGGCTAAGACAATCCTTAGTATTTCGAATAATTTATACTTTTGCAAACATTTAATTTATAAACATGATCATACATGATATTCATGTCAAGACCGATGTGCTGACTTGTGGGCTAGTAATACCCTTTTGGACGCAACGTCCACCAGCAATGGCATCGACCCAGGGTATTTGTCTTCTATTGATTTACAGTCTTATGCCACCCTCACATACACGGAAATTCCGTACAAGTCCTTACGAATCACAAACATTATCAGATCTGTTAATTTGATTTGTTACGAATGACTACGGTATGATGTATTTACGGTCCAATTGAAAGAGTTGACACCAATAACTACACGTGAATGACAGGCATTTTGCGAGCTTTTTACGTATTGCTTTAAGTATTTTACGGAATGTTTATATTCAGCGTAGCTTCAACGTGGTGGTTACGATCTGTCTACATGTTGTTTCTAGCTTGTTGCTAGTATTTTCAAATCCTTACAATTTCGAGATCGTTTGCCTCTGCTTAAATCGAAAACTATACGTAAGATATACAAAAAGTCTATTAAATTTATTCGTAAATCACTTATACCAATCCGTGATGCGATTGTAATCCGACTTAAATGAAAACTTTACAAATTGTAAACTAACCGAAATGAATTGTAAGTAAAATGTTATGAGTAATTACTGGTTCCCTACGAGTAATGTGTGTGTTGCTGCGAACGGTTTGCGATATATATTGATTGGTTTTAGTTATTTAAGAAAAACAATCCATGGACAGTTGTAAGAAGATTTTTTACATGTCAACACATATATCTATCAATTTTTGAGTCATAACAAGTGTCTACGAGATGTAACGAGATATTTACGAATACCAGCAAGCTATTTACAGATACTTGCAATTGACTACGAGTTGGTGGACATGGACTCGTAAGAAAATTGGCGAATGTGAAGGAGCACTATTTGTTCGCGCTGTTTTTTTTTTAAATTTTTTTTTCATTTGTATCTGCGTATAGTTTGGCGTAGATTACATTGTTAGTTTAGGGGCCAGCTATAACCCTCATCCGGGTGTGATCTTCTCTCTGCTTTAAAGACTTATTAGTGCCCTTTGGCTGGTTCTGCTTTCTATTTACAAATACACAAACAAATTCGCTTACTTACTAGACGGAAGTAGTAATCTCTTCTGCTTGCTAAACTGGTTTAAATCGTCGTTGTTCAAATTTTTCATCATGTCGTTAGGTAACTGTCGTTCCGAAACAGTGGTTTCAAACTCCGTTCTATGCGGATTTTCCTCTTCAGTTTTGTTATTTCCTACGGATGTAGGGTAATTTACAGCATATCTTTCTTCGAGTAATTGTTTAACAATGTTATTTATAATTCGATTTTCGTCTGATAACTTGTCAACTCTTTCTGTTAGCTTGACATTATCATCTGTTACCAATAGTATTCTCTGTTTCATAGTCTGGTTTTCGTCATATTGTACGGTTAATTTCTGTTTAACCATTGTTAATTCGTTATTTAAAACTGAAACCTGTTCTGCAAATAAATTTAACATTATTACTATGAAGACATTACTGACAAAGTTTTGAAATTCACAAACAACAATGAGTTAATAAACAGACTTTTTCATAATATTGTTTTTGATATGTTTAAAAAGAAACAATTTCAGTGTTAAACATATTGTCCTGTGTTTGTAACAATTTGTAAATTGAAATTAACTCTGGAACACTGATGCAAGTTCTCGAATTGCGGTGGTCGTGGTTCTAAATCAGAAAACGTAAACAGAAGAAAAAACCAAAGAGAAGAAAAGGTAAATATGTCTTTGTTTAAACGGTCGCGTATCATTGTAAACTAGAATATGACCATAGGGGCATAGTCAAGACGTAAAAGATGCTACAATAAAGAAAAACATCTTTTTCATCGTGTTAGATTGTACTTACTCATAAGAACTGTAATTTTGCGATGAACATCTTCAAGACCTCCTGATGAGTTTTCTAGAGACTGCTGTACAACAAAACCAATTAGAATGAGGTAAAGCATGGTTGTTCTTGTCCAACAAAACTAATCTTGACTTTAATACGCGTACGTCGTTATCACACTTGGCTTAGATATTGCACTATTTTTAGCTGGGTTCAAACTGTTGTATCTCAATTTGCCTTATCTCTAGTTAGGTGATTTTATTTGAAATCTCGGTTCTATAAACAGATAAGTACAGGTACTTAAAGGTACAGTAGGTCCGAGACCACAATTGTCGTCCCTTGATTTTCGTTGTTCACAAATATAGTCCCTAGTGTTGACAGTGGGTTACTTGCCATTAATTTTTATACCCCTTCCAAATTTATTTCTCCATGTTTAATGCCTCAAATTGCAAGTAGGGGGGTGAAATTACACTGTAAAAAAATTTGGGTCCAGAATTTTAAAGGAAAGTAGTGATTTGGTCCAGCTGAAAAAGGTTAAAAATTAGCACTTCGGAAGCTGTCAAAAGATTTCAAGACGCCCTAAACATAGAATTGTCCATATTTTGAGTTAGAGACGATGAAGTTTTCTATAATTTTGATATAATTTGTCCCAAAAGTAGTACAACACACTGTAAAAATTTCTTTGAGAAAGCGCAGGTGGGATTTTTTTTATTTTCATTTATGTTTTAAAAGAAATGCACTACGAAATAATTGTGTTCTCGGACCAGTAGTTCCGTGTAGAAAACTACATTTCAATATATCTTTTATTTTATCTGATGTTATTATAGACCAAATTAAACATATTTGTATTAATTTTGAAATCGAGTTTTTTCCCAGATTGAAGGCTAAATGATAACATATAGCTATGTTGCCATATATAGCTGCAGTAATGTATAGTTATATGGACTAAGTGTATACATAGTCTGCTTAACGATCGCCTGGTCTGTAATGTGTGTTGTACATGTAATGTCAACTCAAAATTCTTATCAACAAAGGACTGACTTGTTGTCGGTGGTATTGCCTTTGAGATCTTTTAAGCCTTAGAAAAATAGAAAAAAGGCAACAGTAGTATATCGCTGTTCGAGTCTTATGTGGACGAAACGTGCGTCTGGCGTACTAAATTATAATCCTGGTACCTTTGATAACTATTTACACCACTGGGTCGATGCCACTGCTAGTGAACGTTTTGTCCACGAGGGTATTACACGCCTAGTAGTCAGCACTTCGGTGTTGACATGAATATCAGTTATGTAGTCATTTTTATAATTTTCCTGTTTACAAAACTTTGAATTTTTCTAAAAACTAAGGATTTTCTTATTCCAGGCATAGATTAACTTGCTTGGCTTTATAACTATTTTGATATGAGCGTCACTGGTGAGTCGTATGTAGACGAAGCGCGCGTCTGGCGTACTAAATCATCATTCTGGTACTTTTGATAACTATTCGAAAGTCATAAATCGAATGAGAGAAAACAAATCTGAAAAAGTGGAAATACAAAACGGAATGCCGCAATGATTAAGAAACGTGAAACATTTCAAATTCAAACGAAATAAACCAACGACTTGATTGATGAAACAGCAATAAACGAAATACAGAAGGGTAATGATCATCTAACGACAGTCACCGAATAACAAGCATATGACAAGGGAAAATATGTGTGGGTAATTGTGTACTATATGTGCATAATATAGTAAATGGACTTTGAAACAGAATTCAGCTGATAACAATGCAGAACATTATTGAGACGTTCCTTTTATCTCATTCAGTAATTTATATATATATATTTATAACGAGGCAGGTCAATCTGTTTGCAGATCATGTACAATAGGTTCTTGTCGTTTAAATGATTTAAATATTTTCCACTTGACATTCAAAGTATCAGTTCATTGCACTACAGGAAGGGGGGAAGTAATATTCTTGATACAGATGATCAGAAGACGGCGAAATAAATAAATGAAACCGAGACGATATAGAATCATAAAACCATAAAACCTGAATATATTAACACGACAAGTCTGTGACCTTATCGTACTAGACTTACCAAAAAACCATACTACCAATAAAAAGAAAACTGTATACTGCAGGCATATCAATATGAATCTGATATGATACATGCATGTATAAGACAGATTATTTAAAAATGGAAAGATAACATAACATAACATAACATGCATAAACTAAATATGTATAGCTTTGTTTATCAACCTGTGGTTTTTTCTGAATAATTTTAATTATAACATACTATTATGTGAAGAGAACTGTGATATATATGTTGAGTACAAGTTATAATCTTGTATGTTTATTTAGAACAAAACATGGATTTGTATGAAAATCTCTTTTAACTTGAACAAAAATATATGATCATTCAAATGGGCAGTAGCGACGAGTTATATAAAAAAATCTGAAGTATGATGAACAAGATGGCCTTCAATATATTTAAACATTTATACCTATCAAGTGCTTTCGGAAAAACAGTCAAATATATATTCCCGGTGTTTGCGAACACTCTTTTAATCGTTTACTCCTTCGATGACATAGTGTTAACATTGATGGCACTATTGACAGGATAAATTTGTCCTAGAAATCTTTAATCTAGCAGAGAATTTCTTACATGAAAGCACAATCATGTGCTCATCAAGGGTTTATCGTACCGCATTGGAAAATCTACATGAGTTTTAACAGAATATATGTCTACAATTTAAATTAAAGCTGTTAGCGACAATTTTTTATTAGGAGCAACAGTTCATAAGCTCCCACTTCCCACGCTAAGTGACGCAGTTAGAAAGCTTTCCAAAAGAGGTGAGAAGGTTTTTTTTTCTTGTAATTACAAAGGGGTTTCACAATTTTTGAGATACAAACAGAATCAAAATAATATGAGTTGTCTTTGTGTCTGTCCAGAACCATTTGATACGAACTATGAGATATTATCCCCTGCAAAATAAATATACCTTATTGATCTTAAATAAGTGGAAAGCATAGTTTCGATCATACATGGAAATATATATTTGTTACAACTTGAAATAAAAACTATACTTCCCAATTCAGTGTGATGCGCATATGTATTATAGGGACGTAAGTTAGTACCAAACATCTGGGGAGTTGCACCATATATGGTAATGTTGACCATCATATGTTAATACAACCCTGTAAAAAAAGTATAACAATCATGGTAGACATATACGATATATTTATCAAATAGAAATTTTTCTTTCGTTGGAATGATTAATTTTGCTTGATACAAGTATGACAATTAATGAGAACTCGTTATCCTTTTCTTTTATCTTCCCTTTTGTTTTCACTGTACTTCACTTTAACATGACTTGTAGGTTTAGCAATATTTGATCTGCGCAAAAAGAGAAGTTGATTTTGTTTTCTTTACGTCCAATGGAAAATATGTATTTCTTGTTTCGACTAAACATCTTTCTTAAAAGAGAGGCGAAAGACACCAGACGAACAGTAAAACTCATAAATCGAAAACAAATTGACGACGTCATGGCTAACAATGAAAAAGGCAAACAGACAAATAATAGTACACAAAAAATAACATACAAAACTAAAGACTGAGCAATACGAACACTACCTCAAGTGTTGATTGCATGCTCTGACAGTTGACGATCTTTTTAGAACTTGTTTTGGCATCTATGTCCTGAGGCAATCGAAACACTTGCACATAACACAATTATCCACCCGAATCAAATATGTAAATAACTTTAGGTCCCTCAACAATGAGCATGCAATGAAACGCTCCAATAACACAAAATGTGAACCACTTAAAACAAGGAAAACCCGACAACCTGATTTGTAACGAACAAAATTCAAAAGGGTACAGAGCATCTAACAAACATCTGACAATGGAAAGAATATATATGGGTATTTGTGTACATTAGTTACATGTAATAGTAAATGTATTTTAAAATGGGATTCAACTGATAGAAATGCAGATCATTAATGAGACGTGTCTTTTACCTCATTCAGTAATTGATATTTATATATTTATAACGAGGCAGGTCACTCCATTTGCAAAGCATGTACAATAGGTTCTTGTCGTTCAAATGATTTACAAAGTTGCCACTTGACATGAAACGTATAAGTTAAAGAAAACATATTCAACCAGATCTTTGCATTACGGGTACGGGGAAAAGCAATATTCTTGATACAGATTATCAAAAGAAGGCGGAAATAAATAACTGAAACCGAGACGATATAGAATAATAAAAACATAAAACATAACGATATATACACGACAAGCGTGTGACCTTATCATACAAGACTTACTAAATATTCTCAATACCAACAAAAAGAAATCTGTATAATGCAGGTCTATCAATATGAATATAAAATGATACCTGCATGTACCAGACAGATACATTCAAAAATTGTAACATTAACTAGACCTGTACTTTTGTTCATCAACTTCGGGTTTTCTAAATAGTTTTATGTTGAAAAAGCTATTATTTGAAGACAACTATAATATATGGGTGTTTTGTAGAAATAAGCATGTTGAACAAAATATCATTTGTATGTTAAAAACAAAATTTTGATTTGTCCAAAACATTCACTTATAACTATAACAAAAATATATGATCATTTAAAGGGGTACTAATACGAGATATATATATATATATATAAATAAATAAGTATAATGAAAAAATGGCCTTTTACATATTTTAAACATTTAAACATTTCAATTGCTTTGAGAGAAAAACAGTAATGCATTCAGCTCTAATTCAGAACTACTTCATCTTTTTTTTTGTTAATAGTTTTAATAAGTTGTCAAATATCTATATTCTCTATGTTTGTGAACAATCTTTTCATCGTTTACTCCTTCGATGATATAGTGTAAACATTGATGACACTATTAGTCAGCAGGATAAAATTGTCCAAGACATCTTCAATATAGCAGAGAATATCTTAAATAACAGCACAAGCATGTGCTCCTCAAGGATTTGTCGTAGCGCATTAGAAAAACTATAGGAATCTTAACATTTAAACTGTTAAAGACACATGTGTATTCCCAACAACGGTTCATGAGCTCTCACTTCCGCGCTTCGTGACGTAGTAAGAAAGCTTTCAAAAAGTGGTGAGCAGGGGTTTTTTTTCATGTAAATGCACAGAGATGCCACAATTTGTTAGATAAAATCCATGACATAATCTTAGATCACAATCTCTGCTATTCTGGGCCGCAACATTCAGACCTTCGAATTTTCTACGCTTTACCCTACTACTTCAAATTGTTAATTGAAAGATCGACTTCACCATCTCATTAAACACAGGTTTGTCTATAAACATCGGAATTGTTGGTGTAAATTTCTTGTTTTGGGCTACAATTATTTTTATTTTGTGGACGACCACACTGATCCTATCAGAGAGTGAACAGAAGATAAAACTATCAAAATGCTGGACTTTGTAATCGACAATATATTTGTTGAATTTGGTTGATTAGTATTTCAACAGAGAGTCTGTATTCCAAAAGGTACTAATCGTACAACTCTTCTGGTCGGCTTATTTTTGTACTCGTATGACACAAATTCTAATATCGTCAAAATAAATTGTCAATCAAAAGGTAACGATCATGAAACTTAGCGTTTTACAATCATCTGTAAAACAAGCAGAGTATCATTTAGTTTGGTACATATCAGATTTCAGAAATATGATAAGTGAAACGAATGCATGGAAATTGCATGCTCTGATTGTTTGACGACCTTTTTGGAACTTGTTTTGGCATCTATGTCCTGAGGCAATCGAAATACTTGCAAATAACACAATTATTCAACCGAACCGAATATGTAAATAACTATAGGTCCCTCAACAATGAGCATGCAATGAAACGCTCCGATATCACAAAATGTGAACCACTTCAAACAATCAAAACCCGACAACCTGATTTATAATGAACAAATAAAAATCAAAAGGGTAGAGACCATCTAACGACAGACACCGAATAATAAGGATATATGTGGGTATGTATGTACAACAGTTAGATGTAATAGTAAATGTATTCTTAAATAAGATTCAACTGACAACAATGCAGAACATTACAACGACGTTTCTTTTATCTCATTTAGTAATTGATATTTATATATTTTTAACGAGGCAGGTCAATCCATTTGTAGAGCGTGTATAATAGGTTCTTGTTGTTCAAATGATTTTAAATTTGCCTCTTGACATTAAACGTATAAGTTGAAGAAAACCGATTTCACCAGATCCTGGCATTGCAGGTACGGGGAAAGCAATATTCTTGATACAGATGATCAAAGGGAAGCGAAAGTACATAGTATTAAATGAAACCGAGACGATATAGAATCATAAAAACATAAAACATAAAGATATATACACGACAAGCTTGTGACCTTATCATACTAGACTTACCAAATATTCTTAATACCAACAAAAAGAAAACTGCATAATGCACGTCTATCAATATGAATCTGATATGATATGTGCATGCATCAGACAATTTTATTTAAAAACGAACAGATCACATAAACAAGATCTGTAGTTATGTCCTCCAACTTGTGTTTTTTTTTTTAATTATTTTGTGTTTAAAATGCTATGATATACATGTATATGTTGTATACAAATTATCATTTTGTACAAATTACAATTTGTGTGTTAACTTAAATTCAATGGAAAAAAATACAAATTCTTAAACTTTCCATTGTGTAGTACCTAATAATGTAGTTGTATGAAAGAATATTCTATGTAAACGCAATTAAAATTAAGATAGATCTTAAATATGGTGTCGTATTCAGGACGAATAAGTAATATGAATATATACATAATGTTTGCCAAACAGTCTTTGATTCGAATCAGAATCCAACTCAGATCTGTTGTGTTTATTCCTGTCAAGAATAATTTGATACGAACTACGAGATATTATCTCCTGTAAAATAAATATACGTTATTGATCTAAAATAGTGGAAAGCACAACGTTTCGTTTGGCCTTGATTTTTCATGGATATATATTTGTCACAGCTTGAAATAAAATCTTTATTTCCTAATTCAGTGTAATACACGTATTTATTATCAAACTGTATTTAGAACCAAACAGCTAGGGAGTAGCACTATATATGTTAATGTTGACCATAATACTATATTACTACCCTTCTTAAACTTTGTAACAATTATGGGATACAGATTTCATCAATAAAATATAGATATTGTATTAGTCCAAATAAGTATGACGCCGTCGCAGAATTTATTTAAAATAGCCTTTAAATAGCGTCATAATTATGATAATGTTTAGCTAGTTTTGTGAAAATAATTGTATGAATTTCAAGATTATGTTTTCGTCACTGTTTGTGATGTCCTGTGCTGTCGTTAATGGAAGATGTTTGTTGTATAATTCTGCGGTTTATATGTTGTAACGATTACCATTTTATTTATTTGTGCATTTCTCTGTGTGAGTCTTCTTGTAGTTTTTATTTGTATTTCTGTCACGTGGTAGTGTTATTCTACCAGTATTTTCATTATTGCTATATAAGTGGGAGGTTTGGCTAGCTATAAACCCTAGTTCAACATTCCATGTTTTCTTAAAATATAAAAAGTTAAATCCCAAAAATACTTAATTCCGGGGAAAGTTCAATACGGGAAGATCCTAATCAAATTGAAAAATCAAATGATAAATCACATCAAACTCCTGATTTGGTACAGATGTAGAAAATGGTGGATTGAACCTGGTGTTATAGCATCAAACATCTCACTTGTATGACAGTCGCATCAAATTCCATTACATATACAACGATGCAAACGAACAAACATAATAAGTAAAATTGTCAAAATAGGGATACAGGAGGTAGTTTATCAACATTGATCAAGTCGGGAATACGGTAGTTTTTATCGAATACTAGTTCGTTTCTATGTAAGTTGCATTGGTATTTGTTTTGTTGAACTTTAGTGTTTCTGTTTTTCCGTTGTTTTTTTTTTTCTTATAGTAGATGTATATCCCTCAGTTTTAGTTTGTAAACCGGATTTGTTATCTTTCCATCGATTTATGACTTTTGTACAGCGGACTACTACCGTAACAGTTGCATTTATTTAGGACGAGAACAAATTAGAGAATTCACATGATGAGCACGTTTTTTAGTTTTTGTTTGTTTTAGTGTTATGTTGAACAAACACAAAAACATATTTAAAAGCACAAATAGACAAAGTAATTTTATTCATGAAGACAGAAAAATATGCAGCATATAAGATTTTTATACAGGAAGAGTAAGAGTTCTAATAAAATGTGTGTGGTAGTCCATCAAGTCCATCATCGCAGTCTAAACATTACAAATCACAACTGTAGCAACGATGCTCATAACCACTCTGAAAACAGAAATCATATAGAATGCTTAAAGTCAGAAATATAACAGTTGATGTGCATTCGTTTGATGTGATTGAGCTTTTGATTTTGCCATTTGATTAGGCACGTTCCGTTTTGGATTTTCCTCGGAGTTAAGTGTTTTTGTGATTTTATTTTTTCTTAGTTTATTTTCAAAAGTGTACACAAAAAAAAGTTATGATTAATTAAAAATGTCCTCAATATGTAAATTCAACCAATGACTAAGACGTTATTTGCATTAAGGGTACGAACAAAAAAATAACTCGTCGTCCTTGAAATTATGAAATGGTCAAAGGGTAAGTAATGATATTCCTGCAAACGTACGAAGTCGATTTACTTTTATGTCACTGCATGGTAATCTATGATATTTAGAAAGATAAAAATTCTTTTATCGATACGTTTCGAAAAATATTGGAGCCATATCAAGATGTGCAATATTAAGAGTTATTCACGGATGAAACCATACTTTTCCATAAAATCTTCTTATTGCTGAGATCAAGAGGTGGGGAGATTTATAAAAAAAATGAATAACACTTTGTCTAGGGAAAGTAAATGACTTGAACAAGACAGCAAAGCATGCGTAGCAACAGATGACAATAAATGTCAATCCGGAAACTCCCCTTTTATTTACGCATAAGACTATCAAATGATCATCGCTTTAAGCCAGATTTAACAATGAGTCAAATAAAGTCAAATAATGATGAACAAGAAGTGTGTATGTTAAACACATACCCCGTTACAATAGCAAGTTCCATGACAATTTGTATGACTTTGTCCACAGCAACCACCATTTCTTCGTCCTTGTCTCCAACAATAGGCGGCACATCCCGCTTCACCTGCCCAACAAGCACCTCTTGTATGTCTGTCAATTGCTACGCCTTAAAGGAGAATCAATTAATAGTATAGATAAGGGGCAACAATGGCGTACGTTCAAACGTGTGAAACTAGTATTCAAATCAAGATAAAAATAAGACGAAATCAAATTTACACCCCACATAGATCGACACTACTTTTATGTGTATTAGATCTTACAGAAGCTTTAATTTGAGTTGCAACTGAATTTAGTATTTATTATATAATTGAAATGTTAGCTCCTTCTTTTCCCAAAAATTACATTCAATTTCCATAATAACGAAACTGTAGTACAAATGTGCAAATATAGTGGTTTTCAAATAATAATGTTTAATCGAAAAAAATCAGAAGCTGACAAAAAAAAATCATTTTTTTTTTATGTTAAGCATAATTACCTGCATCACTTTCAATCCACACAGAGGCTGAAAATAAAATAAAAAATAAATAAAAATATCATCTTTTCAACGAATTGGATATAAAAAAAATAAAACTAAAATTGAGAATGGAAATGGGGAATGTGTCAAAGAGACAACAACTCGACCATAGCAAAAAACAACAGCAGCAGAAGGTCACCTAGAGATCAACTAGTCTAGAGGTCAATATATTCAACTAGAGGTCAATAAACTAGAGGTCCATATTTTGTACTGTGAACTACAATGGTCAATTGATAATGGTTGGTTAACTTTTCAATAGCATAATATACATGTAGTACTAAGTCATTGAAAAATTCGACTGAACTAAAATTTCACAGAAACATAACTTTGTTAGATTTATTTGGATCAATTCATAAATATCCGAAGAGACCCAAACCTGGGATGCAAATCATTGAATAAAACCAAAAGAATATTATCAAGATAAAGGTTTCAGCATCTTTCGAATTTTGACACTGGGTCAGAAAAACAACTACAGGGGGAATTGTTCATTCAGTTTGAGGTCTCTGGAAATGAGATAAGAACTGTCAAAAAATTAAAAACTTAAATACATTAGGGTGCAATAAACATTTTTTTCTATGACGTCACATTTTGAGGAACCATGCATAAGTGACCCTAAGTGGTGGACTGGTAAATAAAGATACTTGTATAAAACTAGATATCACTGGTTTCAGAATGTTCTCTAGTTCATTGTAGTTTATAATGAAATAAAAACAATGTGTACTTTTAATATATTTAAAAAAATCCATCCAATGAACATGGGGAAAAAAAGGTCTAATCTGAGCATAAAAAAACTTGAAACCAGGTCATGTGCACACCCATAAAGACATGATCCATGCACGTTTTACATAATCAAAACTGTATGAAATTTGTAGGTTTTTACCTGGCCTTTCAAAAAAGTTTGTGTCAGGGTAAAGTCTCCTGCTCCGAAAAGAGCTACAGTGGCTGCAAATAAGTTTTCAATTTTCACTGCCAAAAAAACATGATGTTTACAGTGTTGTCTCCCCTCAAAACATGTATATTTGATATAGTTTTTAAAATTATTTCAATCATTCAACCTGTTTTATTTGAAAGCTAATTAACTCATTTTCACAATCAAATACAAAAAACATGATACTTTTTCACCAATTGAGTAAATAAACAGGGGTTTCCCTCCATGGTTATTTTTAGTCGGGGAATAACCTCTAGTTTTTATACGAAACTGTTTATAGCACCCTTAATATATTAATAATAACCGGCACAGAACTTAAAATGAAATCGTTCCTCTAATTTGAAAAGCCCGTATGTGTACACTTGAGATCAATACCATGGTTTTCATTGTTTGTGTAATATGATGCTAATTGATCATTGACAACCTTAAGAGATAAATGCTAAATCATAAATGTTTAAGAAAGATAATACGACAAGCTTGATACGTTATCATCACAGACTTACCGAAGATTCCCAATGCCAACAAAAAGAAAACTGTATACTGCATGTTTATCGATTTGAATCTGAAATAAAATGTAATAAATAAGGTTAATTAAAAACAAAAAGATAACATAAATAAATCTGTGCTTTTGTCCATTGACTTGTGGACTTTGTGAATAGTTACATGTATGTCTTAAAATGTGATTATTAAAAGACAAGTGTAACATAAACATATATATACATCACATTTTTATATTTTGTTGAAATAGTAATTATACAAATATTTTAATTACAAAACAGAAAGATTCCTGTAATTTTGTTTGCCATGTATAAATTGAATTTGAAAAGAAATTTTAACAGTTAAATAACAGTATTGAAATATAGTAAATATGATTTTAAGCTTGAAGCAAAAAAGCAATTCTTTCAATCTGATGAAAAGAAAAGTTCCCAATATTTTTTTGATTTCGCATAAAACATGCGAGATGAACATTTGAAATAAGACCTACGCCAGACTTGTGTACATATCTGTTCGTGTATAGACACACCTATTTATTTGTTTACTCAACATATTTCAATTACCTTTTTTGAATTCCTTCTGAAGTGTCCACTGATCAGTTGGTATATCGAAAATTCTAAACTAAGCTTGTTTTATATACTCATCTACATCGGATATTCGATATTTCAAATTCAGTAATTACGCATAACCAAATATATTTTTCTACGAATTCATAATGTTTATAGTTTAATTTACTTGGAAAGATTGAGACGCTTTGTTTATTTTAAGCATTGAAATGATTTTTTGTTCACTGAATTTTTGCGGCTATTTGGACCAATACCAAAGGGTTACATTAAATGTGATTCCATTGTCAGGTTATTGAAGTCTGAAAGATAAGATGTTTGATATACGTCAGTGAGGGCAGTGGGAGTTCATGGGAGGAGGGTTCAATGGATTCAATCATTGAAAGTCCCCTTTTTTACGATCTAGGCTTCAGAATTGGGACATATGGTTGGAACCCCTTTTATCCTAGGTTGGAACCCCTTTTAAAAATGACTGGATTAGCCCCTTATGAGAAAGCATATCAATGGCATGCATGTTGTAGTTACCAAAAAAAGCATAAAAATGTCGTTTACAAAATCACATGCCTTTATAAAATCGTCACATGTTTTACAAATTGTCCATAATAAATAAACAAAGTTTACATGATTTTTAAAAAAAGTCTTCCATTAAGAAAACACTTAATTCGCGTAAGACAAGTAATAATTTTTTTTAACGCACATATAAAAACAAACATGCACTTACGAGGTTCCACACTAGGGTATGCCACATGAACAAATGGTAGGGATAAGTTAGCTTTTAGAGATTCAAGCACTTTCCATTTTTATTTTAAAATCTCAAACGATGGAATCACAGAAAGTACATACATGAATTTCAAAGATCATATATGGTCAAAGAATATTTTAATACTGCTTTTTCTTCTCTTTGAATCTTTACTGGACTATTATTGTGTCTACTTTCATTATATTGCATGTATGCTCCTTGTGAGCCCATTTAATGAAAATTTAATATCTTCACCTTCTACATACTCTCCATTTTGAAGTGCTTACTAATTTAAGTGTCTCATAACAACACGGCGGTGATTTTTGTCAACATTTAGTGAACGACAAATTAACTTCAAAAAGGAGGGTTCATGTTTTTCTCCTGATCCCCAATTTGATCAGAGAAAAAAATTGTGCATGGTCAAGCAGATGACGAAAAAATATTCTAAATCCAGATATTCCCCATACCTAAAAGTGTTTCATTTTGAAAAAAATATATATTGATTGATAGCGTCGAAAAACAACACAAGATACATTTTCTAACTCCGACAAAAACATTTCTCCCTTTTTTAAAGTTAATTGGTTGCTTCCTCAGGTAGATGTAAATATATTTTGACTATTGCAAGAAGTATTCTTTGTGCATGAGATATGTTCTTAGTCTTTACTTCAAATCAGAATGAGACTTTGATCTTTGTCTTTATGACCTTCAACCCAGGCAAAATAAATATACCGTATTGATCTAGAATAATTGGAAAGCAAGAGGTTTCGTTTGGCCTTGATCATTCATGGAAATATATGTGTGACAGCTTGATATAAAATCTATACTTCCTAATTCAGTGCGATACGCATATTTATTATAAAACTTTATTTAGAACTGAACAGCTGGGGGTTGCATCATATATGGTATTGTTGACCATAATATTATATGACTACCCTTTTAAAAAATTATAACAATCATAAGATAACTATTTCACCAACAGCATATTGATATTATTTATACATCTCTATTGGTAGAATGATTAATTTTACTTGATAAAAATATAACAATGAATCAGAATTAGGTTTTGTTAACCTTTAATTAGATCCTTGAACATTAGGCGGCCTTTTTTAAATGGGGGTACACAAAAGAATGTTCAATGAAAGTTATTGCGGAAAAGACACTTAATTGTTTGATACCAACTTATAAACACTTTCAACAACTTAAAAAATACACAATGATATTTCAGACAATACTCACTTTTCTTTAAAGCGAGTGATTGCTTGGTTGTTACATGTAGCTTAACATCTTGGGATGCATTCGGTTTTTTTTTTTTTTTTTTTTTTTTTTTTAATCAGAAGATTTGAGTGAACTCTCTATTCGCATGTTATTCAATAAAGTAATTCAGTAAAAAGTTATAAGAAAAAAAAACATTTGTACGGAAGCTTCCTATGTTTGCGTTGTAACGCAAACCGTTGCGATATAACGCAAACCTTTGCGTTAAACGCAAACCTTTGCGATATAACGCAAACCCAAACCTTTGCGTTATAACGCAAATGTTTGTGTTATAACGGAAATATCTTGTTTCAATTGTTCATTAAGTTTTGTATATATGTCCGTCTGTCATTCATTTCGGATGTGATTTACTAGTAGACAAAAAAAGAAACATACATACAAGGCCAAATCATTATAATAAATATGCATAGGAATAATGGAATACTTGAAGTGCAATTATACATAAATTAAGACTGATTTGTGCATCAGAAAAGTATATAATTTAACAAGAAAATAGATATAGTTTAGTATATAGTCATATTTAAATTGAAAGATCAAAAATAATGTCATAAAATTGTGAAATCTCCAAGTCAAATAGACAAAATGATCTTTCTGCTTTAAAATGAATTATTAATAAGGAAACATTTTTTTCTCAGAATATGATCAAGATTCTTTGATAGAAAGTCATTGAATTTTCATTTCAATATAATGAAGTGTTTTTAAGATGCTTGGGTAGCAATTTGAAAAGAGAGTACATAATTTTATTAATAAAACATCTTAATTCTATTCATTTATTGCCAAAGGGTAGCTTGTTTGAATCTAACCTACTTTACACAGTTCTCAAACGAGATCATACTTTGGAAGTATATTTATATTCGGTTATAGCTATATTAGCAGGGTTGATTTTTTTCTTAGGTATAACCTCAATTTACTCAATTTTCTTTGTAATATATACTAGTAGTAACATGGATATCGTTTTGGGGGCCTTTATAGTTTGTTGTTCAGTGTGATCCAATGCTCCGTGTTGAAGACCGTACTTTGGCCTATGATGGTTTACTTTTACGAATAGTGACTTAGATGGAGAGTTTTATTATTGGCACTCATACCACATCTTCTTATATTATTCTGCTCATAATTAGTCAATGATATGATATAATTATTCAAGCATTTTACTTTGCAATGACTACAAAGGTGATAAATTTTAATATATACAGCCTCCTCCATTAATAACTACTGTTTCCTTTGAATCTTTAATAAGAAATAAGATAAAAACAAATGTTTGCGTTATATCGCAAAGGTTTGCGTTATAACGCAAAGGTTTGCGTTATTTCGCAAAGGTTTGCGTTAAACGCAAAGGTTTGCGTTGTAACAGGTTTGCGTTATTTCGCAAAGGTTTGCATTATAACGCAAAGATTTGCGTTTAACGCAAAGGTTTGCGTTATATCGCAAAAGGTTTGCGTTTAACGCAAAGGTTTGCATTATATCGCAAAGGTTTGCGTTTAACGCAAACATAGGAAGAAAAATAAAAAAAAAATGTGTGGCGCTAATACGCTCCCGTACATTTGTCCAATAATTTACCCTACGTATTTGTTATCGTCCACACGAGACCTTATCGAGATTTTAAGAACAACACAAATTGGTTTACAATCACTTATATCTCAAAATGACAGGAAATGCAAAATTAAAATTGAAATTGAATGTATAATGGAAATAATTTATTGAGTTATTTCGTTGTTTAGATCTGATGCACTTGATAACCTTTAAAATGACAATTAATTTTGAAAAAAATAAAGATTTCAAACGTAATTGGTTGGAAACGTGTTTACAGGAGTGTTGTTTCCACGACGATTATAGTAAAGTGTCCATGCATTTTATTAAAAAAGAGAAGATTTCTGAAGAGAATCACGAGTTCACAATTCGGTGAAAGACAACAAACGATATCAGAAAAGAAAGAAGACAAAAACGACAATCAGATAAATACAGGTTGTATAAGACTAAAAGTTGAGCAACTCAAACCCGCTATTATATCAACTTTCCGTTTTCATGTAATTATAATTTAAAACATTCAAGCAGCATAATTACGAGTCACATGATTATCAAACTTTAAGTTAGTTTTCTTAAGTATTGGTTTGAAGTTGTCTTAGGAAGCACGCAATTGTAGTCATAGATTTTAAACATTCATTTTATTGAGAAATGCAATAATTTTAGAATGCCTTACGACAGCTGTCAGCCAATCAAAAACATGGGTCCGGATGGAACATTCAGTGATAAATTGTAATTATTCATGTATTTATTTATTAATAATTTAATGTGGGATGTAACAGGTATTCTGATTTGGATTGAAAGTGTTTTGTCTGTCAGCTCATAGACATAATTTTATAATGTGACCGTGACGTCATTAACGTTTTTATCGTGCTTCACTCTATTTTAAGATTAAATTACAAGGAATGACTGTTATGATTTTTCTGTCTATTTAAAAATAACATAACAATGTGAGGCACAATTTTAAATAACACGCTACGCGGGTTAGTCAGTGTGTACAACATTTTTTTTATGTTATTTCTTCATAGACAGAAAATATAATTACAGTCATTCCTTAATATATCAAAGCTTGTGTTTTCTATCAGGATTCCTATGTTCTAGAATATATAAGTGGCGATATGAGTAGACTTGGGGTTAGAAAAATCAGTCGATTCAATATGCTATCAATGCTTTTCTTGCACAAATTGAATATATGGCTTATCAAAATTGAAGTTGAGAAATGCGATGTGTGATCCAATTGAAAATGGATGTGCTGATCAAGCATATCAATGAAACGTTGCTTTCTCGTTAATTAAATAATATCTAAAGCACTAGGTCGTTATAATAACAATAGATTTGAAAGTTTAACCCTGTAATACATTTTTTTTTTTCGCTCATCAGTCGCGGTATTTGTAAAGTCTATGATAACCTGTATACATGTAAATGCTTAACACCACGTCTTATTTGCACTCGGATGTATAGTTGTCTCATTCATTTGGTCATTTCGGTGCGTGTAAAATTTCAATTCTTCTTATTTTACGTATACATGTACATAATCTATTTTCACCAAGTTTGTTGATGTCTGTTATTCATATAATAAGTAACGTTTACCACCTAAGTATATATTTTTTTTACATTCTTACATCGTTAGAAAAAGATAGTTGGAACGGATTCGATGATATGTCTGCCAATTGTGTTCCTATCTACATTCTCTTATCGTTAGCAAAACATCTTGGAACAGTCGTCATTGCGTGGCTGGCGAGATTGGTCTTAAATCAGTCTGAAAGTAAAGTAGAGCATAATATATAAACCGCAAATAATCAGGCATCAGATCAAAGCTAATGTTGGAACCATGTCAATAACCATCTAATAAATCATTTTATGGAATAGATATATTACATATAATGTTATTTTATATGTACATTAGTATCAAGGGTGGTATGGTAAGTAATAATAAACCCAAAATAGCACGGGATTGTGGTAAGTTTAGACGTCCTTAGATAAGAGCAAGTACTTCTAACCTTGACAGAATTTCCATGCCAAATAATTTTATTAGGGACGATATGTTGGTTGGCGGCAAAATAATCTAATTTAACTGATTTTTTTGGATTGCTGCTATTAAAAGAGGTTTTTGATCCAACAAACACATATTACGTGTGTGACCTTAATTCAAGTTATGAGGTTAAATGATTTCTGCAGTTTGAAGAATGAAGCATCCAAATATCTTTCTTACTTTAATGTTTCAATAACCTTATTTTCTGTGTCTGCGTTCACAGGGAAATTTCATTCAAGAGCGGTTCGCAAGAATCTAACACGTAACTCACGTTTTTACCTCAAACGAGCTTATACGTGAAATTCCTGTATATTGATTTCAATTAAAGTCATAAGAAACGAGTAACCGGTGAAAAATAATGTTCTTCCAATTCTTGAACCAATGCATACAAACATCATAAACTTAGTCTTCTGTTCAAGAATTTTTCATTTTTTTCGCATAAATTTCGTATAATCGTCATTTTTTTTCAATCGGTCAGTGTTGTTGTGAAAATATGGCAGGTAATTAAAGTTCGTGTTTTGAAGCCGAAGTTAAACGATTGTCACATGTTTGTCAACAATTAACAAAAAAGCAACAAAAAACATGGAAATTGAGCACGTGTTTAACATGTAAATTCAGATAATAGTTTATATTAAGGACATCCATGCGTATTGCGATCATCGGATTTTTACGAGATGGGTCACACTGAGGTCACTTTGCATACGGAAAATATGTCGGGGAATTGCTTCCCCTGGAAGGAAGCAATTAAAATAAAGTAAACTTCTTCTAAATATGAATAAATTAAAGAATTTTCTTCAGAAAAAAAGTATATGTACATAAGTTTTATAATGTAAACTATCCATTGATTTATAAAAAAAACCTATGCATTATTTTTTTTAATTTGAGGTTTCTTATGACTTTAAATTTCTCGTGAATCATCTCATGTAAAACTCACATGAATATCAAAAATATTTTTTAAAATAGCATCTTATTTTTTTTAATGTAATTAAAATCATAACAAACACTTATTTTATTTATTTTTGTAGTTCAAGCGTTTAAGTGAGATTCACATACTCTGAGTTCACGTGAATTCGTGAATCTTTAAATCCTTTATATAAAAGAATATGAGTGGTACACAACACTGTGAAAGAAAAAAACACAAAACAGCTTGTATTATGAATATCCCCAACAATAGACATTTGACTATGACGTATCCCTATAAACTTAAATTTGCCCGAAAAAAAATTGTGGTTAACTTCTATCACCATGTTTAGTTGACCCTCAATAAAATTTGTTTACCACAACAAAAACAACAGCATACATGTGCGTCAGGATATTAATGTTTTATACAAGTTTACAAGCTGATAAACATTTTAATATGTATCTTCAACTTAGAGGAGTGTTGTCGATACAATATCATTGTTTTAAAACATTCAAATTCTACTTGCATGTAAAGACACGGCCGACACTCGGCTAACCGAGAGATTGGTCAGTTAATCTATATTGAGTATGCGGCTATATGGGCGATTGGTCTGTTAATCGGGTTGGTTATACGTCTGTTAAGAGTAAAACGCTTAATTTAATGTTAAACTTTATTAAATATACAGATTTTTGGCATGTTATAAGAACAAAATCAAAAAAAGAAAAGTGTCTGACAAAATGATATCTATCATAAAACATTTTGCACTTGTAAAAACATTTCTTAGTCTGCGCAGTTTTCAGTAAAACTGAAAGGCGTCGCGCAAGTATGTAGTATTTATGCTTATACGCATAGCAATTATTTTAATAAAAGGCGAAACAAACAAATTTAGATATCATTTAAAGGACAAAAAATAGTACTGTGGTTCTAAAATATAAATTGACATTAGTAAATATTTCATAATTGTAAAATAACGTGAATAATACCACGTTTTAGTGAAAATTATGGGAATAAAGTCTGTTAATGGGTTGGACAATTGAAATTGTGTCAGTTAAGAGTTATTTAGCCACGACAATAATTTTGCTACCTTTATATTTTTCCCTTGAAAAATTTAAGAATGAGATGTTCCTGAGTAAACAAAAATGACAATACGGTGCCAACGTATTCAGAAAGAGCATTTTCATTTTGACTTTCTTTGCATCTTATTGAAGGGTGTATCACTTCAATATAGCGTGAATATGGCCACTGGAATAACATGATATTTGTCACTGGACGTTAAACCCTAATTCGTCAGCATCATCCAATTGGTTCTTATCTTCTATTACTTAATCATATGTTGTTTACAAATCACTCTAAAGAAGTAAACGGAAAGGAGCGAATGCAGCTACATTTGGTTATTTTAAGTTTCAATTCATTTTATTCCGTTTAGTTCCTTTCTACATATTAAAGTGCAGAGGAGAACTACAGTTGTCTATGGTGGCCGGTGAAGTCTATTTCGCGTTTTAGCGATTTCGCCTTTCATATTCTATAGGACGAAAACGCGAAATCGCGAAAAGGCGAAATCGCGAAAACGCGAAGTCGAAAACGAGAAATCGGTTTCGCGTTTTCGCGTTTTCGACTTCGCAATTTCGCGTTTTCGCCATATAGAATATGTAAGACGAAAACGCTAAAGCGCTATAGCGTAAAATGGCTTTAACCTGCCACCATAGTTGTCCGCATGTAAACTTCTAGAATTTGTCACCAATATAAGTACATCGCAATCCGTTACTGTTTCAGGTGTCATACCACCAATTACTCCCTCAAATTTAGAAAGTAGGCCTACTCGGACAAAAAATAGTGCATTTGATGTCATTGTTCACCTAAACTAACCAACAAATTTGCAGAAATGAAAGTTTTGTTGAAAGAGAAATATATTAAGACCATTTTAAGCCAAAATTTACCTGTTTATGAGTTTGCATTAAAAATTGAGGATTAATGCGCTCCATAGTATACTAATTTAAGATTTCCAGAAAACCAGGGGTTATTTTTAGTGGTACCTCCTTTCGGAAGCTCTCTTCTTTCTTATATGATTTTGAATGTATGTTGAAAATTGGCATGCAGAAAGGTGACACCTGAACGATTCAGGATATACCTAGTTTCTATGAAGTTAAACTTTAGGTAAAATATTAAGAAAGCTGTGAAAATTGCAAAATTTGGTTGAACAGATAGGGACTTTTAATTGGTGGTATGACACCTTCAACAGCCATCGGTGTTTCATGTATGTATTCTTAAACAAGTATTATTTTTCTCTCGTTTTAGTAATGTATCACTCTCTACTGTCCTTATATATTATTCTATATTTCCATCCAAATTTTCGTGTATACCATGAGGGTCCGGATTGGGGGTATTGTTTATTTCTGTATTCTTTAAATTGTTATGTCATTTTTTTCTATATTTCATTTATCTTGCTCATTATTCTTTCATTATTTTTCATATTTTGTCATCCCAATATATTTTACTTATTGATGTTTAGTTACATTACGACGTTTATCTCTGATTTATATACTGGTTACCAATGTAGATGACAAAGGAGTAGGTCCGGTAAGGACCGATTTTGGCCTCAAATTTCAGGTTCATCTGACGAAAGATTTTGACCACTTTTTAAACACTTAAGTATCTATTTCATTTGATTCAATTAGTTTATGCGACATATTTTAACTGATTTAGTCATTAAAAACGATCCGAATCAAGCTTAAATATGAAAATCTACCAAATATGCCGAAAAATGTCACTTTTCAGATGGATTTTGTCAAAAATGAAAGTGGCCGCATCCGTGTTCATCCTCAACCTTTATATATGTTATGTGTTATCATTAAACACAACTAGCATTTCAATATTAAGGATGAACACGAATGCGGCCACTTTCGTTTTACAAGGAAACCGTCTAAAATTTAACTGAAATGCTAGAATTATGAAGATTTCAGTAATTTAGCATGACTTAATGGTGCTACTTCCCGATATATGTACATTGTATTGTCAAAAACAGCCCATATTTATGTAGCAGAAGCATTCTTCTGTCCAATAAATTACTAAAAGTTTACTTTATCAATTTTGTAAAACTGCTATATTTTGGGGCCAAAAACGGGTCTTACTGGACCTACTCCTTTGTGTCATTCATGACAATTAAACAGAATCAACATGATATATGCGATCATTCTTGGATGAAATTTATATTACTTTAATATTACACTTTTTGAAACCATTTTTATCAATTTTCAATTTCATGTGTTGTTTCCGTATATGTTATGTTTCATTGCTCATGTGTTGTTTTCGTATATTTTAGCCACTCGTCTTGAGCCTACTCATTTGATCCGATAACACCCCATATAACAATAAAATGATACTTTTATTGCCATTCATAACTCTTAACAGACCAATTAACAGACCGGGTTTTATACATCCGACACATTAACAGACCAGGTTTTAAATAAAGATTGATTTATGTCACCAAAATACAGATTTTCGTGTAGATTTTTCACACAATGATATCAATATGGTTAACAAACATAATGCCTTTCTTTTTTCGATGTTCAAAATATTGAATGCAAGTAAATTTAACCAATGTGTCATTTTGTGTACATTTAATGTGTGTAAAATGTGTATAAATTTATCGATGAGTAACCCGCCTTTTCATTTTATAGATCGTGAATCGAAGCTAGAAAAATAATAATTACACTACTGAATGCAGTACATTGAATTGTTTTGTTAGACATGAATACTTTTTATGATGAAATTATATTTAGAAAGTTATACAATGAAACATGCTGAACTTTCAATGATTTTCTCGATAACACCTGATTAACAGACTTTAGCCAACCCGATTAACAGACCAACCGTCGATATAGCCGCATACTCAATATAGATTAACCGACCAATCTCTCGGTTAGCCGAGTGTCGGCCGTGAAAGAGTTGCCATTTTATTTATAAAGTGATACCTTGTTGACACTCAGTGGCAAACAATTCACAAGTATTTAGGACGAGTAAATATTTTGTCTTGCAACAAGCCAACTTCTGACAACTCAAAGAATTGTTGCATGGGAGTGTGACAATTACCTGTATATGAAGCATTTAAAAACTGATTTGACATCACCATTGTGAACGACTGCCTGTTGATAAACCCTGCAAATACAAATTACCTCTTAAGCAAGTGTTTTATCTGCTGAAAAAGAAAATTCCAGGTGACCATAGGTCTGCACCAAAATCAACCTTTGGTATATTTATATTAATATGAAGTTTGACAACTTAAATATATCATTGATATCCTGCAAGAGCAGAATATGCATTTTGACTTATGCAGTTTTCATCACAACCGAGGCCGAATCATGTATTTCAACTGTCGACTCGGTATACTTTCTCCAATAGTATAAAATATAAACATTTCGACTACAGTAAAACTTATGCGTAATATTCCTCGTTATAAACGATAAAACACCAATTACAATAAAATTGAGAATGGAAATGGGGAATGTGCCAAAGAGACAACAACCCGACCATAGAAAAAACAACAGCAATTCATACAAGTCCAATTTCCTGCTTTTAAAGATCAAAACTGATACCAGTAGAAAGATTTTTTTATCAAAATCTACAACAATCAAAAATCCATTAACTGTAACAAATGGAGCGAAATTTGTTACTAATTATTTTTAAAAAGTGTGTACTTTTACAAAATCTCATTTTTCTATTATACATAAGCCCTTTAATTTCCTTGTCTTACAAGTGAACAACATGAGTAAATTCCAATCTTCCTTTTTTACAGTCTGAATATAACACAGATCCTGTATTTACACTTTACTTAAAAGGATCTAACAACATGTCGTTCTACATTTATATTCTTGAAATGATCACATCAGCCAAATTCCTACCTCAGGCCAAATAACAAATTTTGTGTGATTTCAGTTACAATGTGCCCTACCATTTTTTGGTCTAATTTATAGTCTACCCTTAAGATTTTTTTGACATTTTTCGATAAGCACTGTTAAAGTCAGAAGGTCGCTCCCAAAGACTCAATATAAAAAAAAAAACATAAAATAAAACAAAATCCCTAACAACCTACCCTAACTTTGTTTAGATATAACTGGAAGCACACATACTGTTGTTTTTTTTGGTCTAAGATTTTTTAGATGTGTAACCTAAGGGAGCTACCATTTGTTTTTATAGAGGGAGGGGAAGGGAGAAAGAAATTTAAGAAAAGTCAGGACAGGAGTTTTTAATAAATAAAAAAAAAAGGCAGGATGTCATTTTTTTTGTTAAAAAAAGTCAGGATAAACTAAGCCTCGGTGTTGTATTAGTTCACAGTCTCGTTCGACATAATGGACGACGTCAACTATGTTGTCTTTGTAATCTTTCCATATCATTTTATTGTCTATGCTATTTCACTATGGCATCTATGTTGTCTGTGTTATCTTTCCGTGGCATTTATGCTGTATATATATATATATATATGTATTATCTTTCAATGTCAACTATGTTGTCTTTGTTATCTCTTCATGCCAACTATGTGGTCTATGTTATTTCACCATGTCATCTATGTTATCTTACCATGTCATATATGTTGTCTATGTTATCTTACCATGTCATCTATGTTATCTTTGGCATTGGCGGATCCAGGGGGGATTCAGGGGGTTGGAACCCCCCCCCTTTTTTTAGACGATCAATGCATTTGAATGTGAGCTTATAGCTGGAACCCCCCTTTTAAAAATTGCCTACCATGTCATATGTTGTCTATGATATCTTACCATGTCATATATATGTCTATGATATCTTAATATGCCATCTGTGTTATCTTACCATGTCATATATGTTGTCTATGTTATCTCACCATGTCATCTGTGTTGTCTATGTTATCTCATCATGTCATCTATGTTGTCTTTGTTATCTCTCCATGTCAATTATGTTGTCTTTGTTATCTCTTCATGTCAACTATGTTGTCTATGTTATGTCACCAGGTCATCTATGTTATCTTACCATGTCATATATGTTGTCTATGATATCTTACCATGTCATATCTATTGTTTATGTTATCTTACGATGTCATCTATGTTATCTTACGATGTCATCTATGTTATCTTGTCTTTGTTATCTCACCATGTCAACTATATTGTCTTTGTTATCTGTTCATGTCAACTATGTTGTCTATGTTGTCTTTGTTATCTTTTCATGTCATCTTTGTTGTCTTCGTTATCTCTCCATGTCAACTATGTTGTCTTTGTTATCTCTTCATGTCAATTATGTGGTCTTTGTTATCTCTCCATGTCATATATGTTATCCTACCATGTCATTGATGCTATTAACCTTGTCATCTATCTTGATTATGTTATCTTCAGAAAATGCATTTTCAGTGAAAAGAATAAAAACAAGGAGATTTCATTATTGCCAATGAAACCAATATTAACTTAAAAACAAAGAAAGAGTATTTGACAACTAAAGGGTACCGTACGGTCTTCAATAACATGCAAAACTATTGAGGTCTTAACGGAGAAATTGTTCATCTCTCTAAAAATTGTACTGACGACCTGATGGTTGGTTGACAGTAATATTTTATATGTACGTCAGATTACCTCCAGTAACATTGATGTCATTCCGCTATCTCATCCGGTTTTCTGAAATAGCAATCATCGAATCATCTTGATTTTCCCTTGTAGTGAAAAACTAATGTACCCCTTACACCCAATTCCAAACCCCTTGTCTTGTGAAGTTCGTTTTGCTTAATCTTTTGGCGTTATTGTATTGTTTTTGTTAAGTTCAATCTTGTTGGTGCTTTTTTTGTATTGCGTATTATTATAAACTATGCCGACTCTTAATAAAACTTAATTATTGTTATTGGTTATTTGTGTTTTCGTTCCATGTTTTATCTATGAAGTTGTCTTAGACCTTATTCTCCATTTCAAAATTCTAGTATCTACAAATGTAAGAAATTCTTGTCTTCATTGGCAAGAAATCAGTTAATATATTACCCGTCTTTCATAGACACATTGATGCTGATTGTCACCTTGATATGAGGTATTTAAAAAATATTTTCGGAGTTTTCAAAGCACTGACTAATACTATAATAAGCGATTGTATAACTTTATTTTGTCAACATATAAAAATGGTACATATATTATAACGACATAGTATTAAATATACAAAACATTCACCAGTAAATAACAACAAAATATGAATCATTTCATCTTGACTAGACTGGTTTTTCTTATATTTCAGTTTTCAATATCAATTTTTTTCTCATTCATCAAATGATATGTTAAAATTTATATAATCAAAACGATCCCATTAATTCCAATCGTGAAGGGAAAAAAAGTCTTCAACTACATATCCATTTGAATGCATGTAAATTTGCATAAATTTTACATCAGTAAATTATAGTCATTTATAAATTTATATTCGGATAGACAATCATAGATTCTGTCAAGATAGAACGATCATAAAAGTTCATTGTTAATATACTGGTGTATACAATAAATATATTTGTAAAATAGTAAAGCTTAACGTCTAGGTTAGTATCACATACTTGAAGCATAATTATATCATGAGATCTATATTCCCCTTTCGGTTCTTCTCAGGAGTTATCAACCCCATCATCAATAAAATTACTTCTTTAAATATAACAATATGTATGCATCAGGCGGGGATACAACTGCATGTGCCTTCTAATATATTAATGTATATCTAGGTAAAACAGTCTTTTTTGTCAAAAGATGATACGCCTAATTCTCAGGAGCACTTCCCTTACAAGAAATCCTGTTTCGGTAAAGGAGAATACTGTTATATTTAATAACAGATACTTTGTTTTAATACAAAACAGATATTGCCATTTGTAAAGAAGTAAAATTATCAACATGATCTAATCTGTACATGTTTACATGAATAAATACCATTCTTGGTGCAAGAAGAAGTATGTCCATTGTGTCATGATATTGCATCCGAAATATGCTAATAACGCACAACTCCAATGGATTCTATATGTACATTGCCATCATAAAACAGGGAATAAGACTCTAAGCTATAAACATATTTCTCGCAAAATCTCGCTTGGTGACGAGATTTCAAAAAACTTCGCGAAAATGATTATGAAATGCAAGTAGCATATTAGTTTTCAATGTGTAATGATCAATGTTACAATTTATATGTTACATAATGAATATTTAAAAAGACAAATCTTTTAAAGTAATATGAAAGACATAATCGTAATTAAAAAAACAATAACTGGCATATCAAGTTCATCTACATGAGCACTAACTCCCTGAGTAAACATGTACATCTGAGTCTATGTTTCAGAAAACACCTTCAAGGTCACGTGAACGTTTCACGTTCATTTTTGTTCAGTGTCACTTGAACGTTTTTCTTAAGTGATGCTCAATGTCACTTGAACGTTTTTCTTAAGTAATGCTCAACGTCACTCGAACGTTTAACGTTCATTCACACTTGTGTTTTAAGGGTACTTCAATTATTCTCTCATCACTTTCTTTCGAACGCCGAATTCTTGGGATTGTTTGTCCACAACGCATACTCCTCCTCATCCATAATGTCATATATACGATTTATAAAAACGAATTCTGTCTTACAGTTTATCACATTCACTTTTTTTCATTCTTACGTAGACATAAGCAATCATTCTGATCAATTGGTCCCTGGAAATATACGTCATGGTTTCTACAATTCTGTAAAGAAAAAAGAAAATAGATTACACCTATGTATTGTGATATACGGCAAAAAAAATCATCTGTTAAAATAGATCAATCATGTTACAAATGCACATGTTTACCCTAACTGAGGGTTCAAACTAAAATCAATACATTGTCAAATAATTTGTCAAATAGTTTTTGTAAGACGCCATGTTTTTTTTCGAGATATGTATTATGCCAAATTCTGTTCATTTCTAAGGATGAAACAAAAGAAAAATCCATTTTTAAGATTAATGTTTTCGTTGGCTACATATCTCCTTAGTATAATGAATAAATGTAGAGTACACATTGGCAATACATTGTTAAATTGCATTTAAAGAATATGACAGTTTTAAATCTTTTTGTGACGATAAGATAGTAAGCTTAAAAAAATTTCGTGAACATTAATCATGTACCTGAAATTTCAAAGCGGCAAATTTAGTGTCAAATTAACAGATCTTAAAAAAAACAAAAAAATTAGATTAATTTCTAAGACTTATTCTTAAAAATTTGGGAAAAAATAATTTCAAATAGATAAGGAGTCTATATCAAAATATGTTGTTGCATTTTATGTTAAAGTATATGCACAATACGTTCAACTTTATAGGTGCGAATAAGGCAGGGTTTTTTTTTTTGGGGGGGGGGGGGATTTCTTTTCGACCCTCTATGCTAAAATATATTTATATTCTTCAAGTGTATCAGGTTAATACAGAGGTAAAACAATCAACGAAACAAAAAACAAAACTGTTGTGTAATAAACCTACCATCGCACAAAGAATCCCAAATATTCTTCTTTAACGATCTGAGTTCGTTATAGTTGCTAACTTTAAAGAAATTCTTGACTCCGCCGTACGGTGAGTCCGACATCATCATTAGCTCTTCCTGCGGTTGGTCATCTCCAACTTGTATCACGTAAACCTCAATACCATGAAGTCGAGCTCTTTGTGCCTCCGAAAGTGCTTTCAAGGGATCATCCAAATTACCATCAATGATCAAAATGGCTATTTTTCTCGCATCCCGTCTGCCTCCATGTCTATGACTAAAAGCACCTCTGCGCATCCTTTTCAGCATACTTCCAAAGTCAGCACTAGCTTCGTCTGCGAGTGCTTCTACCGCGTCTTCTTTTGTTTTCTTAGATCCTAGTTTGAATCCGGTTTCACCTTTTTTGTGAACCGCGCATGCGTCTTCTGCCATAACACCTATTTGAATTTTATCCTTATCGACATCCAAATCATTTACAAGATCCTGTACAAATGCTAAGGCTTTCTTTGTGTTCTTTTTACCAGCGTTTACACTATCTAGAAGAAACATCAAGTCGGCCTCTTGTCTTGATCCACATGCTATTAAAAAAAACATAAAAATTTAGTGTCGTTTTCATGTTATAGCCTGAAACTCTTGTTGCGATAGTTTAGACTTGCTTCAATTCCCTTTCTTTCTTTCTTTCTTTCTTTCTTTCTTATTGATTTATATTTTTACTGACAACTGCCAGTTTACAGATTGCCCTTGCAGAAAGGTTCTTTTTAGATGTCAGTATAATGGTAATCTCTTAGTTATAGCAATAAACTTTATTGTTAACGGGGTAAAATTAAAGAAAAGTATTAAGAAGGAAAAAGTAGCTAGTAATATAGTTATAAAAGTTAAATACTTATCAGTAGACTTGCACTAACGTACGTGTTTCAATAAAACAATTAACAACTATTCAAATCTTTATACAAAACAGCTTAGTGTGAAACTTGATTGTATCAGAGTGATATGAATTGCATAACCAGACTGCTTCGTTTTAGCTGGATGCTTCTTGAAATATCGTTGTTATCTTTTATTGTTTCGTATGTTTTAAAGTGGTTAATATTTAAAACAGCCAGATTAGTTCCAACCCGAAAGTGAAGAATGCAAAATTTTTCAACGGATGGTGAATGTGGAAAGTAACCGAATGTTATAACAAATTATTTAGTAAGACTATAATCAGATTGATAAAAAGTACCTAGGCTACTGCATAGCATTCTTACTAATAGGTAGACCAACTTTATAATAACCCATTACACGCATGACAGAGAGTAACATCCGTACGCATAGTCCTCTACTATTGCATTTATGGAGGAAAGCTATAGTAATATGCTCAACTATACTTTACACAAACAACATGTTCAGCAATTCTTTCATTAAATATCACAAATACGAAATCTTTTCAACCAATTATTGAGGTCTTCGTCATAGAATATCAATAGAAATAATTTCGCTGATACTTACACATATCCGAAACTGTAATTGCTGGTTCAGTAACTGAAAGTATAAAACAAAATTTGTTTACAATTTTTACCCATGTAAATATTCCAACAAATATACAAAGATGCGTAGGTTTTAATATTAAGACGATAACATGTCATACGAGATACAAATGGATACACCTGGCTGAATTAACATATTTGAAATTTTACATAAATTTTAAAACTTTTTTAAAATTTGAAGGCTAATTTATAATCCGCAAATCTTCAGAGTATGCATGCATGGGTTATGCAACACCTATCTGTTAAACAGATTTTAATGCTGATGATGTTTGAAGAGATGAATTGTTGTGTACTGTGTCACGTGATTGCGTTCTCTGTCATCAGAACGTGCGAAGATTACGTGATCATCTTTAAAATACATTTTAATTAATGTAAAAAAATTGTGTAGCTTCAATAACATAACATTTAGCATGAAACTAAGCGTCTAAAGTACTTGTAATTGAAAATGGGTGTATAAATGTGGGTGTGACATAAATTCATGCAGTATATAATTAAATATAAGAGAAATGTTGTAGAAAGTATTAAATAAACATAAAACACCAATTTGTGAATCTTAAGCTAAATCCTACAGTTTATATTTATAATACTAGTAGATATGCATCTGAATTCCTTCATATTACCGAAGCTGAGAATAAATGCATTTGCAAAAACTATAGTTGTAAAACTAATTTGACGGGCGTTTGTGTAAAGTATTGAAGCGTTCAATGTTTTCTTTTAAAGAGTGTAAATAAGTTCCTTTTTTGTCTACGATTTCGGTTTTGATATATCCTTTTTTTTTAAATCGACATTGCGAGTTCCTGCAGAAGGTTCATCTAGAAAAACACGTCAGTCGTATAAATTTCTAGTGTTGTTTTCCTTTTTTTTCAACTAGAATACACATTATTTCAATACACAATATATTTTTTTTTTTTTTTTTTTGATTGATAATAAGTACCTTCGCATGTGTTGATGGCGACTTTCGGAAGAACAAAATCCAAGTCATCAAACGTAGGTAAGATATGCTGATAGCTGTCGTCTGTTGTACCTGCAATCGCTCGGAGTTCCTCGATATTTACATCACCAATTCCTATTGGTATCAATGTGATTCCCGCCCTTCTTGCTTCAGTCGCCTGCTTCTTTGTACTATGTATCGAGGACGACGGACTGGCTGTGATAATGATAGCAACTTGAGCTGCGTGACGTCTTGAGACGCTTCTTCGGAACGACTTTGTCCTGATGTATCGAATGGCTTCATCCATTCGAGTACCACCTGCGGATTTTTCAACTCGATCCAAAGCAAAACTAAGTTCTTCACGAGTTTCGTATTGTGGTAAATCAATTAATTGTTGAACTTGGTCACTGTATAAAATGGCTCCTATTCTTGATCTATTTTGACCAATGACAAAATTGTGCATGATACGTTTGGCAAATTCAAGCTGTTTTTTAAATTCGTTTGGTCGAACATTGTTTGAAGAATCGAAAGCAAAGACAATATCAGAAACACCATCAGCAAAGCAAACTGAAAGAAAAAAGTAAATTGTTATCAAATAATAATTTCAGTTATAGCTTCCAAAAATAGCGAAAAAATCAGTTCATTTTAAAAAAAGCTATATTCTGTACACCGTTAATATCTGGGGTTGCTTAGTAGAAGAAAGAGATTCAAATAATTTCCATTAACGAGGAAATCTCTTACTATACGTGATTTCCAACGCCATGTGCATGTATGTTAAAATTTATTTGCATTTCACCACAATCGAATTAGTACGTGAAACTCATGTGAAATCAGTTCATGTGAGTTTTACGTGAATCTCATGTGACTTCTGTGAATTTCATGTGAAAATCACATGATTTTTTTCACGTGAGTTTCATGTATAAGCTCGTTTAAGGTGTATTTTACGTGAAATTTTTAATGTAAATTTATGTGATTCTAAGAAATTCACATGAGTAAATTTGCCTGTGTAAAGGGCCTCAAAACGACCAGTGTAAAGCAGAAAACCACAGGTCGAATCTATATAAAAAACAAGAAACTAGAAACATATATGAACCATATCATCAAACGACAACCACTGAACAACAGGCTCCGGACATAGGACAGTTGCACAATATTCCACGGGTTTAAACTAGTTTGTTGGCGCCAAACTCTTCCTTCGACCTGGGACAATGGTGCAACACGACACAACACAAGAACAAACTATACAAAACAATAAACAAAAGAAAATGTATATATAAGAAACAGCAATAAACGTCAACCACTAAATAACAGGATCTTTACTTGAGATATCTTATGTGTACATTTTACTTACTTCTTCTAGTAGCAAGTAGTAGCCATGTATTGAAATAAGTCACGCCTACTAACCCCTTATGAAATATACACGGTCTTCACGTGGTTGTTATTAACCAATCATATTCCTAAAATATTGTAGAGGGAATGATATTATATATAATATATCTCATGTGTACACTTTACTTACTTCTTCTAGCAGCAGCATACAATGACTCTGTCGTAGTGGTTGGGAGTGTAGTTGTAGCTGGAAGTAAATAAATTTAAGAAATAATTCATGGGGGCTTGAATATATCGTTATTTTACCACGGGTTGGCCCTTTATGACAAATATTTTACCCTGAGCGATAGCGAGGGGTAAAATATCGGCATAAAGGGACAACCCGTGGTAAAATTTAGATATATTCAAGCCCCCATGAATTATTTCGATTCTGATAAGACAAATATAGCAATTGTTTTAGTTCAAAGCGCACTAGATGGAGGCAAATATTTGCCGTTCCCATAAATTAACCCACTTTAAGATTGGCGGTAAAGAACGGAGCAAACAGATTTAGTGACATGCTCAAACTATTTACAATAATATATTTAGATAGATTTGGATGAATTTTAATGATAATTTACTTATATATCTTCTATGTATATAAAAAAGGGCTTATACCACATTTTAGTATTGTTTGTTTACGTTTCATTCTGGTGATGATTTTCGGTATCAGAAGCGTGTATTTTCCCGAAAAATGCAAATAACTATCATTCTATGACGTCGTGTACTCCATCCATAAACAATCATATGACGTGGGAGTACAATCAGAACAGCCCAACCAATATATTCATATTTTACCACGGGTGTGTACTCAAAGCGTTTGAAGGACGTCATGTTAGAATATATAATTTTACATATCTACCGAAAACATCATACGTGTATACACAATGACAACATTCTATTTATGACGAAAGAGACAGTAACCGGTGTGAAAAATATGTGCATTCCATTATTTATAGGCGACAAAACAAGTGGTAAGGACAAGAAAACCAAACAAATGTCAAAATGATCAAGGGTATCAAGAAAGCAGTTAGCTCATTTTTTTTTTCTTTTCATGGGACGAACACTAGTGCATTAGGAAAAAAACTTTAAAGCTGACAATTTTTGAAAAAAGTCAACCATTTTTTATTTTTTTTAATTGATCAATAAATTTAACAAAAATCCCACGAATCTGTGATTAGACGCCTGTTTCATTCAACTTAGATTTACCGCTTTCGAAATTCGGTAACATTTTTTGTGTGATATATTTTTTATTTATCAACGAAAATTACTTATGCTTGCTTCATATTTCAATGATACGAGTCTACTTAAACCTTCTCATATTTCAAGAATTTTTCTCTGTTAAATATTTTAGACAGTTGCATGTGAACCATTTTATTGCCCCATGAAATACGAAAATAGTTTAAAATGTTCTTTTTAAGATATCGGATCTACTTATGTTAGATTAGAAATTCTAAAAACTCATTTGAAATAATTCAAAAGAGTCGAAATGTTTTAATGTTATTGTAGCATATCAGTATATTAACTTTTTATCTTTTTTCCCTTATTGTTATCAATTATATAGTATCATCCGCCCACTGGGTATGATGTTTAACTTTCAGACTTTCAAGAGATTAAGACAACAAAGATGATCTTTTAACCAAAAGTTAGATCAAATTATATTTGGAAAAGCAAATAGAATAGACCCTCAAAGTTAAAAAGTATAGCTGTTATATTTATTTGTAATTTTTTTTCCATAATGACTGTCTAGATCGGGTGTTTTTGGCGGGAAAAGGTTAACGAATGCGTTTTTTTTTTTTTTTTGCAGGTAGCAAGCCTAGTTTACAAGCCTACTTTAATGATGACTTGTCTTCAAATGCAATTTTCTATGAAGTTTGTTTCATTTCATATGTTTAATCATTTGCTTTTATATTAATTATTTTATAAAATCACGGCTTTAAAAGGGGGAGTCAAAAGTAGGACAGTTTTAAACCTTTTACGTTATTAGTCACATATATATCTTATCATAATTTTGTTTTCTTCATTGTTTTTTAACAAAAAATAATAAATTGCATAATTTGACAAGAAGGCAATGTTTACTGAATTATAATAATCCAACCACAAAAAGGTGAACCTCTAATTTATAAAAGCAAATTTGGCAACAATGATCATCTTATTAGCCCCCGTGTCTCTATACAAGTGAACAAAGTCACAACTTTTACTAGTATATAAGCCTAGGGTGACAGGAACACAGTCAGGTCATTTTTCTTTTCGTGGGATTAACACAAGTGCATTCGGAACAAAACTCTATATCAACTTCACTGAGGTTTTTTGAAGATTTTTTATTAAATATATGCTTTTTCTCTGATGTTTTGTCTTTCTTTTGTGGAATTAACACATCTTTAAAGTGAAACCTGAACAAAATTTTGAATCAACAGGACTAAGGGTTTCCGAATAAAGTTTAAACCAGCATCACTGAGGCTTTCCGAACAAAGTTTAAATCAGCACCACTGAGGCTTTCGAACAAAGTTTAAACGAGCATCACTGAGGCTTTCCGAACAAAGTTTAAATCAGCATCACTGAGGCTTTCCGAACAAAGTTTAAATCAGCACAACTGAGGCTTTCCGAATAAAGTTTAAATCAGAACAAAGATTAAATCAACACAACTGAAGCTTTCCGAACAATGTTTACATCAGCATCACTGAGGTTTTCCGAATAAAGTTAAATCAAGTTTTTTCATATGTTTTATTAATTTCACAGTTATATATTTATTCACAACATTAAAATGATTTTCATAAATTACCCATTCTAACAAGTGCACCGCCATTATTTGAAAAAAATTGTCTTTGAAATTATTTCAACGGACTATTAAAATATAAATATCCATTTATGTGCATCCTTTTGCACTATATAATATCAAATATCCTTGATTAATGGAACGTAAATATATTAAACTGTGAGATCATAAAACTTTCTATTACCTGATGGCAAATTATGCTAATAATTTATATTTTTATTTTCTTTAGAAAAGTGCATGCATATTATATTGCATAAGGCGTCATAAATCTTAGCGGACTTTATAACCAGGCTGTATTAATAATCGTCTTCCCTCTCAAAGAACGAATTGAGTGCATCACAGAACTTTCCCGGCCATAAAAAGCAGTTGACCAAGTCGATAAATAATGTGCTCATCAACTCCCATACCAACAAATGTCTGATTAGCCCACCACCTTTCCCCCTCATCTGGCCCTTTTAAAAAGAGAATATAATTCGTCGATGACATCTGGGATCCACACGACAAGCTAGCTTTTGCAGGAAATGTATATGCTGAAAAAGGTTTTATTTTTGCTACAGATCCTTGATGTTGGTTTTAATTTGGTACGAAATCTATAACTGATATTAGTATTGATGGGGCAGTTTTAGGACACTTTTCGCTAAAAAAAAAAAAACGGATAATTTATAACATTGTTTTGTTCTTATGTATTACCCACCCTCCGCCCTTCCCCTACTTTTCCGGAAACTGAAGCAAAAAATGAATTGAAAACAACTTCTGATCCTCACCCTCCAAAAAACACCACCACAGAAACACATCGTAATTTTTGTTACAAGAAAATGTGGTAGGATTGCCAATGAGACAACTCTCCACCAGAGACCAAATGACGTGGAAGGTAGGTAACTTTAGATTATTAATAATCTTGCATGTTTGTTACTAGTTATGCTTACTAGTTGGTGTTGTTGTTGTCGTCGGTTCTGTCGTCGTCGTAGTAGGCGTAGTTGTGGTGGTTGTCGGAACAGGCGTCGTTGAAGTCGTTGTTTTTGGTGTTACTGAAAAAGACAGACAAGTTACAATGCAATATTTATGTAACAAGTGTTTTCATTGGCTAGAATTTACCATCAAAAGTTAGTCGCCATATTGGAATGCTGGAATCTGAAGTGTTTGGTAAAATGGCGCACAATTTAAATTACTTTGGATTCATTTATTTTCGTGGGTAACAATTCGTGGATTGCGAAAAACTTGCCTTTTAGTGGATGTGTGATTTCTTTGTCTTGCCATATCTGCATATAACATGATAAGTCAATTTGTAATTCGTTGAACATTTGTGATTTGAATTTGTGGTTCACCTGTATCCACGAAAACCCACGAAAATTGGCATCCAACGAATAATAATGAATCCATAGTATGTTATTATAAATAGTTTCAGTACATGTACATTTCATGTTAAAATGTTATTTAAAAGAGTTAATTGTATTTGAGTCAATATCAATTTAATTCTCCTCTATTAAGTTTAAGTCAGTATGGCATAGACATATTTTGATTTTAAACTTAAATGTCAAATAAATTTATCTGCTTGCGATTGTATATTAATAATTTAAATCTTTCGTTATCATGTTATTAAAACCCAACTCCTAAACTTATAAAATGTATATGATTCTTCTTTAAAGGAAATCTATCATTACATATTAGTTATATGGGTTAAGTGTTGATTTAAAGACTTCACTTAAGCAACTTCAAGTGCTTTTTTCAATTTGAAGCGCTAGCTATTTTTAGTACGGACTGCAATGAGATTTTCCTTATATTGTTATGCAATACAATACAACCTTGAACTTTTGAACTTTAATCTCTTGTACTTCAATTTATCATTATATTTACATTTTGTCTTCTTGCATTGCATATGAAACGCGTCTTCCTGATGCAAGATTTAATTGAGTAATTAGGCAAAAAGCGTCTGATTTATTTCTGCAACGTCAAATCTGAATTGATTGCATTTAGATTGGAAAGTAATTCGGCAAATCCATTTTTCACGTGCTATTTAAATCAAACGTACGGTTTTATGACATTTTCTTGAGAAAAAAGAGTTCATGCTTCAATTTTGATTAGGAGAAATAATGCTTAATTAATTACTTCTTAGAGAAAGGTTGAAAGTTAAATCTTTTTAATTATTCGCTGCATCAGGCAGACGTCTTTTTAGCAGACGACAAGACGTCTTTTGAGAAGACAACATGTATTGTAAACATGATTGGTCGATTACTGGTTGGTAATATGAAACATATTTTCTTTCAAATGCCGGACATATCTAAGGAATAAATATTGTTTAATCGATATAGCCTCATTGTTTGATTGTGTGTGATTTACGCCACTTATACCATTATTTGCTATATTGCTGCGGCCAGATTTTAGTTGCGTACGAAGCCCGAGAACATGGATATACCCAACGACTTGCGGCAGGGAAAATGACATCTCTAGGCTACTTTGTTATGAGCGGGGTTCGAACTCACAACCAGCAGTTTGGTGCATTACAGTTTCGCCAAAGATCACTTCGTTTGCGCGCAGCTTTTTTTCTATATTTGCGCGCATTTGTTAAGGATAAAAAACTAAATACGGACCGGCTAGTGATTGCTGTAAATTAACTATTTTTTCTGTTGTTGGTGAACTACTTAGACCACCTGGCCACCGAAGCCACTATTTGTAGAACATGCTTATATATTGAAATAGATGTTTCATACTGAAATTATAGTAGACGATAATCGGTCATTGACATTGTAGATTGCACACTGGTCATATTTTGATTGATGTTGTAAACACAGCAAAGTTGCACTTACAAAACGTAAGAAAATTGTCTTGATAGCTATTAAGTAAATGTGTCAGCTCTTGAACTTTCCATTCAAACGCGTTCACATAAAACTTGTCTTTCTTACGATGTTAAAGGGTGTGTATATTAAGTCATACTAACAAAGTAAGTAAAACACACTGTCCTTGTGTGAATATAAGTAATAAAGGTATGCCTGCGGTTTATAAGTTTATATACAATATATAAATGAAAACCTTTGAACCCTTGACGCTGATCGTTTGAAGTGAAATGGATAGCTCGCATACCATTACATATGTTACAAAAATGATGACTTGATTACGCTATCAATGTAAATAATCTTTTGTGTTCTGAATTAGTTGATCTTTAAATTTATATGTCAATGGATTCGGAACACTTTCTTTACCCTATACTATTGCATTTTTGTACATCATTAACTTTTGGTATTTTTATTAGCAATCTTAATTTGATTCGGATTACAAAATCATCCATCAGCGACATTTTTTTCATTTCTTATGTATTCAAAATTATTCAACCAAACAATTGTTGATACAAAGTGTCAAGGACGGATAAGAATAAGATACGATACGGAATCATGAAATGAAAGGCAACGAAACACAGTAGCATCCCCCTTTTTTATATCAAACGAACAAAAATTCAAGTTTTTCACGATTTACATTGAATATTTTACGAAAATGCAATAGTACGAAATGACTAGATTCAGTTCAAAAATCAATGTTTACTCACATATTAAATCGGTATTGAATAGAAATTCATAGGCCTGCAATCACATGTACAAATTATATGTACCTTTACTTACAAATTAAGGGCATATTCAACATACCTTTGCAAGTCCGGATCGCCAACACCTGTTTAATTGTGTTCAATGTTCCAAAACTGTTGACTAAGAACATGTGTTCCGATGGCGGACTACTGGCAATCATATTCAGTTCTCGGATGTTGATCTTTGGACCAACTCCAACGGAAATCATCCTTATGCCCGCATTTTTGGCTTTAATGGACTCCCATACTGTCATTAACATGTTACTGGATTGACCATCAGTGAGGACAACGATGATCTTAGCGACTGTATCTTTGTCTCGTTTGTTTACGTCGTGGCCAAACATATGTTTTCTAGCGTACTGTATTGCTTTCTTTGTGTTTGTTTTGTATCCATGGTACTGGTCTATGTCTTGAATGGCTTTAAATAATTCTTTTTTGTTGTAATAATCGTCCAGATCAATGTCTACCCTTATATCATGACTGTAGCTTATAACACCTACTCTTGTGATGTTTTTACCAATTGTAAACATATCAGTTATGCTTTCGACGAAGTCGATTTGTTTTCGAAAATCTGGTCCCCATATACTGTTAGACGAGTCCAGTAGAAATACGACGTCTGCAGGCTTGTTTCCACAGTAGTATTCAATTGCTGCAAAAAAGGAATTTGATAATGTTACGCATGATCTTTAAATTTCAGTTTATTTGATTCTGTGAAGAAATATTAAATCATGAACTACACACCTGCTGTTTCATATTTAATTGCTTATTATTGTAAAGACCATTTATACAATATTGAGAATGGAAATGGGGTATGTGTCAAAGAGTCAACAACCCCACCATAGAAAAAACAACAGCAGAAGGTCACCAACAGGTCTTCAATGTAGCGAGAAATTCCCGCACCGGAGTCGTCCTTCAGCTCAGTGCCCCTAGACAAATATATACTAGTTAAGTGATAATGAACGTTTTTTTTGTTTTATGTTTCTTGAATTCTAAAGTTAGTCGTGCCGTACATCTATGGTCATGACTATGCAGTTTTGAGTAAAAAAGATATAGAAATGGTATATTAAAGGCCCATTGGATATGTGTTTGTAAACAACTTTTACTATCATGTGTGCTCAGTTGCGTCTTTTAGATTTGGACGTGCTTCCGGTCTAGCATCAGTTCACGACAAGGCAACCAATTAGATTGCAGAATTCGAAGACTCTTTTACCTCTAATACAACATATCTAAATGTATTAAGATTAAGAATTTTGAAACTTTTTTCACAAACATATTCAGGAAAGACTTTAGAAACCCAACAATTGATACGATCTTAAGGTACACGGGGTCATATTAAAACATATCAAACAATCTTTGGATTAAACGGACACCATAAATAGATGTCAACTTTTGATAAAGACAGTATTTGCTAATATTCTTTATCTCAAATCGACACACATATAAATAGCCATTCAGCAATGTTTATGTTACAATTTGAAGGACATTTCAAAATAATTTGAATAAGTTAAATTTAAGTTTTATCACGAATCCATTGTTTGTTATCAAAATAAAATTCACAAATGCTTTTTTGTGAAATTTGACTCTTTAAGACCTCATCATCATACCTTATTTGAATAATGGATGATATTTTTAAGGACTGGTCAAAAGTTCGACAAATGGTTGTACGAAGGTTAACATGGCTCTGTCTTAGTAACACGATGTTTTAAATGGTCAAAAAATGAGTCAAATAAGGTAGATTTTAATTTGAAAACATGTCATGAAATACGTATTTGCATCTCAAAAATACAAGTTATTGGTAAACTTTTCACATTCGGAAACTATTATGTGTTTGGTCTGTGGATGTTCGTTGTTGTTTGTCTTCTTATATTTGTGACTGTCATCTGTTCGGAGGACTCGGGTGTTTTTGTATAGTGTAGTGAGCAGCTAGCCTATTGTTAATCACTTTGTCTGCGTCATACCGTTAAAGTTGTATATGATGATGTGGATGGGGATTAACAGAATAAAGAATAATGGACAAAATATACAAAGGAAACATGTTCAAAAAATATTTTAAGATAGAGAAAAATGTACCAAAAATAAATTTAAAAAAAAAGAATAATGAGGTGTTGAAATATAAATAATAAAAAAAACTATGGGCAAACAATGTACATGCAGAATAGAGGGAAATAGCCCTAAAAAATAAAGACTACAGAAATAATGGACCCTCAATCTAGACTCTTGTATATTACATTAAAAACAAAAATCAAAAGAAGATGTTTAAGTACCCCATGTATATATAAGTGTACATCTAAGTACTAAATGTGATGTTCTGGTCATATTTCGGTGAAAAGGTCAAAAGGTCTTCAAATAAATTAAATATGCATAGCCGTATGAATGCTGAGTTTATTTTTTGTTTACATTAAATTTTTGTTAAAACAGCTTTGTTAAAATTTGAAACTGTATCACTGTTTAATCATTCAGAAGGATAAAATAACATATTTGGACTAAAAGGTCAAAAGGTCTTGAACTGGTACGTAAAATTGTGCTTACTACAATCGGCGCGTACATCTATAATATAAAAAGAAACTGTTAATGTAAATTTGAAACTACTTCATTTGATAAAATCTTAATGACCATTTGTAGATTATATTAAGACAGATGAATCAAAATATTGCTTTTGAAATAAGATAAATAAAGGACAAAATTATTTCAATTTGAAACTTAACGTTTTGGGTACAAACATTATTCTAAGTACAATGTAGCTCGATTAGACAATTATAAATCATATGGGGGAAGGGGGGGGGGGGGGTGGAATTCCCACAAAAAAGACAGACATACATGTATACAGTTGTAATGGTCACCGAATAAACTAAGTTTTATATTTAAGAATTGAATGCTTCTTTATATAACTTCATAGGGTTGTAAAAGCGTTGACCGAAGTACATTTTGTATGAAGCGCGGAAGCGCTTCATACTAAAAATGTGAGCACGGTCAACGCTTTTACAACGCTATGAAGATACAAAAAGAAGCATTCAATACTTATAATAACATTTTTTTAGCAATGATCATGAAAACACGAATTTTATTATTGTTTTATTTAATTCACCTGTGCACTTTATTATGGGACCAGATGTTTTCATGACTGAAAAGTTTTATTGAGCAATGCAATTGCTTACGGAATAACACGTGATGTGCAGTTAGCCAATCAGAATAAAGTATCATACTGAAACATACATCTAATGTAATTATTGAAACTTAACGTTTTGTCTACAAAAGTTGTTTATAATAACAGCTTAGTTTACTAAGATAAGTTTTTCGGTGGGCAAAATTTTCAAAACAAAAACGGGTCATATTCTGAAAAAAAAGTTCAAATGGTCACCGGATAAACAGTTTTTGCATGTTTAGGTGCCACATTGAAACTGAGCATTTTGTCAACAAAATAGAATGACAGCTTTGTAACGAAAATAAGTGATTTCGTGGGTGAAGTTTTCAAAACAAATATGAATCTTAATTATTCTAAAGAACAGTACAAATGGTCACCGGCTAAACAATTGTTATACATGTAAGTTAAGGTTGAATGATTCACTTCGTTTTATATATATATATATATATATAAACATCTTTCTGAAAATCTGAGACTGCATGTGACTTGATAAGATCTTGATAACCACAAAATATCCTTCGCTAGAAGACAGCTCAAAAGGTTTTAGAATTAGCATTATCAATGCACCAAAAACGACCACAGAACTTGTTTGTAAAACTAACCAGGGCTTAATTTTTGTTAAATTTTATGTTATTTATGTAAATTTCCATTGTTAGTAAATTTTATGTGTATATTTCGTTTGTTATCAAATATATATGATCTCAAGTTGGTCAAATGATTCAGTTTAAATTGTCAGGCTAGTCCTATTTGTAATTCAAAGTTATGCATAGATATACATGTATGTATGATGCTCGGGATGGGTGGGTGTCCTTCTTTTATTTATTCTGTAACTTAATATATCAATTTTGTCTGTTCTGAAATTGTTTTGCCCATTATATATTTTTCTTTATGTTTACCACAGAATAAGTCTATACTATCTATATTTATAGAATTATACAATTATTCTACATTCTACATTTGTGGTGCACTTTCTATATTCTTATCTTTTTACCCATGTTTCTTTATTCTATAAACCCACCCAGACCTCCATCTATATATCACAATTATATCTTTTACTGTCGGTTTGATTTCATCAAGTATCATGATAAAGAAAATGCAAATTATCGTCCGCTATTAAATCAAAATAAGATTGTTTTCAACCTTTTTGATATATGAGTGTTTCTCTGTGGGAAATATTTTAAGAAGTGTCAAGTTTTTTCATATGTAAAACAGTGTTGACTTGACTTCCTAAAGATTTTTATTGGCGGGAGTTTGTACTGTCGAAAGAATCCACGCGTTGTCTGTTTCGCGTGTGCTAATTTATGCTTCGTTTGAATTAGAATTTCTGGTTTCCGATTTTATATATACTTTTCTAAGCAATTAGTTGATTTGGTAATTTTTTATTTTATCTATCTAGACATTTTTATAGTAGTTTGTTTCATTTTTTTTAACTTTTTTTACATAAATGTATGGTCTATGTAGGTAAGTGGAATGAGTCGTGGGTACGTACAACTAGTTTCTGACCGACCAGGTATTGGTGGACGCTTGCAGGTAGTTATACTTTCGGGGTAACGTGTTGTTTTGTTTGTTTTATCTCTAGAGTCGGTAGTTGGCTTATGATTGGTATGTTTTATGGCTGTCTCATATTTTTGGCAGTTCCAGATATTCTTTTTGTAAATGATACAATAATTAGAAAAGGAAGTATGCTGTCTAATTGACGAATTACCAACGTCTCCATTTCGTCATACGATTTGGCAATTATACCGAACAAAAGACATGATCTAACGAGAGGGGTAATTATTCTATACAGCGACGAGATATAAGTAATAGTGGTATCAGAATTATGACATAAAATATTTCTTTTCTACATACTTGAGAGCAAAGTTATATATACGTCTGGTTTGCTTCTGTTCTAACAATTATAACTTAACGACAATACCAAGATATAGTATATAATTACATGTATGCTAGATGAGTTTTTTAGAACTGTTTCGCTTTGGCGTCGATCGCGGACCGGACCCCGTATTGATAAGAACAATCAAATAGAAGCAGCACAAGACATCTCCAAAAGTAACACAAAATGTTTTTTTTTTTTTTTCATTTGTAGGTATTTTTATGTGGTAATTTTCGATATTTTTTTTATTTTCTTTTTCCTTTTTCTTTTCATTTCGCGAGCATTGAATCACAATACATATCATAATTTTAAATAGCTGATATCAGTTTTGAAGGGGGTTTGAAATATATGTTGATGTAAAACGAAAAAGAATATAAAAATGACAATAAATTGAGGTAGGTCGGTGTAAGTATATTTATTTTTCATTTTTATTCATGCTTTTAAAATCGTATCTTATTGGTAAGATCTTGAATTATAAAAATCTACTTTTATTATTCTTAAATATTTTAACATAGTCTTGCAATAATAAAATAATAAGTCAACCCGAATCATATGATAATAAACAGGGATGTTTCATACTTAACCACTTCTGTCATGTGTAGCAACGTTAATAGCTTATTTTCTGGGCTTTTCACAAATATTTATTTATTTTTTCTTTAACCCTATAAAATGTAAAAATGAATATGTATCAGGTCGTCTGATCTTAAGTATTTTTTGTTCAGTGTTTATTAACCACATATCAAATAAACGTCTGTATGTAAGTACACCCCTTGGTCTATTTAGGACGAGTCAGTGACATAAATTGTTTTTTTAAGCCTTTATAGTTTCCTCAAGCAAACCACGAATACAAAAGTTAAAAAATTAGACGTCTTTATCAGTTTAATTATCCAGAATAATTAGCTGATTTTATGATCACGTAAAAATTAACTTTTTAGCACGTCTTTCAAATTGTATACACGTTAAGGTTGACTATTATCATGATTAAAAAAATATAGAAATAGACAGACTAAAATGGAGTGACTTTCCCATCGGTCAGTGTGAAAACGTATCTTGTTTACAATTTGTGGTTCATTGAATTTGACGATTTTAATCCTTAACACTTTTGCTAATAATGACGCGATGGATCGAACAAAGCCAAATTGATGTATAATTATTCAGACAATTCAGAACTTAAAGAGTGCGATTCTGTTTCTGTGATTTGTCAACATGTGTTGCATATACCACAACTTAATATGTATACTAGGGTATACTAATCTAAAATGAGACAGTAAACCAACGGAAATTTGATTGAATACCATTTGCAAAACTACACGGAATACGTATAATGCGAAATAGTTTTGGCATCAAAGGCTGGTGTTTTGGTCTCATTGCATTATAAAAACAAGATGATAGAACTGAAGTTGGGAGAAAAACAATAAAATGAAATATTAAGAATACGCAAAGAAGAAATATGCTTTACACCCTCCGTATCCTAGCATTACCAAGACTGGTACCGTTATGATGGTGTATTAGACTGGTACCGTTATGATGGGGTATCTACAGCACGAATTGCATTTACTCTTCTTTTCCGTCGCGTCTTTTCCAGAAAAACGCCGGATTGATATACAAGTACGGCTGTTATCTGCTCTTTGGTCGGGTTGTTGTCTCTTTGACATATTCCCCATTTCCATTCTAAATTGTATGCTCATGTCGTTACATTCCTCACTGTGACGTAAGGGGAAAAGATATAAAGTTGTACTCTTAATGCTTATTGGGTTTTGTGAACTTTTGATTCTGGTTGTAAAAGAGGTAACCATTCTGACAAAAATCCCAACAATACGAACAATTTCAATCGGACCACTGAAGAATTTAAGAAGTGATTTTAATTTTTTCACATATAATTTTAACGACAACATTAACTTAGGGATTATGTTATTTTACATAAACTAGGTCTTAGATGTCTCCTTCCAAGGTTGATGATGGCAAGGTGTATTTATATGTGAAGTTTTACCTGACTTCACGACACCCATAAAAACAAATTTATATTCGTTGGAGGGCTATTCTTTCTGAGTATTTCACATGCATATAAATGTCAAATAGTGAAAATGACTAGTGTATCAATTTCATTTGAATAGCTACTTCTATTCATGCTTCAGTGACTATTCAATTGCTACTTAATTCATGACTGCAATTTTCTTTTCAATGTGGTGAATCGTAAGGATATTTAGACGTCTAAGATCTTGATAAAAACCTGATTTGAAATTCCGATCAATAACCTTACGTAACTTTTATCAATGATTTAATGTCAACAACATGCTTACCTTTCAAGCTGTCTTCTTGAGATACCTGTAAAATAAACAAAATCAAATCTATTTTAGTTAAGATTAAAGACAGAAAAAGTGGGTGACATAAAACCTAATAAGTTATATGCTTGTTGTGTAATCTGTTAAGTATCAGATAGATTAAGAGACCAAATACACAGATAATATTAGGTTGACCTGAAATGAAACTTGATTAACTTTTTAAAGATAGAACTAAAAAGAAGTCAAGGCAAAGTCTGAAAAAAGTTTTAAATTGATATTTGACATTTAAATGAATGTCATAGTATCAGAAATGTTGTTTATTAAACAGAAAAATGTATCCTTCGTGCTATATGTTATAGGTTTACACAATGGTATGCTACTTTCTTGTCCGAGTTCACGTCAGTAGCCGAGGATTGATATAGAAACCCAAAGTTCCAAATTTACATATCATTTTAAAATTAATCATTAATCTGTATTGCAGTTTTTACAACACAAGAACACCAGAAGAAAAATTACTTCTTCTTCGGGTGTTTTTTTAAGGAAGTATTAAAGTGGAAATCAAATTTCTTTAAATTTTACTATCATCATAAATAATATTAAATCTTTTTTTATTATACAAAAGATTTGCTGCTCATTAAATCATGCCTTTTATTTGACTGAATTGTTATATTCATACATGTTTATCGATTAAGGACTTATATGTACATTTGATAAAACAAAATGTTTTGAAAACCTTAGTGAGTCCAATTTAAATTTATCTTCCTAAATTAAATTACTTTTACTTACTTATCGAAACATTACTTTTTAAATTTCTCTTTATATATACATGACAAACTCTAGGTCGCTCCACATTTGTTCAGACTTTATTTGCGAGGACAGCAAGCTGCATTGCGTATATTAAATATAGGAAGAATATGATCAACTAATAAACACGTAGTGAAGGGAAATAATAGCCCTCTTGGAATATACACTTAATTCTAACATGACGTCCTTCAAACGCTTTGAGTACACACCCGTGGTAAAATATGAATATATTGCCAGTGCTGTTCCGATTGTACTCCCACGTCATATGCTTTTTTATGAATGAGATACCCGACGTCATAGAACAATGACGTTAGAATGTAAGCATTTTACGGGAAAATACACGCTTGTGAATCCTATACATAAATGGAAACATACACAAATGATGCTAAAATGTGGCAAAAGCACATATATACATCATATAAGACATATAAATAAATTATCATTCAAATTCATCCAAAACTGTCTAAATACAGTATTTTAAATAGTTTAAGCATGTCGCTATTGCTCAGGGGTAAAATATTTGTCATAAAGGGCCAACCCGTGGTAAAATCACGATATATTCAAGCCCCCATGAATTATTTCTTAAATATAAATCGGCGTTGATCTATATTTTATGTACAGAACTTGTAAATGTTTGCATTAAACTAAATTAAAATAATAAGAAACATTAATTCGTGTATACATTGTAATAAGAGTTAAGTTTCATTTTACCACTTTCTATTGGCCAAAATTTCCATACAACCTATACTCCCGTTCCCTTTCCTGAAATGTGCCCTACCGAATTATCAGCAACACGACTGCAGGTGTCGCATGTGGAGCAGGAAGTGCTCACCGGAGATCATTCCCATATTGAGTGGGTTCGTGGGACTCAGTCTTAGTTTGTCATGTGGTATTTTGTAGTTTACATTTGTATTGTTGGTTTTCTTGGTCCTTTTTTTTTTTAGTCATGGCTTTGTCAGTTTATTTTCGACATATGCATTTGATTGTCCCTTCGGTATCTTTCGTCTCTCTTCATCAAATCAAAGGCATAGAAGACAATGCTTCCGACGATTGCCATTTCTGAAATGCTCCTTCAAATTCTTATATAGATAATTGAATGTAGGCGGGTTAATTATGGCGTTCATGAAAGCAGATCATGCAGATGACAGATGATGATTGTTAATAAACATCTAAAAATAACTTTTGGAATACTTTTTGTAGCGTAATAACATCAACAATTATATAATGAGAAAAAGCGGTACGGAAGGAATTCATGTACAATGCGTGAATAATTACATGTAAAACGTCTTTGTACATGAAGAAGGAGAATCTGACATGTTCGGTTAAATAAAAATAGAGAGATGTGGCATGATTGCCAATTAGAAAAATATCCTCAATGGTACAAATGACGGTAATGTAATAGCTATACGTCACGAAACGCTCTTGAACGAGGGTCAAAAGCCTAATCGTACAGCGAGTTATAAATAGGCCCAAAAAACCGACGGGAATGTAAATACATGTAGCTATACGTCACGAAACCCTCTTGAATGAGGATCAAAAGCCTAACCGTACAGCGAGCTATAAATAGGTCAAAAATCGCGAAATGTGGAACAATTTAAACAAAAAATGTGAGTATTACGACTGTTTCAAAAATGATCGCCAAAATCAGATTAGTAATGAATTTTTCAAATACTGTGTAACCATTGATGATTCAGAAAACCGCGATACTTGAGCGAGACCAAAAACCTATTTAACACAAAGCTATATATAAATATGTGATCTGAAATTAGATTGCGGTTTTATTGATACTTAAGCAGCAATTTGATTTCAATTATGATGAAGAACATATACAATAAATGAAAAAAAGATATAACAGTAGTTTTATATACCGCAAATAAATATGTTAAGGTCTAGTGTACTTAACTGCTTTTCTTTGAATCAAGAATACATGAAAAAACAATGTCTTATAGAATTGTTCATATACATCATTCAGAAAAAGCAACAACAACAAAAACAATGCCTGAGCGATCAACCAAAATTTTACAATAGAAATGTGGTATTTTTTTCAATACTAGAGGGCATCGTCGAAGAGATGTACACGCAATGTTGAGGCCCGAACAGTCCTCTGGTATACATGTAGTTGAAATACCCTCTTTGTTTGGTCTATAGTTGATATTTGTGTCAAAGGCAATCATTATGCATCTTCCTGTTTCATGTTGATATATTTATTAACAATCCTAAGGGTCTAACAAGAGTAGCTGAACTCGTACGAGATCAGCAAAGGTTTTCGAGAGTTTTATTCAATAACATGATTAATCGAATGGATTTATTTTGGAAAAACGTGTCAGTTACTCTATGCTTATCACATGACTAAATCATTTGTTACTGGACAGATGGTACCCGTATGTTGCTCATGTTTGTTTCCGAGAGTATAAGGGCACCAGCGCGGTATAGCCGTTCTTAAAAAAAATACGTCTTTTGTGTTACATTTTGTAATAACATTTGCTGTTACAAAAATAAGGAAATTATTATAGAACTAGAAATAATTATTTCTCCTACATGCAAAAGTCTGGTTACTGGTCCGGCTTTAGCTACACTTTGTAATTTTAAGGGTTAAGCTCTTCGTTTAATAAATAAGTTTTAGATGTTCGATTAGTTTGTATCTTTGTCGTAATGCATATCTTTTACAGTAAAATAAGTATCGTTGATTTTATCATATAGCTTTCTCTACACTGTCTGAATTTAAGTTAATTTCTTTATGAAATATGCGATAATTTTATTGCTTTTGCAATGTGGTTAATGTAAAGGTGGTTTATTGAAAGTACAAATACTTTTTTGAATATCATATGAATAAGGCTTTGCTCAAATGATCTTCTATCTGCATTAATGCAATTTTTATTATAAAATTATTAGTATAACCAAAAAGGTATAATATTCTCATTTACATTATTAACATTCTAGGTGCGATTTTATTATATACATATTAAAGTTGAGAAACGATCGTCAAGTTGTGAACTCAAAAAGGTGAAAATTTATAAAAAATAAAATACAGAATTTTCAAGTTTTATATATAGTAAATGTGACTTTGACCCCCAACTGTTTAAAATGTATTATACACTAGTACATTTGATACGTTTTTTTATCATATATATTTAACAATAAAACACTTACCGCGAAAACCATTTGCATAAATAAAATGATAAATTTCATAACGTAATCCATAGTGTAGTATTTACAACTGCTATCAAATTGAAAAATGTCAAAAAGTCCTTCCGTTTAAAATGCACAGTGTCTCCTGACTAAATCACAAATATATGTTAAATAAAATAGTGTTTCTTGTCGATTTAACTATTTTGTCATTTGTCTAAGTGTTACGTTGCATATAATACAAGTTATTATATACTACAAGTTGTAAGAGTGTCTATTAAGGGCGGAGCTTGTAAAGTCACATGACAAAATATTGAATGAGTTTCAATTCAAACATGCAAGCGTGGGCATGTGCAGCATTCTAAATATGGAGACCTTGTAGATAAACTAAATCAACATACTTTCATTATACCAACAAAAATGTATTTATATTACTTTTTGTAGGGTAATAAAATGGTGTTAGCTGTGCAGTTATTTATAACGTTTTTGATGTTTGATTTTATTAACATGTGCAATCACCTCAGCGTATTTCCATTAAGCTGCACCCAACACAGCTAGTTTCTAAAATTGTTTTAATGTTTAAAATATTTTGTTCTACTACTCAGAAGCAATGTTTTTTTTTTCAATTTAATGATGATAATATAATTCACAATGATAAACAACTATTTAAAGAACATGATTGCTTAGTAATACTCGAAATAAGAATTTATTGGTTTTCAAAGTTGATCTTGATTCTATAAATAAACCAGAATCGACATAAATCATTTCGATTTTATCTGTATTGATAGCCAAGTCAAAATGCCTGTACCAAGTTAGGAATATGATAGTGCTGCTGCAGTTGTTGTCCATCTGTTTGATGTGTTTGGTCTTTTGATTTTGCCATTTGATTAGGGACTTTCCGTTTTGAATTTTCCTCGGAGTTCAGTATTTTTGTGATTTTACTTTTTATCGTACATGTAGCGCTGTTGGTCTGATATCGAATATTGCTGGCACGAAATGGATTATGATTCGTCGTCTGAATAATGTCAGTGCACTATACCTACATCTACATCCGGTTTATTTTACAACAAAATTCAGGGGCGTAGCTGCCGTTAGGCACTATAGGCACGTGCCTACACATAATTTTTTCACAAATATTTTTTTTTTTGTTAAAAAAAATAATAAACAAAGTTATATGTAGATGAACACCAGTGAAGTTGTCACAACTCTAATTATCGAATGTCATGTGTACACTAGTCTCTCGTCCTTAGTGAATGGAATGTTGGATAGAATTGAATGTTTTTTATGTGTGTACCTTATATAGAAACTATAAACTAGAACTTTGGTCAGTTAGATCATTTCAATTCTATCAACAAAAACTTGAATGAACCTCAACTTAGACACATGAATTTTTAATTAGTTGTTGTTAGTTTTCAACTAGCTTTCCACTTTATCTTCCCCCGACTTGCCAATTTTGGTCGTCGCTTTGGCTGTGCAGGATGTATGAATACGTAGTCACGTCTGGTCAGAATGGGGACATTTAATCTTATGTATAGTTGTAGAGAGAATGCCACTATTTGAGGAGTTCGTAGTTGGTCTACTGAAAGGCAAAGTTTCTGCTCCTATCCAATAATCCCTCAGTTTCCATGCATGGCATTTTCAAATTTCCAGACCTTCGTCCTGTACAACACCTATTACAGGACTAAGCTCCCTGTTGTGTTTATTGTAAATAATCAAATTTTTGTTGTTGTTCTAAACTTGCATAAATATTTTACACTGGATGTTTAAAAATCAATCTATCAACTAGCTTCCAGTAGTTTTGAGTACTCTCAGATCTACGTGTATTGACCACAATTATTCAAATTCCTAAGCAGGTAGGGATTTTACAGTAGAGCGGGATATAAAGAAATACGAATTTCTTGAATTTTGTTACGTTAGTATGAACAGAACAGAACATTTGCATTTGGCATCGACTATGTGTATGTGTTTGTGTGGCTATGGTGAAGGTTTAAGAATCAAAAGATTGATGGTTGATGTCTTTCTAGCCAAAAGGACAGTGTTATTATATAGTAATATCAGTGTTTACGTGCACGTGTCTATTTTTTTTAATGAAGGATCGTCAATATGTACTATCAATTAAGTTAAACGTATGTATTGATCATAACGGAATAGATTTGAAAATACCAAAGAGGGTGTACTGCTTAATTAAAGGGATACGCGGATCTATGCAGGGCAGTACATATTGTAAATATTTTTTTTTAATATTTGATTTTCCAATTGTACTTGTATTTAATTCACCATTCAGATGTAAATTACTCATAATTCTTCGAACTTTTCATCATGTATATTATAATTATTATGATTAAATATCCAGAAAATTTAATATTTTTGTGCATAAAATTTTGCAACCAAAACGCTGAAATACGTTTTCCGTCGGGGGGCGAACCCCCTACCAGGGCTCTGCCCTGGACCTGCTGGAGGCCTTCAGCGGCCCCCAGACCCCCTGCCGATTTGTGCCTACAGTTGAATGGATACCTAGCTACGCCCCTGAACATGGTCAATGACTGTAACACAAATGTCTTTTATACTTTTTACTGAACAAGTGTTATAGGTATTTTTCTCTATGAATAAATTGAGATGTTGTCGACACTTCAACTAGACAAGAAACACAAAAAGTATTAGCAAACATCAGAAAAAAACCGTCTAATTCCGCGACTACATAAGAGATTGTTGTCTTTAATAATCATGTATACTATAATGATTTCTTTTGAAGTTTGGCTATTGGTTAATAGTGCAGATAGTTGACAACGATTTGATACAAAGACAGAATAAGATGAATACGTAACCGATAGTTTTAGGTGATTGATTAATGGTTGCTTACAGTCCAGTGTCAAATATTACATTCATGTTCAGGACTATGATAGTTTTTGAGGTTTTCCTAATTGTCTTTCAAATGTAAATTCTGTATCAGGATGTTTGCTGCATGTATCATACTATAGGTCTTTTCTGGTTTGATTTGCTCTCCAACGTTTTATTAATAGGTTAAAATTTTCAAATATTTTGGCTTCGAGCATTATCGAAAAGACCGTAACTTATCGAAATGCGCATATGGTGCAGCACAATTGATACCGTTTATGTTATATACAAAATTTAGTTCTATAAATTATGCCGTTAGTTTTCTTGTTGGAATTGTTATACATGTGTCATTTTTGCCTTCTAAAGCTGACCTAATATGGATTTTGCATATTGTTGAAGGACTTTTGACTACATATAGTTGTTAATTTCAGTGTAATTTGGTCTCTTGTGGAGAGTTATGTCATTGGCAATTTTACCACATAATCTTATTTTATAATATGAGCTTTAGTTTTAAAATGTAAAATGTGTTATTTTGCAATTCCAGAGTGATATTAATCTGTAAAAAAAGAACATGGCATGTTGTGAATCCGGAAGTCAGTCGGTATTGATTACACAGGACAAATGATCAATGGGCTATTTATTCCGTTATGATCGACCCTACTTCATTTGTTACACCCTGACAGAAGAAATTACACGATATTTGCAAGTCAACCACGATTCTATTGCATCTGTATAATTGATAATGCCATAAAAAATCTCAAGTATTTCATTTGCATATGTTTAGGTGTCATAATTTTAACAATTCGGGAAATTAGGAAGCTGCTTAATGTGGTACTTGGAACATATTTGTATCGAAGAAAAACAATACTAGTACTTGATATTAACATTAAAAAATTTAAAAATACAACAATAGAGTAGTGTGCTCGGATATCCTTATGTGTCATGTGTCCGTCTCAAGACGAGCAGAAATATAGCACCATAGTCCAGTCACGTGTTCATGCTGTCTTTTAACACGTATAAAAAGGGAAATGAAACTATGTGAAACAATTCAAAGAGTATTCGAACGGAAAATTACATTTATTCGTTGAACAACTTGACATTTTCAATTTATTTTTAGATTTCCGCGTGTTGTTGTACTATTATCTCGTGTTCTCATAAGAATGATTTAATAGCTGATAATTGTCGATAATGCATAAAGAAATGTGTTCCATCTTACTATCCGTGAAAAACTCGCAAGAAAGTTAAACCAGAATATATAAAAACTATAATATGTTTATCAACGCCAGACTTTGATTGATCAGTTATTTTGAAAAATGTTTCTATGAACAATTTCAGTTGATGATACACGAATACTCAGTATTGAGCAAACTTATGGTTAAAATTCAATTACTTTCATATATATATTTTAACTGATTATAAACTTCCAATCACAGTGTTAATTTAAATATAATTTCGAGTAAGAGATAAGAAGGTTGATTTCACAGCGTTTCTGTCCACGTACAGCTTTTCCGTACGTAGACATGGTAAATGCTTGATAATTCCTTTGGGTTTGAAGAATATGTGTAGCATTGTATACTGTACATGAACGACAGACGTGTATGTTACTGATAATTATAATGTTTGAAGCAAGATCAGCATAAAAAAAACACTACAATATTAAACTGCGCACGTCTTTGATTGATCATTTTCTTTGGAAAATGTTTCTTTTAATGATAGTATTACTCATACTCGGTATTAAACAAACCTATGGGAACATCATTAATAAAAATCCCTCTTATGAAAATAAGGAAAGGTTGTATATATCTGTAATTTGGAAAATAAAAAATATTCTGTTCTATTCTATTCAAATGAGGCAACTATCAAGCAGAGTTCAAATGAAGTGAATGTAAGCCATTATATATGACTTGTCTGTTTCATAATGCTGTTGTTGTAGTACTCAAAGAGACTATATCTGTCCTCACATACCACATATAAACTAAGACGCTTTCTGTTCTGTATTCTTATGCCCTCTATTATACATTTTGTAGTACAGGTTTATTGGAGTTCATTTGGTTGTCATAGCTGTCTTTTGTACACATGTTTGCAAGTGTTTATAGTCGTTTGATAAGCTAGCAATTCTTTAAAACAAACTTTTTTTAAGTACATGTTCATCAACATTTGAAATAGAGGCCAAAGAAACCAAAAAGAATAATCAAGCTCATAAGCTCATAAGTCGAAAACATTAGTTACTGACAATACCATGGGAAGAACGACAAAAAGATAAATAACAGCACAAAACACAACATTGAAAACTAAACACTGGAAGGAGAACATTTCTTATTAGTTTAATGTGGTTTGACGGAGTACAATTCTAGTTTGTCCACTCTCCGTCACGTTTGCCATATTGTGACAAAAATGCAGTTTAGGCATAAAACAAAATTTGTAATTTATTGTTGAATTGTTATCTATAATAAATTACCCGTTTGAACAATGCGTTAACGAAAAATACATAAAATCATTCTTTTATCCTTGGTTGTTATGAAACGCGTTAATTGTTGCTAGAGTGCTCTCTTCGAGGTCCGCGCTCTTGGTATATAAAGCCACCGATTCATTGTGTAAGTTTATGTGACCGACCGTGCAAGGGCTGTATAGACAGTCAAGGTCGTTATAAACTTCCATTTGTTGTAAGTTTGTCATTTATTATTTGGCTGTCGACGAATAATAACCATTGAAAGAATACCAGAAATTAAAGAATTAGAATTTGAAGCTGGAAAGTAAGTTTGTAAACCTAGTTGAGTTGAAAGCGTTGTGGTTTTGAAGCAGGCGGTTTTTAAAGTCTTTACGATTGTTGCAAGCTACCGGGTTGTTCCAATACTGTAATTTCCCTCGTGAATGGTCGCAGTCCCTCGAACAGGTGGTTTGTAATAGTCTGGTGACTTCAGTGCTCCAGAGACTAGTCGTTTTAGGACTAGATGTCTTAGAGACTGGGTGTCTCAGAACTAGGTGTTTCAGGAACGTGTTCTTATTTAATAGTGGTTGAATGGTTATAATATAATTGTTTGTCAAATCAGTTGGGACCTCGGAGTCAGTGAAAGAATCAAGGTTAAATTGAGGTTATAGTTTTCAGACTACTTTTTGATGCAAAGTTATTTGTGTAAATAGTGTTATTTCTTTATTAAGTTTCAAAGTTTAAAAGTCGGTCTTGTAGTTTTAAGAAAAGCCTCCAAGTTGTAGTTAGGTTTTTAAGTTAATTAAAAGATTGATATTGGAGTATCTCAGATTCTGTGAAAACGGATACGAACATTCAGGGCCGTAACTACATTGAGGCAAATGAAGCAAATGCCTCATGTAAACAAATTAAAAAAAAAATGAAATAAAAGGTTGTTTTCACGGAAAGTGTCTTGCAAGAAGCAAGTTCTCTTCACTCTCTGGTGTATCCCCTGGATGTTTTTCGTTATCCATGTTTCTATATTTCCTTTTAGTTTTCAGAGTTGATGGTCTATTGTTTGTACTCCTGTGTTCCGGTTTGTCTTTTGTTCATTTATTGTCCTACTTTATGACTATAGTCTGAGTGTTGATTTTCATTTGTAAACGTGGTTTTGCAATGTTGCATGTCCACCGATGTCCAGAATTGTGCGAGAAATATATTTAAGAACATGCGATGCTACTCAGTGGACGCACAAAAAAATTGTCCTTTCTGCATGGATAATTGAAATTGATATAAAAGAATAAAAACAGTGTGTTTTATTGTAAATAAAACTAGATAGCTGACATGGATTGAATTAAAGTAAGGTCACATATTTCCCGGTATCAAATAATTTGAAGAAAAAAAAACAAGGTTTTGCCATATATGACCTTTTACATTGAAAGGTTAAACTTGCATTAAGTCGTGTTGAGACCCTTTAACAGATAAAAGGAGTATGGGGACATAATCGCACACAAAGTCAATGCATAGAAACCATACAAATGATCAATGGTCAAAGTTTGTGTTCCTGCTCTTCATCTTGATAGTTGCCGGATGGTCTTCAACAATACTTTTAAAGAATCATTAATACCGTAAAAGATCGTAAAACAAGGTGAAGATGGTCCCTAGTGTGGACTTAAGCAGTACTAGTACTTTAAGTATAATACTGCAATGTCACTATATTTAAATCTATAGTCATAAAAAAACTCACCAAAGTCTAATCACAATACAAGACAAGAACAGACTGACAGATACGGTTTTAATTATTATGAGAACTACGATTTTTGCTTTATCCTACATATCGGTCTTTTAATGTTGTCTCTAATACCTAAAAGTCTTAAATTACAATGAATGTTTGTTTTTGCTTTGGGACCTGATTGTTGAAAAAAATATCTAAAAAATAATTAAGCCGTTTCAATGCAAGAAAGAGACTGGGAAACGCTCAGAATGCACGATTTTGCGTTATTTTTCTCAGAGCTTCTGGGGGCCCTGAGCGAATATATTTTGCCCCACTATTAAAAGAGGCTAGTTACGGCCCTGACATTAAGTTCATAAGCAAAACACGTTACATATGTTGATATCATTGGAAATCCATTACTTAAGATTTCTGCAAACAAAATGCACGAAATCGTCATCTACGTTGACTGAAACACTCGATAACACATTGCAAGCATTAAAGGAACAAAGTCGTAATTAGGATGAAAGAGAAGTCGTAAAATAGACATCTCTCTCATAGACATGCAGATGTTATGTAAAATGTATGCCAACATCAGTAAATTAGTCGGAAGCATGTCTGAGAGCATACTTCCGTTCTGATAAGTATTTCTTATGAAATGTATACATGATAATACCACCTTTGTTGAATTATTTATAAAAATATGTGTTTAATTTGAGGAGGTTGCATTGACCTTTTGATCTATATCAGATACATAATACATGTCTGTATTTTCAAAATTTTAATTGATGAATATTAAACATTCTTTTAAGATGCATACAAGCTACTTGTAGTTTCAATTAATAAAAAGTATTTGAACCGTTTTTATCATTTTTATCATGAATTAATAAAGCCATAGGAATTTTTTTTAAAATATGCCTCATTATAGATTCTGGATGATAATTCTTCTTTGCTGTATTCTTAGTTATTTTCTTGGTGCTGGTTTCTTTATCTTTGAAAAAAAAACGTAAATTTGCATGAAATGTGTTTTACTTTTAATTCATCTGTAAATGAACTATTTTTTTATTCTATGATATGATACACCATTTATTGCTTAAATCAGATTCTTTTATTTTCCTCAGTTATAATATTGCACCATTATTCGCTCTATGTTTGCCAGTCTTTCTCTTTATTGTAAATCCCATCCAGAAACTACACAAATCAACAATAAATATGATTCAGTCTCTAACATATCGCAAAAGAGGATATTTGAATAATTCCTGATAAAATTCACGTCATTCAAAACTCTTTCGCAAACTTCATTCAAGATGTGTTAAAGACCCATTGTGGCCCGGCTTTGGCTGTTTGCATTATTTTGGTCGGGTTGTTGTCTCTTTAAACCATTCCTCCTTTCCGTTCTCTATTTTATTATATAAAAAGACATATAGAAATAGCTATAGATGTATTTTGTGGTTTTACGCTGTTTTATAAATTGCTGTCTCATCTGTACGTACGCGCCAAAAAGCTGAGATCATAAGATCAGACAAGTTCACGATTAGCTTAGGTTATGATCGATCACTGCAATATTTATATTAACTGTTATGTTAATTGCTAGCCTCACAATAGGACAAGGTTCTATAAATAACAATACTGACCTATATTCAAGGTCGTTTACTCTGCAGAAGACGATGCTAACTTGTTCTAGTGAAGCAAGAACATATTGCACTTCCGGGGCAAAACTTGAGGTCACGCCCTGCTTTTTGTCGGCTTCATGATGATCAATTTTTAGTTTTTCGTGTATGCTTTGTCCATTGTTGGTTGCTTGTCTTTTTACTTTAGGTCGATCACGTCTGTTTTCTTCAACTTTTTCTTTCGTTTTGCCTTTTTGATATCCCGAACTTTCTGCAAACTTAAGGTGTAATACAGTGGATTTATATTTTGCCCGTCTTTAAATATTTATAATTCTTCTACTAGATAGAGTTAAACTCTTCAAATGATCTCTACAGTTTATATAGCATGATTGGATATTATCAGTGATCGTTGTTATCGCCATTTGATACTCAACAATAGACTGCAGTACTTATTTTGGAGAATGCATGTTTTCCTAAAACCAAATCATGTATCTTTCCAATCTATTAATTAGAGACTTTATTTTGAGGACGTAAAAAGCATACGCAGGAAAATGAAAACAAAATAGGATCAAGAATTTTAGAAAAACACAATGAAACAAAATATAAAAAAAATGTTCCTCAAATGACAATAAACTGATTATATACTATAACATTATTTTTGAGTTGGCGCTAGAAGGTTGTTTTTATAAAATTTGACACACTTTTCAAAATATAGCACACTTCACTGTAAAAAGAGACACCAGATACCACGTGTATATTCAATAGAATGATTGGTGTTAATACCGCAGTCCCACTAGGTCATGATCGCACTACGATGGTGAAAAAAAACGCAAACGAGTAGATCGCAGTGAGGTTGTATCACGGTCGTGGTGAGGTCTTCAAGATCGTGACGAGCGTGGCCAACTTTGAACATGTTCAAAACAATCTTGGTGCGGTCGTGGCGAAATCAGGTCGTAGTAGAAGCGTAGTGAGAGCGCACTCAGGTAGTAGTAAGATCATAAAGGTCGCTGTACCATCGTACCGAGAGCCTAGCGAAGGCGTGACTCTATTTAAGAAATTATTCATGGGGGCTTGAATATATCGTGATTTTACCACGGGTTGTCCCTTTATGACAAAAAAAGTATGAATTTAAATATGCCGATATTTTACCCCTCGCTATCGCTCAGAGTAAAACATAGTACGATTCAAGTACGCCCTTGCCGTCCTCATCACGCTCTTCTTACGACCCGACTACGTTCATACTACGACCATCATTCTCATTGTCATTTTCACATAAAATATATTAAATCTCTCCAAGTTTTGTTTGTTTGTGTGCAATTAGTACTTCTTGTCCATTTTCTCAAACGCCTCAACCATGCTTCTCGTTTTTATATAGATTATACTGTTGGTTTTCCCGTTCAATGGTTTCACACTAGTTATTTTGGTTGGGACTGCGGTATTAACACCAATTTCAGGAGTATTTCGCTTTTTCGTGGTAAACAGTTTTTATTGGTGGATGAACCCGTAATGGCCAGAGCCAACCATCGATATGGTAGAAACAAACATTTAAAGTCATTAAAGCCACTTGCGGGATTCGAACTCACATCCTCTGTGTTTACAGGCTAGTGATATAGTATTTCGACTACTTATACCACTCGTGGCTGATATCAGTTGCTCCGGTAGGGTAAAAATATCCTGCGTCATTGATGGCACCCGTCATGTTACGCAAGGTCGATGATGGCACAATCTAGGATAATGTAAAAAATCTTCTGAATTTGTACTTATTTGTCACAAGGAAATGCACTATATAACATTTATACCCGGAAGGCTAAGTGGCAAACAACAATTAACAAATAAGAATACAATTCATTAATAATGGTCTCGGGAGTGGGACATACAATATACGTCATCACAAATACTGTAAAACATATTAGTTTAATTTGGAATTAAATTTCGATTGCTAGTTCTTTTTTTAAAATATGAGCTATTGCTTGGTGTACATAAATACACAACACAGATGGTGAAACACATGTAAAGACCTACAACTATTTACAAAGATTTATGTAGACTGTTGTTTTTTTTTTTTTTAAATTATGAGCTATTGTTTGATCTACACAAAACAAAAATGCATAACAATGAAATAGGCATGCAATAATTTGCAATGATTTATGTACAAATGTACCTTTAAAATCCCCAAATAAAAATAGTATTACGCAGAATTATGGTCAACCAAGATGGATTTGCATTATGTGTGGTTACTAGACTAAGTGTACAATACGTCTTACCATTTACATAATAGTGTAGTCATTTATCAGCAAAACGTTCAAATTTCCCAAATAAATCCCCAAAAATATACATGTAGTATTGAGTTTCATTTTGTCATATAATTTTTTTCATAATAGAAAAATAGACGCAATTAAGATTTCATTCCAAATCCAGAAATACATAACATCTTCTGAAAGTGTTACTGCATCTGGAAAATTTTAGATATTGTTTTTTTTTCTTTTTTTTCTTGTTTTATAAAAACTAATTGCTCTATTAAGAACAAGAGATAGTTTAATATTAAATAGTTATATATTACTTCTATGTATATCAGATGTAGTACTCTCATATGTTCGGGGCTCACGTCCCTCGGATATGAGAGGCTGACTCCATCATAAACGTACTTCGTTGTTAATCAATTGATTAGTTCGGTTAGTTAATGCTTGTTTTAAGTGCCTCTCATCATTTTGTTCTAAACTGACCTCAAATTCAATAAGTGATTGTGACAAATACATTTGAATAAGCTCGATGTAGAAAAAATAGGATGGCAAATATTGAGTAGGGTTACACTGTTTTAAAATAAGATGCAATTATAAAGATTATCCACATATCATTTTAAAAGCTTTGGATGTAAAGTGGAAAAAATAAAAACGTAGCCCTCCCCCCTTTTTTTTATTCCAATCACTTATAAATTGTAGGCAGGTATCTAATTTAAAATGTACTTTTCTTCACCTAAAATTAACACAGATATCAAATTTGACAATTCGCATTAAAATTTCTCTTTAATGAAGATTTCTTAAATTTCACAAAGGTCGTCTAACCTGCTCCGTGGAATGCGCAAAGTTCTATATTATACCGATACAGAAAATTTATCATCTTCTAATTAAACCACAGGTGCATAATCTATTAAGACTTCTATAGTACATACCACCCTGATACCGATACTCGAATTAAACTTTTGATTAAGTTATACTTTCTGAAATATTATATAGCTTCTTTTGTTGTATGATACCAATATACATCATAAAACTACACCATAATGAAAGATGATGTAGTAATCATTTCACGGTCATGGCTATTTAATAAAGATTATCTCGTCAAAGTTTGAAATATTACGTGTATGATTGCATCGTAAACGGGTGGTCATGACATTTTGTTAACACGGCGATTGTAAGCTGTTTGAAGCAATTCACCTTTGACATTGATAAAACCGAACCGTTTGTTTTAATAAAATAATTTTGCCGTCAATCAAACACAATAAAACCACAGCATGCCACGAAACATTTGTTTTAAATAAATCAAATATGGTTTGCAGTCGATCAAACACTACTTATAAAACAAACTATAAAAAAACTGACCGTCAAAATCAAAATGTATACTAATTCTGATTTCTTACACCAGTTCTGATGTTTTTTCTTTTAGACTTTTGGATAAGGTAACAGACGCCGCATGCAAAATACACTTACATTTCGAAAGCACATGAAACTACTCATTGTCTTGGTTGAAGTGGGTACTGTTAGTCGTCTGCCTTAATGTTATATATATTTAATATTTTCCCTTTTTTAATGTGTTTTCTTGCCTGCACGTGCACCTATTTTGCCGCTCTTAGTAGCGTGTTCTTATATTTTGTCTTAAGTTTCATATTGTGTTCCCCTTCCTCATTGGTCTTAATGCAAAATTAAATATTTTATAAAAAGTTGCTTTACACAAGTCACATAGAAAAAGGGTTGGATTGGGAGGGGGCGCTCTGAAAAATTATGGACAAACGAATTAACGTCTAAAAAGTAACCATCTTCATCCTGGGTTTAGATTAAAGAAATATCGTTAAATGAGAAGCTGAAAATGTTCGTCCTGAGTGGAGTTACAGAAAATATCATTAAAAAGTGAAGACGACAAGACGGGTTGACAACAAACACCAAAAACCTAGATGTTATCCGTCAAGATAGTAAAAGAACTTGTGACAAGGGAATTAAAAGCATCCAAAATATCGATAGAACTATTCCAGACAATACATATTGGACATTGATCGGCTTGCATGCAAGTAATCACATTGCATTTGGATCAAATAAAGAAAAGAACACAGATATCATCCCATTTATATATAGCAGTATCGTGTACATGGCTGGGGGACTATGGTAAGCACAAGTAACGAGTGACGAATAAACTGTTCTTCAATTCAATTTTTATTACATCTCCATGCTACTCCACTGGCAGACGACAACTCCTCAACGTAATGATAATAGCTAATTCTATTACGTCATAACACTTCCGGTATTAGATGAGATAGTACTGCGCAACTGCAACCTCAATGTGTTGCTGACTTTGCTATCGAGCGGACGTGGTTTGTCTCGATGCGCAACCTCTAACTAAAGATTTCATTAAAGATATATTAAGTCAATGTGATTGACTTGTACATATATTTTATTTATATTAAATAAAAGTATATATCTTTAAATAGAGATTTTTTACGCAAGTAAAAATCTTAATTATTTCGTTTGTGAAACGAGATTAATTTACTACTTGACAAAGATGGCGGACGCCATGGTGCATAAAGAGAAAGGAGATAAAACTCCTAAATCTTCTTTTGAAGATGATTTACTTATAAGGTTAGATGAAGATGAAATAGCACATGAAGGGAAGGGTAAAGGTCCCGCTAAAAGAAAATGCTCAGAACCTATTGCCAGTAAAAGTAGTACAGGTAGCGGTCCAAAGGTTAATAACAAGGACGCTAAAGGAAAGACTGTGGTAAACAAGGGACACGAGGTGTCGGCTAGTACTTCAGATAGCAATAATAATGTGATTATTAATATGCTTACTGACATGAGAAATGAACAATCTTCAACTAAGAAAAGGTTGGAAGATATGAACAAACGTATAGACGTTTTGTATAATGATGAATATGGTGATGAGTATGATAATATAGGTGATGTAGATGAAGATATGGACGAGGTCCATGAACCTGATGACGGTCAAGATACCGGTAATGAACCCCCTTGTAAAAAAAACAGAAAACTGTCTCAAATGGCGAAGAGTCCAGGTTTTCTAGTATGAATAAAAGATTTAGATCTGGTGAGAGATGTGGTGATAAACTAGATGAACATCTAGCAGATAATATCACAGATATTTTCAGAAATGGTATTTTTGAAGAGAAATACAGAGAACTTATGAAAGATGAAAAGAGTAATCGGCCTGAGAATTGTGAAGGACTTGTACCAGTTCAAACTGATCAGTTAGTATGGGACCTGTTATGGCCCAGAACTAGAACTAATGACAATAGAATGAGACAATGTCAGACTACTGTAGTCAGAGGGGCAACTTATCTGTCCAAAGTAGTGAATAGACTAGACACAATTCTAGGTAAAGAAGATACTCAAAACAAACCTGAGTTGGAAGGTATTCTTGATGACTGCATGGACTCTATTGTTTTATTTGGTCATGCAAATAAAGAAATATGCTTAGGTAGGGGAGAACTCATGAAACCTGATGTAAAAGGTGAATATAGTCACCTGTTTAATAAAACACAACCTTTCAATAAATGGTTATTTGGTGGAGATGTCTCTAAAACAGTCAAAGACATTGGAGAATGTAGTAAGATTTCAAATCGCCTTTCAGTTGGTAATGGTTATAACCAGTTTAGAGGTGGTTTCCGTGGTGGATGGAGATCCTCATGGAACAGACGCCGTGGTAGAGGCAGAGGCGGAAGAGGTCGTGGTAGTGCCTCAAGGTCAATTGACAAATCTGAGTAAAAAAACTCCCGTTTGACTCACAACAAGTACAGGAATTAGATGTTGTGAGTATAAACACAAATGATTTTCAAGCAGGAAGATTGAAATTGTTTGTTGATGAATGGAGAAAATTTACATCTGATAAATATATTTTAGATGCGGTTCAGTACTGTTATATAGAATTTATAGACAATAAACTTCCTATACAAAATAAAATGTCAATTAGAAATTCTAAATTCAATTTAAGGGAAGAAAAAATTGTTGATATTGAAATTGAAAAATTATTAAAAATGAATGTAATTCAAGAAGTTGAATATGAAATAAACGAATTTATTTCCCCAATTTTTGTAAGACCAAAAAAGAATGGCGAATACAGAATGATACTTAATTTGAAAGAATTAAATAAACACATTGAATATCAACATTTCAAAATGGATTCTTTCGAAAGCACTTTAAATTTGATTAAAGAAAACGCATACATGTCAAGTGTAGACCTAAGACATGCTTATTATTCTGTTAACATTGCTGAACAGCATAGGAAATATTTAAGATTTGTTTGGAAAGAGAAATATTTTCAATATTCCTGCTTACCAAATGGTATAGCTATGGCACCAAGGCTTTTTACCAAAATTATGAAAGTTGTATATGCTAGTTTGCGTAAAATGGGTTATGTTAATGTTGGGTACATTGACGATTCACTACTATTGGGTGATACTGAACTCGAATGCAAAAATAATGTTACAGAAACTGTTAATTTGGTGTCAAGCCTTGGATTTATAGTACATAAAGAGAAGTCAGTTTTTACTCCTAAAAAATGCATCAAGTTTTTAGGTTTTTACATTGACTCGGAAACAATGATAGTTACTTTACCAGTTGAAAAACAAGATACTATTGCTAAAGAATGCAAACAATTACAATATAAATATAAATGTAAAATAAGAGAAGTAGCTAGAGTACTTGGGATACTCATATCTAGTCTCCCTGCTGTGGAATTTGGTCAACTCTATTACAGGAAAATAGAGAGAGAGAGAAAATTAAAGCATTAAAATTAGCTATAGGAGATTTTGATTCTGAAATGTTTGTAACATCAGAAATGAAACAAGACCTAAAGTGGTGGTCAGAAAATATTTATACTCAGAAGAGAAAATTTAATAGAGGTAACCCACAGGTTATAATTCAAACAGACGCCTCAAAATTAGGTTGGGGAGCAGTCTTGAATAAACAAAAAATTGGTAGCAGATGGAGCAATGACGAAAAAGATAATCATATTAATTGTTTAGAATTATTAGCTGTTTATTATGCTCTGAAATCATTTAAGGATGATTTGAATACTGTTGAAAATGTTAAAATTCTTACAGACAATACAACTGCTGTAAGCTATATAAACAGTATGGGTGGTATAAAGTCTATTGAATGCAATAGAATTGCTAGAAATATTTAGATTTGGTGCATTGAACACTAAATATGGCCGACTGCTACTCACATACCAGGAAAGTTGAATACAAAAGCAGACTATCAGTCAAGAAATTTTAATGATCAGATAGAATGGCAACTGAATAAAAACAATTTTGAAAAAGTATGTTTATTATGAAATAAACCAGAAATAGATAATAGATAAATTGTGTGAGGCAGTCCCAATAACCAGAAGACCCAAAATAGGAATATAACAGCAGAGACTTCAATCAATAGAAATGTAGGAATAAGAATATTTTATGAAAATTAGATATTGTACGACCTTTGATTTAAATTCATGTAAACGTCTTTAACTTCTGCACAGGTGCACAAGCTAAATATACATAACTGAAATAGAACCACTCTAATATACAAAGACTTTTATCATTATTATAAACGATATATGTATAAATGTGTATTCGATTACCGTAGCAAACAAGTTAGGTAGTTTTAAGGTAATAAACGGGTTAGTGAAAAGGTTGTCGGAATATAAAAGTTTACTTTATATTGAATCGATATATTAAGATCCGGTTACAAATATAAACACTTGCGTAATATATGAGCATATACCCTGTTATTAAGTTTAAATTTATAGTCAACCTTGGTGAGATCTTGGCGAGATCACACAAGCTTTTGATTGTTGCGGGGTATAATTGTTCATTCATGATTCTAATGGGAACAGGTCATACGAAGAAATCAAATTGGTTAAATTCAATTATTAGTATGCAAGTTTTTTGTATCACCCTTTTCTTTTTTTCTGCTCATGTACACTTTTCACGATTATTTGTATGTTTTATTTATAAAACGCATCAGTATATTTTTTATATGGTTTTTATAATACATGATTTGCCTTATTTATAAAGACTTAGTTATAATTTTGGTTTTATGGCAGCGGTAAATGACCTATGATGTTTATTATGAGTAGATTAAGTTAACTTAAAACTTAAGAAAGTAAAGAAAGACTAAGGAGATTTCTTAAATAGTGTCTAACCTGTCGAGTACATCTGTTTCTCCTTCTCAGTCTGTGACAATGTAAGCATCATTTTGACTGTTTGTAAGAGTTATCTCCACAATAACTTTTCACTATATATACATATATATTATAATTGCTTATTTGATTAACTATTTGGTCAGCTTAATTTACTTTTCAAATAATTAAAGAAGAAGAAGAACATAACGAAAGAAATATCTATTACGTTGGATCTTCGGAATCACTCTTTTCGTGGTGTCTGTATCAATATAGCATATGTACGTTTTAGAACAGATACTTCTAAAATGAACAAAGTGACCTTTTAATAGTCAAGATGTACGTACACATATATCTTCAGCTGTCTGAGGCAATAAACGTTTGGTTTAAGTGGTTATCTTTTGAAGAAGATAGTACGAAATGATATTGTTATTTTAAGTGAGGTATAAATAATTTTATTGTTTACGTGCTATCAAATTATCGTATAATAATGTTTATGACCCATATGCTAATGTACCGAATTCGTTTTGCAAAAAAAGAAGAAATGATATTTTGTATTTGTGTGATATTTTTAGTTTTGTAAATGAAAGAGGCAATAAGTATTATGAACACATGTACAATAACAATTATACTATAGAATTGAATGAAAATTACCAGATTATTTGAACCTTTTAAACAGAAATAAAGCAAAGTTTACCCTGTTCAAAAATCTACACTTTCTCAACGATTCTTTAACGTACATGTACAATCTATTAAAAATGTCCGACTATCATGTTCCTTTATGCTTGTTTTTTTTCGCACATACTCCCTCTCTCCAATGGTTTTGTCCGAACTTTGTAGTCACTATAAGGTTCATTATGTTTGGATAAGAGGCGAAAGATACACAATTGATATTCAAAGTCATAACTCAAAGACAAGGTATCAACGCCATTGCAAACGAAAAACGACAAAAGGAGAAACAACAGTCTACAAAACACAACATATGAAAAACCAAAGACTTATCAACACGAACCTGGGAACCATCTCAAGTGCTCCTGAGACTTATCAACACGAACCTGGGAACCATCTCAAGTGCTCCTGAGACTTATCAACACGAACATGGGAACCATCTCAAGTGCTCCTGAGACTTATCAACACGAACCTGGGAACCATCTCAAGTGCTCCTGAGACTTATCAACACGAACCTGGGAACCATCTCAAGTGCTCCTGAGACTTATCAACACGAACCTGGGAACCATCTCAAGTGCTCCTGAGACTTATCAACACGAACCTGGGAACCATCTCAAGTGCTCCTGAATGGTTTAGTAAATCTTATTTCATAAGAGTTTGTTTAAATTAAGAACAAGACTAGAAAACAATGAGTAGTCATCTGTCATATAAGATTGGAAAATGATGAACCTACAAATCGTCGTCAACACTTCGTGAGCACTTGGGATCCCTCGCGTTTTTCATGGGGTACGTGTTGGTTTCTGAGTCTTTTGTTTTAAGTTGTGTTTTGTTGACTTCTTATATCTGCTATGGCGTTTTCAGTTTGTCTTCGACAATGTGAGTTTGAATATCCCTTTGGTATCTTCCGCCATAACTGCATCTGGTAATTTTTTTTTATAAAAAAAAAAGGAGATAGGTCATGATTGCCAATACGACAACTATCCACAAGGGTCAAAATGAAGTGGATGTCAGCAATTACAGGGCACATTACAGCCTTCAACTATGAGAAAAACCTATACCAGATAGTCGGCTGTAACAGGCCCCGACATTAAAGATATGAAACAACTCAATTGAGAATTCTGTGTGGTCTGTGCTAACCATTCTATCTCATTAGTGATCACATAGCCTCTGCCTGTCAGCGTGTACTTGTTTACTTTCATAATAAGAATATTTATTGTTCCAATTATGGGCCATGATGGGCATCATGACATTTGCATGCGCACAGCCATTACACTATAATTTTGTGAATCTTATTTACATTGAAATTAAATATTTAATGTTCATTTAATTTAAAACCTACATATTTATCTTTTATCTTTTCTATATCGTGTACATTTTATTACAGGCAGGCCATGACTAGAACCATAAAAGTGTTACTATTATCATTGTTATTAGATGTATATTAATTTGTGATTCGTCTAACATCTAGACTTTATAATAAAAGAGATATTTTTTCATTTCCTATCGTTAATTATTCATTTTTAGATGGTGACGTTCCCTTGCCACCATCTTATGGTGTTTATATATCTCAACTTGTACAATTCGCTCGTGTATGTAACAACGTATTAGATTTTTAGCGAGAGAAATTTATGTATTACTGAAAAATTATTACACCAGAGTTTTCGATATTACAAACTGGTCAAAACATTTACTAAATTTTATCACCGGTATAAGGAAATAATTCGTAAATATAACTCAACATGCAGATATCTTATACGGTCAGGTATTTTACATTCAATCTTTTATGGTAATATTTTTTACAAAGCACAAAAATGTCAGTATTCACCTCAAAAGCTTAAAAAAAAACTTTAAACAGACTTATTAAGAAGGGATATAGTTACGATACTGTTGTCAGGTCATTGAAGATTGCATATTTTGGCTTTAATATTGATTCACTTATAGGGTCTTTGCATCGAAACTAAACACATTTATTTAAAAAAAAAAACAGGTTTTGGCATGACACGGGTTATATTCTTCACATATATTTTATGATAGTATAAAACTAAACCTCTAACGGGAGGGATTGTGCCTGATATTCATATGATGAAGACATAATCTTTCAATCCGTTTAATTGAGGTCTAGAGCTGGCATTTCAGTTAACTGCTAGTAGTCTGTTGTTATTTATGTATTATTGTCATTTTGTTTATTTTCTTTTGTTGCATCTTTTGACATCGGACTTCTCTTGAACTGAATTTTAATGTGCGTATTGTTATGCGTTTAATTTTCTACATTGGCTAGATGTATAGGGGAGGGTTGGGAACTCATAAACATGTTTCACCCCGCCGCAGTTTTGCGCCTGTCCCAAGTCAGGAACCTCTGGCCTTTGTTAGTCTTGTATGAATTTTAATTTTAGTTTGTTGTGTATAATTCGGAGTTTAGTATGACGTCCATTATCACTGTACTAGTATACATATTTTTATCATGCACATCCAATTTGAGTGTGAATTCAAATTACTATAAGACGTGTCACGGTACTTATCTATCCCAAATTCATGTATTTTATTTGGTTTTGATGTTATGTTTGTTATTCTCATAGGATTTTGTCTAATGCTTAGTCCGTATCTGTGTGTGTGTGTGTGTGTGTGTGTGTGTGTGTTACATTTTAATGTTGTGTCGTTGTTCTCCTCTTATATATATTTAATGCGTTTCCCTCAGTTTCAGTTTGTTACCCCGATTTCGTTTTTTGTCCATGGATTAAGAGTTTTGAACAGCGGTATACTACTGGTGCTTTATTTAAGGGGCCAGCTGAAGGACACTACGGGTGCGAGAATTCTTGCTACATTGAAGACCCATTGGTGGCCTTCGGATTTCGTCTGCTCTATGGTCGGTCTGTTGTCGCTTTGACACATTCCCCATTTTCTTTCTCAAATTTATTTAAATAGATAATAATGTTCCCTAAATGCATCGGTAAATAACCAAATGAATGATGCCTCTTTTGAGTATATGTATAATACATGTATGAGTTCCTCTGAGATCTTCTGAATATAATTGAGAATGGAAACGGGGAATGTGTCAAAGAGACAACAACCAGACTAAAGAACAGACAACAGCTGAAAGTTTGTTATAAACAATTATTGCTATAATGTCTGTTCCTGGTGGAACAAAGCTAATGTTTTATATACCCTTTATTCCGACAGAAATACACTTTAATTTTCTTCTAGTGAAAATAAGTACTCCAGAATATTTCTCCTAGATAGAACTAATAAAATAAATGAACTTCTTTTCCATTACATGCCATCTATCCTCGGTCACTGAAACATAACCTCGGGTAGATCTATATGAAAGACAATATTATGATAACTTCATAATACTTTGTTTAAGTTACTTTCAACTTCAGTACATATTATTATCTCCGGTACTTATACATGTAATAAGAAGCTATGAAATATCTGTAGTATTCAAGTTGAAGTGAATTAATTTTTAATGGTCTCATAAATCGAAATATATTAAGAATTATAATTACTTAATAAGTATTCCGTTTAGCCTCTTAATGAAGATTTTGTCCTTGTACTGTACATATTCCGAGTGGGTCCTTTAATACGCTAGCTCATCTTGTCTAGACTTTAATGGCATTGGTTTTATATTTAATACGATTTATAGTGTTATGATGCTTTATATCCATTAAATATGACAAAGTCATATTAAATATGTATATACCGGGGCATGTATTTACATTTCGGTGCAAATATGCAAAATATTGTACAAATTTTCTGTAATTAAGCAACAATGATAAATTGTTATATTTAATACGAAAATAATTATACGTAAAAATTTATGAATCGTCAAAACATATTTACATGTATCTTTGTTCGTACAATGTATACATATTTGTAAAAGAAATTACTCTTATCTTTTACATCTTTTTACACAATTAACTAACGCCCATTCAGTAGTTATTGCTTCATGTATTTACTAATTATAGTCAATACGGTATTATTATTTTGAAACAGACAGTAAAGCTATTTTTTATCAATTATATTTGAGACTCCGAACCTTTTTTATTTATCTTTGATCTGAGATATGTATAATCATCAAATTATTTCTGCTAAGTCATTTTACAATTATGATAATTTGTCAAAATATGACTTTTTTATTTGATAAGGAACTTTAAAATATATCATTAGAGATAACGCGTTAATAAATCGTAACTTATAATTATGATCGTTCGTAAGTGAATAGAGCACTAGAGAGGGTGACAATAAATCATATACATCCCGTCAGTAATTTAAATAATTTACGTTATAATTGTAATGGATATATAAATATTAGGTTTTTGTATAGCGGCGCCTTTAAAATTGCATGGTATGTTCAAAAGTACAGCTCACCCAAGTACGTTTTAGTGGTTAATACAGGTATCTTGCAGTCAACATTCAATCCTGTATTCCCAATGCCATCGATCGAGACTGTGTTAGGACATTACCAGTCCAGGCAACAGTCCTTTAGTGGGTAATACAGGTATCTTGCAGTCAACATTCAATCCTGTATTCCCAATGTCATCGAATGAGACTGTGTTAGGATATTACCAGTCCAGGCAACAGTCCTTTAGTGGTTAATACAGGTATCTTGCAGTCAACTATCAATCCTGTATTCCCAATGTCATCGATCGATACTGTGTTAGGATATTACCAGTCCAGACAACAGTCCTTTAGTGGTTAATACAGGTATCTTGCAGTCAACATTCAATCCTGTATTCCCAATGCCATCGATCGAGACTGTGTTAGGACATTACCAGTCCAGGCAACAGTCCTTTAGTGGGTAATACAGGTATCTTGCAGTCAACATTCATCCTGTATTCCCAATGTCATCGATCGAGACTGTGTTAGGATATTACCAGTCCAGGCAACAGTCCTTTAGTGGGTAATACAGGTATCTTGCAGTCAACATTCAATCCTGAATTCCCAATGCCATCGACCGGGACTGTGTTAGGATATTACCAGTCCAGGCAACAGTCCTTTAGTGGGTAATACAGGTATCTTGCAGTCAACATTCAATCCTGAATTCCCAATGTCATCGATCTAAACTGCATGTTTTAGGATATTACCAGTCCAGGCAACAGTCCTTTAGTGGGTAATACAGGTATCTTGCAGTCAACATTCAATCCTGTATTCCCATTGTCATCGACCGGGACTGTGTTAGGATATTACCAGTCCAGGCAACAGTCCTTTAGTGGGTAATACAGGTATCTTGCAGTCAACATTCAATCCTGTATTCCCAATGCCATCTACCGGGACTGTGTTAGGACATTACCAGTCCAGGCAACAATTCTCTGTTTGTGGCTTATACAGGTATCTTGCAGTCAACATTCAATCCTGTATTCCCAATGTCATCGATCGAGACTGTGTTAGGATATTACCAGTCCAGGCAACAGTCCTTTAGTGGTTATACAGGTATCTTGGAGTCAACATTCAATCCAGCTATATTCTCGAGTTCATCGAACATGCTGTGTTAGTTTATAAACTCATTGTGCAGAAACCCCATCAAAGATACCAGCAGTTCAGTTGGCTCAATATAAAAATGAGTAGATATGGGATGATTGCCAATGAAACAGCTAACCTCCAAAGTTCGAATGAAGTGAATTTCAGCAATTATAGGTAACCATAGGGCATTCAAAAACGGGAATAACCTATACCGAATAATCTGCTACATGTTTATAAGACCCGATATAAAAAAAAAATATGAAACAAACAATTGAGAAAACTAACAGCCTAATTTATAGCAAAACAATTGACGTTGAATGGTCGATAAAACATGTATCTTGAGGTCAACATTCAATCCTGGATTCCCGAATTCATCAACTGAAACTGTGTTAGAATACTAGCAGTCCGTACAACATACAGCAAAACATGTACAAGACGATGAATATGTATATAATACTAAAAGAATGAGTGCGTTTGCTGTTATACCTTACTTAAGAGGACCTACATGTCGAAACATGTGTTCCTCGTAGAATAACAATTATGTTATTGGTAGCTATCATCACTTATAAAATATAACAAGGTAATTAATTACACTGCACTGAAAGTTTTACGACTTAAAAAAGAAAAAAAGATATATTAATAGAAATTCTTGCACTTACAGAATTCGTCGGAGAGAAAGTTGTTGTATTTCTTGTCCATATTAGCTTTAATCTGCTGATTGACCTCCAGATATCCTTTGTTTCTTTTTGTCGATTGGTTGCTGTTTCAGTGGTTCTAGACCCTAATGCAATGGACCGATAGATTTCCAAAGGTTAGGTGTGATTGATTTGAGATATGAAATGTTTTCTGTACGTGGAACTAGAGGTTTTTCCTTCTTCAAATTGACCTTTAAATAGATTTGACTACGTTATTTAAGTCCCTTTTTTGTCATATAAATCGTCTTGTGCTTGAGTAAATACACATTCCATTCTCGGTGTTTTTTTGTTTTTTTTTGTGTTTTTGCTTTTGATTTTGCCATTTGATAAGAGACTTTCCGTATTTGAACTTTCGTGGAGTTCGATATTTATGTTTAATAAATATTTGGATTTGTGCTTTACCGGTGAAGGTAGTTCAGTAAAAGCGCTTCTCGAGCCTAAACTTTTAAAGAGTTATTTTTATTTTTCACCATTGTCTGTTTTCATTTTAAAGCACAATCCTCTGATGAATCCTCCATCCTATATGATAAATAAAGGTAACAGTAGTATACCGCTGTTCAAAACTCATAAATCTATGGACAAAAAACAAAATCGGGGTAACAAACTAAAACTGAGGGAAACGCATTAAATATTAGAGGAGAACAACGACACAACATTAAAATGTAACACACACAGCAACGGACTAAGCATTAGACAACATCCGATGAGAATAACCAATATAACATCGAAACCAAATACATGAATTTGGGATAGAAAAGTACCGCGACACGCCTTATAGCAATGTGAATTCACACTCAAAAATAGGAGAAAACAAACGACACAACATATGGTAGAGTCTATGGTAACACTATGTGCTATATAAAACCAAGATAATTTTATGATAGAGAAACAAAATGTATCAATGAGATATAAAAGACAAACTGACAATGCAATGATAAGAAACGATCAAAAGACAAATATGAGTTAACATCCAAAGCACAACATAGGAAATTCAAGTCTGAGCAACATGAACCCAACATGTAAACGGTTATATATTAATAAAAACATTTTGAGAACGTTTGAATCTCATGCAAATTTTTTTGGTACATATCTGTAAACTGGCTGTTAGCGTAGTGGCTGCTAGCGAGTGGTTGCTAGCTCGAGCCTGGTCTAAACAACCGTGTGCATGTGATCTCACTGACAGGTTCTCCTTGAATTCTTGTAAAGTTGCAGCTAATCTATTACAAGCTGCTAATTTCCAACTTATTGAAGGTTGATACATGTAGGTTGTGAGAAAAGGTCACTGCTTATGAAAATCTTTGTCAGAACGACCAGACTCAAGCTGGCAGCCACTTTCATCGGCCAATCAAGATAGCAGCCACTTTTTTCCAGCAGCCAATTTTGACGATATGTCTAAAAACCAAAAAACTGCATGAGACTCAAACGTTCCAAAAATCGCTAAATCTTAGTTAAATGCAATCTAACAGCGGAAATCGACAATTTCACGGTTTCTGCTAATTTCTAAAGCATTTCATTCCGTTTTAAATATGTATGTAAGCGGTCTGTCCTTTATTTGACATTCGATAATTGATATTCTGCTAGCCGTCGGTTCAATATTTAAATTTAGTTGAAAATCACTATAAAGCCTGAGGGAAAAGATACCATTTTATGACCCCTTCAAGCTGTCATAAATTTTCGTTGTCCTCGAATATAAACCCTGATACAAGTTGTATATTTGTCTTTATGTTATATAGATTTTTATCAATAAAACATTACAGAGGATTCACCAAAGATGTAATTTAATATATAACATATGAAACAAAATCCAATTACTCCAGAAACATATAGAAATATACATAGAAATACTTATGGAAAGCCAAAAAAGAAAAGAAATTAATAGTGAACACCTACCAGAGACTGCTTAAATGACGGTGACCACCCTAAGACGACTTTGGACCTCTGTGGTGGCCAGACGGGCCCGGATCCCAGAAAAATATAATTATCTGGGGAATAGCTTGGGTCAATACCTTTAAAATGAGCTAGGTTCGGTTCGAAACTTTGGCGTTGGTATATGCCGAAAAGTATCGAATGTATGCATATGGTTAATACGGAAAATTACGTTAAGGGGCACCTTTAAACCTCTGTGGTGGCCAGACGGGCCCGGATCCCAGAAAAATATTTAAGTGGCAAATAGCTTGAATCAATACCTTTGAAATGAGCTAGGTCCGGTTCGGAACTTTGCCGTAGGGATATGTCGAGGAGTACCGAATGTGTGGCTGATATGGAAAATACGTAAATGGGCAACTCTGAACCTCTGTGGTGGCCAGACGGGCCCGGATCCCAGAAAAATATTCAAGTGGCAAATAGCTTGAATCAATACCTTTGAAATGAGCTAGGTCCCGTTCGGAACTTTGCCGTAGGGATATGTCGAGGAGTACCGAATGTGTGGTTGATATGGAAAATACGTAAATGGGCAACTCTGAACCTCTGTGGTGGCCAGACGGGCCCGGATCCCAGAAAAATATTTAAGTGGCAAATAGCTTGAATCAATACCTTTGAAATGAGCTAGGTCCGGTTCGGAACTTTGCCGTAGGGATATGTCGAGGAGTACCGAATATGTGGTTGATATGGAAAATACGTAAATGGGCAACTCTGAACCTCTGTGGTGGCCAGACGGGCCCGGATCCCAGAAAAATATTTAAGTGGCAAATAGCTTGAATCAATACCTTTGAAATGAGCTATGTCCGGTTCGGAACTTTGCCGTAGGGATATGTCGAGGAGTACCGAATGTGTGGTTGATATGGAAAATACGTAAATGGGCAACTCTGAACCTCTGTGGTGGCCAGACGGGCCCGGATCCCAGAAAAATATTTAAGTGGCAAATAGCTTGGATCAATACCTTTGAAATGAGCTAGGTCCGGTTCGGAACTTTGCCATAGGGATATGTCGAGGAGTACCGAATGTGTGGTAGATATGGAAAATACGTAAATTGGCAACTTTGAACCTCTGTGGTGGCCAGACGGGCCCGGATCCCAGAAAAATATTTAACTGGGGAATAGCTTGGGTCAATACCTTTAAAATGAGCTAGGTCCAGTTCGGAACTTTGCCGTTGGTATATGCCGAAAAGTATCGAATGTATGCATATGGTTAATACGGAAAATTACGTTAAGGGGCACCTTTGAACCTCTGTGGTGGCCAGACGGGCCCGGATCCCAGAAAAATATTTAACTGGGGAATAGCTTGGGTCAATACCTTTAAAATGAGCTAGGTCCGGTTCGAAACTTTGCCGTTGGTATATGCCGAAAAGTATCGAATGTATGCATATGGTTAATACGGAAAATTACGTTAAGGGGCACCTTTGAACCTCTGTGGTGGCCAGACGGGCCCGGATCCCAGAAAAATATTTAAGTGGGGAATAGCTTGGGTCAATACCTTTAAAATGAGCTAGGTCCGGTTCGGGACTTTGCCGTTGGTATATGCCGAAAAGTACCGAATGTATGCATATGGTTAATACGGAAAATTACGTTAAGGGGCACCTTTGAACCTCTGTGGTGGCCAGACGGGCCCGGATCCCAGAAAAATATTTAAGTGGGGAATAGCTTGGGTCAATACCTTTAAAATGAGCTAGGTCCAGTTCGGAACTTTGCCGTAGGGATATGTCGAGGAGTACCGAATGTGTGGTTGATATGGAAAATACGTAAATGGGCAACTTTGAACCTCTGTGGTGGCCAGACGGGCCCGGATCCCAGAAAAATATTTCACTGGCAAATAGCTTGGATCAATACCTTTGAAATGAGCTAGGTCTGGTTCGGAACTTTGCCGTAGGGATATGTCGAGGAGTACCGAATGTGTGGTTGATATGGAAAATACGTAAATTGGCAACTTTGAACCTCTGTGGTGGCCAGACGGGCCCGGATCCCAGAAAAATATTTAAGTGGGGAATAGCTTGGGTCAATACCTTTAAAATGAGCTAGGTCCGGTTCGGGACTTTGCCGTAGGTATATGCCGAAAAGTACCGAATGTATGCATATGGTTAATACGGAAAATTACGTTAAGGGGCAACTTTGAACCTCTGTGGTGGCCAGACGGGCCCGGATCCCAGAAAAATATTTAAGTGGGGAATAGCTTGGGTCAATACCTTTAAAATGAGCTAGGTCCGGTTCGGAACTTTGCCGTAGGGATATGTCGAGGAGTACCGAATGTGTGGTTGATATGGAAAATACGTGAATGGGCAACTTTGAACCTCTGTGGTGGCCAGACGGTCCCGGATCCCAGAAAAATATTTAACTGGCAAATAGCTTGGATCAATACCTTTGAAATGAGCTAGGTCCGGTTCGGAACTTTGCCGTAGGGATATGTCGAGGAGTACCGAATGTGTGGTTGATATGGAAAATACGTAAATTGGCAACTTTGAACCTCTGTGGTGGCCAGACGGGCCCGGATCCCAAAAAAATATTTAAGTGGGGAATAGCTTGGGTCAATACCTTTAAAATGAGCTAGGTCCGGTTCGGGACTTTGCCGTTGGTATATGCCGAAAAGTACCGAATGTATGCATATGGTTAATACGGAAAATTACGTTAAGGGGCACCTTTGAACCTCTGTGGTGGCCAGACGGGCCCGGATCCCAGAAAAATATTTAAGTGGGGAATAGCTTGGGTCAATACCTTTAAAATGAGCTAGGGCCGGTTCGGGACTATGCCGTTGGTATATGCCGAAAAGTACCGAATGTATGCATATGGTTAATACGGAAAATTACGTTAAGGGGCACCTTTGAACCTCTGTGGTGGCCAGACGGGCCCGGATCCCAGAAAAATATTTAAGTGGGGAATAGCTTGGGTCAATACCTTTAAAATGAGCTAGGTCCGGTTCGGAACTTTGCCGTAGGGATATGTCGAGGAGTACCGAATGTGTGGTTGATATGGAAAATACGTGAATGGGCAACTTTGAACCTCTGTGGTGGCCAGACGGGCCCGGATCCCAGAAAAATATTTAACTGGCAAATAGCTTGGATCAATACCTTTGAAATGAGCTAGGTCCGGTTCGGAACTTTGCCGTAGGGATATGTCGAGGAGTACCGAATGTGTGGTTGATATGGAAAATACGTAAATTGGCAACTTTGAACCTCTGTGGTGGCCAGACGGGCCCGGATCCCAGAAAAATATTTAAGTGGGGAATAGCTTGGGTCAATACCTTTAAAATGAGCTAGGTCCGGTTCGGGACTTTGCCGTTGGTATATGCCGAAAAGTACCGAATGTATGCATATGGTTAATACGGAAAATTACGTTAAGGGGCACCTTTGAACCTCTGTGGTGGCCAGACGGGCCCGGATCCCAGAAAAATATTTAAGTGGGGAATAGCTTGGGTCAATACCTTTAAAATGAGCTAGGTCCGGTTCGGAACTTTGCCGTAGGGATATGTCGAGGAGTACCGAATGTGTGGTTGATATGGAAAATACGTAAATGGGCAACTTTGAACCTCTGTGGTGGCCAGACGGGCCCGGATCCCAGAAAAATATTTAACTGGCAAATAGCTTGGATCAATACCTTTGAAATGAGCTAGGTCCAGTTCGGAACTTTGCCGTAGGGATATGTCGAGGAGTACCGAATGTGTGGTTGATATGGAAAATACGTAAATTGGCAACTTTGAACCTCTGTGGTGGCCAGACGGGCCCGGATCCCAGAAAAATATTTAAGTGGGGAATAGCTTGGTTCAATACCTTTAAAATGAGCTAGGTCCGGTTCGGGACTTTGCCTTTGGTATATGCCGAAAAGTACCGAATGTATGCATATGGTTTATACGGAAAATTACGTTAAGGGGCACCTTTGAACCTCTGTGGTGGCCAGACGGGCCCGGATCCCAGAAAAATATTTAAGTGGGGAATAGCTTGGGTCAATACCTTTAAAATGAGCTAGGTCCAGTTTGGAACTTTGCCGTAGGGATATGTCGAGGAGTACCGAATGTGTGGTTGATATGGAAAATACGTAAATGGGCAACTTTGAACCTCTGTGGTGGCCAGACGGGCCCGGATTCCAGAAAAATATTTAAGTGGGGAATAGCTTGGGTCAATACCTTTAAAATGAGCTAGGTCCGGTTTGGAACTTTGCCGTAGGGATATGTTGAGGCGTACCGAATGTGTGGTTGATATGGAAAATACGTAAATTGGATACTTTGAACCTCTGTGGTGGCCAGACGGGCCCGGATCCCAGAAAAATATTTAAGTGGGAAATAGCTTGGGTCAATACCTTTAAAATGAGCTAGGTCCGGTTTGGAACTTTGCCGTAGGGATATGTCGAGGAGTACCGAATGTGTTGTTGATATGGAAAATACGTAAATGGGCAACTGTGAACCTCTGTGGTGGCCAGACGGGCCAGGATCCCAGAAAAATATTTAAGTGGGGAATAGTTTGGGTCAATACCTTTAAAATGAGCTAGGTCCGGTTCGGAACTTTGCCGTTGGTATATGCCGAAAAGTACCGAATGTATGAATATGGTTAATACGGAAAATTACGTTAAGGGGCACATTTGAACCTCTGTGGTGGCCAGACGGGCCCGGATCCCAGAAAAATATTTAAGTGGGGAATAGCTTGGGTCAATACCTTTAAAATGAGCTAGGTCCAGTTTGGAACTTTGCCGTAGGGATATGTCGAGGAGTACCGAATGTGTGGTTAATATGGAAAATACGTAAATTGGCAACTTTGAACCTCTGTATTGGCCAGACGGGCCCAGATCCCAGAAAAATATTTAAGTGGGGAATAGCTTGGGTCAATACCTTTAAAATGAGCTAGGTCCAGTTCGGAACTTTGCCGTTGGTATATGCCGCAAAGTACCGAATATATGCATATGGTTAATACGGAAAATTACGTTAAGGGGCACCTTTGAACCTCTGTGGTGGCCAGACGGGCCCGGATCCTAGAAAAATATTTAAGTGGGGAATAGCTTGGGTCAATACCTTTAAAATGAGCTAGGTCCGGTTTGGAACTTTGCCGTAGGGATATGTCGAGGAGTACCGAATGTGTGGTTGATATGGAAAATACGTAAATTGGCAACTTTGAACCTCTGTGGTGGCCAGACGGGCCCGGATCCCAGAAACATATTTAAGTGGGGAATAGCTTGGGTCAATACCTTTAAAATGAGCTAGGTCCGGTTCGGGACTTTCCCGTTGGTATATGCCGAAAAGTACCGAATGTATGCATATGGTTAATACGGAAAATTACGTTAAGGGGCACCTTTGAACCTCTGTGGTGGCCAGACGGGCCCGGATCCCAGAAAAATATTTAAGTGGGGAATAGCTTGGGTCAATACCTTTAAAATGAGCTAGGGCCGGTTCGGGACTATGCCGTTGGTATATGCCGAAAAGTACCGAATGTATGCATATGGTTAATACGGAAAATTACGTTAAGGGGCACCTTTGAACCTCTGTGGTGGCCAGACGGGCCCGGATCCCAGAAAAATATTTAAGTGGGGAATAGCTTGGGTTAATACCTTTAAAATGAGCTAGGTCCGGTTCGGAACTTTGCCGTAGGGATATGTCGAGGAGTACCGAATGTGTGGTTGATATGGAAAATACGTGAATGGGCAACTTTGAACCTCTGTGGTGGCCAGACGGGCCCGGATCCCAGAAAAATATTTAACTGGCAAATAGCTTGGATCAATACCTTTGAAATGAGCTAGGTCCGGTTCGGAACTTTGCCGTAGGGATATGTCGAGGAGTACCGAATGTGTGGTTGATATGGAAAATACGTAAATTGGCAACTTTGAACCTCTGTGGTGGCCAGACGGGCCCGAATCCCAGAAAAATATTTAAGTGGGGAATAGCTTGGGTCAATACCTTTAAAATGAGCTAGGTCCGGTTCGGGACTTTGCCGTTGGTATATGCCGAAAAGTACCGAATGTATGCATATGGTTAATACGGAAAATTACGTTAAGGGGCACCTTTGAACCTCTGTGGTGGCCAGACGGGCCCGGATCCCAGAAAAATATTTAAGTGGGGAATAGCTTGGGTCAATACCTTTAAAATGAGCTAGGTCCGGTTCGGAACTTTGCCGTAGGGATATGTCGAGGAGTACCGAATGTGTGGTTGATATGGAAAATACGTAAATGGGCAACTTTGAACCTCTGTGGTGGCCAGACGGGCCCGGATCCCAGAAAAATATTTAACTGGCAAATAGCTTGGATCAATACCTTTGAAATGAGCTAGGTCCAGTTCGGAACTTTGCCGTAGGGATATGTCGAGGAGTACCGAATGTGTGGTTGATATGGAAAATACGTAAATTGGCAACTTTGAACCTCTGTGGTGGCCAGACGGGCCCGGATCCCAGAAAAATATTTAAGTGGGGAATAGCTTGGTTCAATACCTTTAAAATGAGCTAGGTCCGGTTCGGGACTTTGCCTTTGGTATATGCCGAAAAGTACCGAATGTATGCATATGGTTTATACGGAAAATTACGTTAAGGGGCACCTTTGAACCTCTGTGGTGGCCAGACGGGCCCGGATCCCAGAAAAATATTTAAGTGGGGAATAGCTTGGGTCAATACCTTTAAAATGAGCTAGGTCCAGTTTGGAACTTTGCCGTAGGGATATGTCGAGGAGTACCGAATGTGTGGTTGATATGGAAAATACGTAAATGGGCAACTTTGAACCTCTGTGGTGGCCAGACGGGCCCGGATTCCAGAAAAATATTTAAGTGGGGAATAGCTTGGGTCAATACCTTTAAAATGAGCTAGGTCCGGTTTGGAACTTTGCCGTAGGGATATGTTGAGGCGTACCGAATGTGTGGTTGATATGGAAAATACGTAAATTGGATACTTTGAACCTCTGTGGTGGCCAGACGGGCCCGGATCCCAGAAAAATATTTAAGTGGGAAATAGCTTGGGTCAATACCTTTAAAATGAGCTAGGTCCGGTTTGGAACTTTGCCGTAGGGATATGTCGAGGAGTACCGAATGTGTTGTTGATATGGAAAATACGTAAATGGGCAACTGTGAACCTCTGTGGTGGCCAGACGGGCCAGGATCCCAGAAAAATATATAAGTGGGGAATAGTTTGGGTCAATACCTTTAAAATGAGCTAGGTCCGGTTCGGAACTTTGCCGTTGGTATATGCCGAAAAGTACCGAATGTATGAATATGGTTAATACGGAAAATTACGTTAAGGGGCACATTTGAACCTCTGTGGTGGCCAGACGGGCCCGGATCCCAGAAAAATATTTAAGTGGGGAATAGCTTGGGTCAATACCTTTAAAATGAGCTAGGTCCAGTTTGGAACTTTGCCGTAGGGATATGTCGAGGAGTACCGAATGTGTGGTTAATATGGAAAATACGTAAATTGGCAACTTTGAACCTCTGTATTGGCCAGACGGGCCCAGATCCCAGAAAAATATTTAAGTGGGGAATAGCTTGGGTCAATACCTTTAAAATGAGCTAGGTCCAGTTCGGAACTTTGCCGTTGGTATATGCCGCAAAGTACCGAATATATGCATATGGTTAATACGGAAAATTACGTTAAGGGGCACCTTTGAACCTCTGTGGTGGCCAGACGGGCCCGGATCCTAGAAAAATATTTAAGTGGGGAATAGCTTGGGTCAATACCTTTAAAATGAGCTAGGTCCGGTTTGGAACTTTGCCGTAGGGATATGTCGAGGAGTACCGAATGTGTGGTTGATATGGAAAATACGTAAATTGGCAACTTTGAACCTCTGTGGTGGCCAGACGGGCCCGGATCCCAGAAACATATTTAAGTGGGGAATAGCTTGGGTCAATACCTTTAAAATGAGCTAGGTCCGGTTCGGGACTTTCCCGTTGGTATATGCCGAAAAGTACCGAATGTATGCATATGGTTAATACGGAAAATTACGTTAAGGGGCACCTTTGATCCTCTGTGGTGGCCAGACGGGCCCGGATCCCAGAAAAATATTTAAGTTGGGAATAGTTTGGTTCAATACCTTTAAAATGAGCTAGCTCCGGTTCGGAACTTTGCCGTAGGGATATGTCGAGGAGTACCGAATGTGTGGTTGATATGGAAAATACGTAAATGGGCAACTTTGAACCTCTGTGGTGGCCAGACGGGCCCGGATCCCGGAAAAATATTTAACTGGCAAATAGCTTGGATCAATACCTTTGAAATGAGCTAGGTCCGGTTCGGAACTTTGCCGTAGGGATATGTCAAGGAGTACCGAATGTGTGGTTGATATGAAAAATACGTAAATTGGCAACTCTGAACGTCTGTGGTGGCCAGACGGGCCCGGATCCCAGAAGAATATTTAAGTGGGGAATAGCTTGGGTCAATACCTTTAAAATGAGCTAGGTCCGGTTCGGAACTTTGCCGTTGGTATATGCCGAAAAGTACCGAATGTATGCATATGGTTAATACGGAAAATTACGTTAAGGGGCACCTTTGAACCTCTGTGGTGGCAAGACGGGCCCGGATCCCAGAAAAATATTTAACTGGCAAATAGCTTGGATCAATACCTTTGAAATGAGCTAGGTCCAGTTCGGAATTTTGCCGTAGGGATATGTCGAGGAGTACCGAATGTGTGTTTGATATGGAAAATACGTAAATTGGCATCTTTGAACCTCTGTGTAGACCAGACGGGCCCGGATCCCAGAAAAATATTTAAGTTGGGAATAGCTTGGGTCAATACCTTTCAAATGAGCTAGGTCCGGTGCGGAACTTTGCCGTTGGTATATGCCGAAAAGTACCGAATGTATGCATATGGTTAATACGGAAAATTGCGTTAAGGGGTACCTTTGAACCTCTGTGGTGGCCAGACGGGCTCGGATCCCAGAAACATATTTAAGTAAGGAATAGCTTAGGTCAATACCTTTGAAATGAGCTTGGAAAGGTTCGAAAATTACCGTAAAGATATTCTTAGGAATTCCGAATGTAAGATTGTTGAAGAATCTCAATAAATGCGTTGTGTTTTCTATATACGTTTAAATGTAGTGATAGGTAATGAATAATACAATAACATCACTTACTATAGCGTTATAGTTACAACGTTACCATAGCATAATGTTTGTACCTTGCGAGTTTTCCGAAGTATGTAACGAAAAATTGTAAGAAAATGTAAGTTCACAATATAGATAAAAGAAATTTAAATTTATGTCCATCTCAAATAAAATAATCTAGTTCCTTAACCTTAACTGATCACATTTAACGTTTATCTCATAGTCCATTCATGTACTTTTCTGTTGCCGCCTACTGTAGCATCACTCAGCTGTAATTTTCTTTATGCGTTGTAAGTTCCTTTCTTGTATCTATTTGGGTTCTTGACTCTACCAGTTGAGGGTGTGTTCGTTCGTCTAGGTAGCAAGTTACTTTCTTTGAAATTTTCCTTAAGTGGGTTCATGTGCGATCTACTTTGTACGAGCCATTGTGATGTGTCTTCTGGTCTTCTTTTGGCAACGGTCGTGCCTGAAGTATATCATCTGAACGGTCATGTTTCCATAGCAACTTTGCCGTGGACTTTCCTTTTTCGCTGTGTTCTTGTCTTCAATGACGTTTACCAGAGCTATAGATGTTGTCGGATGGTTGATGTTTCTATTGATTAGTCCTGATAACACACATCCGAACTTTGACTGTACAACGATTGGTCATTTTCCTCTTATAACTCTGTCCTCGATAATTTACCAGAAGTAGTCGGTGCCTATGAGTAAGTCAATTTCGAAACGTTCTGTACTTAAGTTTAAATGTGGAAAGTTCCTTGTAGTCTGTGAAATCTTGTTTTAAATCGGAACGGCAATCTCTGGAACAATGAGTGTGTCGATGTGGACTTTTTCTCCTGTGTCGGTCTGTAACTGTATTGTTGCAGTGTCTAAGTTGCGAACCTTCTGGGATACATTTCAAATCACAGACGGATGAATGCTTACTTTTTCTGTAGGATTTATTTCGAATTTATCAGTTAATTTCTGAGTTATAAAATTGAAGAAGGCTGTGCTCCCTCGTCAAATAAGATGTTACTTTCTAGTTCTTGGTCGTTATTTACAACTGGTGCAGTTGTTGTTTTCGGGAGAATTTCGTGACTCTGATGTGATGGATACATTATTGTAGTCTCGTTTGGTGTTTCAGCTATGTTGATTGCTGACTATTGTATTGTAGGCTGCGGTGTCATACCTGGAATTACCTCTTTTCCTTTACATATGCTAGTATGATGTATTCCGTTACACTTTTTGCATCGTTCAGTAGAGTGGCATGCGGCTACTTAGTGTGACCCTTTACAGTTAAAGCATAACTGTTTCTGTTTTACAATTTGATTTCTTATGTTTACGTCTGTTACTTCAGGGCACTCCGCCGGATAGTGCTCAGCTAAACAAAATATACATGTATGTGTATTTACCATCTTACGTGTGTCTTTGAATTCGCTGTTGTATGAATGTGATTGCGTACCCATAAAAAAGTGCAGTGGCGTACAATATGTCTGAATTCATGACTCCTTCGCCAGCTTTAAGTATTTCAATCTCTTTAGTTATTGCTATTCGTAGATTTTTCAATATCAAGTTATATCTCCCGCGTTTTCTTGCAATATATTTTCTCATGTCAATCGGTAACTTGTCCAAAACTAAAGCGAACCATACATCTCAGGTGTTTGACAAAGTGACTCTAATCCTCGCACATATGATTCAAGTTTGTCTCCGTAAGATCTCAAGCTAAATGCATCATTTGTCGGTGCGGGTCAGCTCATGAGTGATTTCATGTAAGCATTAAAAAAATGTGTGAGTTTCCAAATCTCTCTCTTAGCAAACAAACGGCTGTCTCATAATTGGTGTGCGTAAGCGCAAATCCTGCTATTGTTTGGCGGCGGTTCTTATAAGCTGGGCTTTCAGATAACTAAATTTCTGTATTGGTGTAAGGCTACTATTTTAGTGTATGGTACATTCGTAAAAGTCCCAAAATGTGCTCAACTGCAAAACATACCCGTCAAAATGTGGCTAATCTAATTAAAATAATCTATGATTTACATTACTAAATACATTTGGTAGTTGGGCTAGTGGTTGTATATACGAACAATCTTCCTGAGTATTGTATGATTGTAAAATCGGACCAATAAAGTTGCTTGATTGATTTCCGGTAGGATTTTCCTCCGATGGAATTCGTTTTCTAGTGTTTAGCATGTAAACGGCTGATGTGTTTGTATAAATAGCGTTTGATGTAGGTATATAGCATTCAGTGTTAGCGTTCATTGTTTACTTTCTTTTAAATTAGAATTATTGTTGGGGGATTTGATTTTTTGCTTAAGTTTTCATATTTGCTTTAGTTTACTGTCTAAATCAAACATATACTCATCCGAGTCTGTAATTTCTTGTTCAATGTGATCCTCGTGTTGGATTTCTTTAATCTTCTCGTTTAAATCATGAATAATCTTCTATTTCTGGGTTACGGCATACTCTATGGCTTTGAATTCCTCCATTTTGACGTTTTCAGGATTCTCTTTCAGCTCCTCGAATTTGATCCATAGATTCGTCAATGCTGCTCTGTTGCCGACACGTATTGCCTTTAACGTCCGTCACGGCACCATAAATGTTAACAAATCTAAATAAATGCGTTGTGTGTTCTATATACGTTTAATCGTCATGATAGCTAATAAATAATACAATAACGTCACTCACTATAGTGTTATGGTAACAACGTTACCATAGCATAATGTTTGTATTTGTGTATTTTCTGACATGATTATTATGAAAATATGTTAAGGCACAACTTTTAACCCCAATTGTGGTCAGGATTGCCATGATCCCAGAAAAATATTAAATCGGAACTTTGCCGTAAGGATATGCTAAGATGTTCCGAATATGTGGTTTGTAAGTTAAATACGTTATATGAATTTCGGAACCACTGTAATGCAGATGCCTCTGGATTATATAAAAAAAAAGTAGTGAATAGCCTGGGTTCATACCAGTGGTGTAGAATAGAGAATGCTGCAACACTTTCAATTTTAGTAATTAACAGTGAACGTGAAAGTAGGAAGGTGACAGTGAAAAAAGTGACGTCATATTAGTAAGTAAAAGTTATGACGTAACATTATACAGGTAAATAAGCATCATGGTGTAAAAGTTAAAGTAGTCTGATTTAAAACTGCTCATTAAGGTGTTTAAGGTTTTAGAGTAAGGTGTGTTAGGGTAAGGGATGTTAGGGTAAGGGATGTTAGGGTTAGAATTTGAATAGGAGTACGGGTGGTGTTTTTTAAATTGAAAAAAAAAAACAGAATATAGGAATATTTAGGATTATGAAGGCATCTTATAATCAATATTATTTCATTGATCTGAATACCTTTGACACAAAAGAAAAACAAAAATGGAAGGACCTGCCAACAAGTGAGGTGAACCAAATTATTGACACTACAAGTGGGGATGAAATAATTTGTGATACTTACCTACTAATCTTGAAGTCTATAAAACGGGTAACAAGTAAGGTGTGGGCTTGTAGTGGGTTGTATTACGAAACAAGAACGTTGGAAGGACCGTTCATCAGAAGTACGACTGCCTATACCCTTATTAGACAGAAAACCGCGTAGTAGTACGTGTCCTTATTTTTCTTTTCACATCTAAACATTAGATTAAAAAAATTACAAGTGGTGGTTAGGGGTGTAAAATTGAAAAAAAAAAATAATCATAAAAGACATATGTGTGTAAGTATTAAATAAACAATGGCATTAACAAACAAAAACATACCGGGTACGCCTAGATTGTCAGTTAATATACATGCTATACATAATAAAGAGGTTGCGCTAGGTTTATAAAGACAATACCAACGGGTCATTTACAAATAACGGTAAACTAATTACATCGAATGGCAAAGGATTTGGGGTTAAAAGGATATAGTATAAACCCAAAAGACGTGTTATTTAAGCTTATTGAAGACAAAACGCATCAAGGGTTACCCCATACAGAAGTGTTCACTAAAAATGAATTAATACTAAAAGCAAAGAAACGTGGTATATCTTATATATAGATCAAGATAAAGGAAAAAGGACTGCAACAAGACATAGCTAAGAAACCTGTTATTAAGATGAAAGATGGTAGAAAAGAACTACATTGTTTATTGAACCATTTGTTAATTCATTTTTAAGGCAAGTCGAAGTGCTTTACATACATTGGATTCGTAAAATTTCAGAAGACAACTTAAAGTAGGCATCGAAGGTGCTTCTAGTACAGTTGGTAAAAAAACCTTGCAACAGGTGACAGTGATTCCACTTTTAAGGTCAACTCAAGCATGGCAAGTTAGTATTACTGAATCAACCAACTAAGACACTGAACTAACAGTAATGATAGAAAAGGCAAAAGAAAGCATAGCAACTGGCATGCGTGATGGAAGTGAGTGAACGTTCGTCATATTGTAGAAGTACACCTTCATATGAATAAATTGTATCCCTGAAGTTTGAGTCTTACATACGCCTTTCAGTAAAACTAGCACAGAAGAAGGCCATTATTAACGTGAGCTGTATTCTCACAATCACATCATGAATAGGTGGATCAGAAAAGTACATTTTACGAGTGAGTCAATACAAAAAATACAAAAAAGTACCCGTTAAAAATTCAAAAAACATCAGAAAGAATAGAACTCACACAAAAACGTTGTATTTAACCAATGCTACTAAACATCATTACTGTTGGATAAAAAGTTTGTACTTCTTTGGCTTTATAAATATTTTGATATGAGCGTCACTGATGAGTCTTATGTAGACGAAACGCGCGTCTGGCGTACAAAATTATAATCCTGGTACTTTGATAACTATTTACACCACTGGGTCGATGCCACTGCTGGTGGACGTTTCGTCCCCGAGGGTATTACCAGCCCAGTAGTCAACACTTCGGTGTTGACATGAATATGAATATTGTGGTCATTTTTATAAATTTCCCGTTTACAAAACTGAATTTTTCGAAAAACTAAGGATTTTCTTATCCCAGGAATAGATTACCTTAGCCGTATTTGGCACAACTTTTTGGAATTTTGGATCCTAAATGCTCTTCAACTTTGTACTTGTTTGGCTTTATAAATATTTTGATATGAGCGTCACTGATGAGTCTTATGTAGACGAAACGCGCGTCTGGCGTACAAAATTATAATCCTGGTACTTTGATAACTATTATCACATTTGTTAAGTCCCCAAGTTTCATCCCACAATGGTAAAGTGTTTTTGTCGAAGATGTTTCAATCATTGTTAAAGTAAGACTTTTTAGAAGAACATTTAATGTATTGTGATATGATGAATGGAGTGAAAATCGAAATTCCAGAAGAAGATATCATTACAATATCTTACAACATAGTACCAACGTAAAATGCGATTTCCTTATGTTATTTATGCTGACATTCAATGTAGCTAAGAACAGATAGACACTTGCCAACCTGACAAACTAAAAGCTTACACGGATGTAAACTAATAAAATACACCTTCTGGTTTTACTACCGTGTCCAGTATGCTCATAGGGAATATAAAGAAACAAAAGTGTACTCACTGGAAGACATTGTTCAGAGATTTGTGGCTTGTATGGAAGAGATAATGAAGGCGATTGCAGACATCTACATTGATAAAAGACCTGGTGATGACTGAAGAAGATCCCAATGATTTACAGCGAGTTAAGATTGTCACATGTGCGATGATGAATTAGGTGAAGACAAAGTGCGTGATCACGAGCGTTCGACAGGTAAGTATCGTGGTGCAGCACATAAAAAAAATGTAACTTAGACTGTCAATTACCGGTAAGAAATGCTTTTCATTGATTCGTGTAAGTTTATGTTAAATTCGTCCGACACCTTATATATTTAGCTTAGAATTTAAAGTTGAACCAATTTAAGGTATGAAAGTCGTGATTTAGGTAGAATAATGAATTTATGATAAATAATTAAAAATAAAATGTTTATCTTACGATTTCATGAAGGGTCATTACGACATGACGAAAACACAACTACTATCTGCTGACCGACTTAATAATAAACACATTAGTGTGGCTGACTATGTTCATGTACTACATGTGTTTACTATTTATTTTTTTTTGAAATTTGAAACAGTGTTGTTTCCAATGGTTGGTATTAACCAAAGTGCATCGTGTGTCAAAACTTTAACAATCAATTTGGCTTAAAATTTTCATTGACCTGAACACTAACCTTAGAATCATAGCCAGCATCGTATCTGAAAAGTATTCCTTTAAACTGATGAACAACTCAATGTTTGAAAATACCATAGAAAACACACGTTAACGAGTGAATATAATATTAATGACTACTGATAAGCAACCGTTGAAACTAATAGCTACATCCAACTGTGACCAATTCGTGGTGTATAACGAGTCCATGGTAGAAGTAAACATAAAGAAAACCAAACTAAAGTTTAACAAGCCTGTGAACTAAGGAGCAATTATCTTAGACATTTCAAAGATTTTAAATGTACGACATTCATTTGGACTTTGTGCGTAAACCAACGGGAACAAAGTTCGACAATTGTTTACCGACACTGATAGTTAAGCCTATTAAATTTAAACCGACGACTTTTACAAAGACATATCTCACATTCAAAACAAGATTGACACATCAAACTATTGTATGGACAACCCGTTTTCGAATTCCGACCAACGTCAACAAAAAAAAATGATTGGTATGCATGTGGTGGTCAAATGATGGCTAACTTTGTATGGATTCTTACATGATGTGTTAATATCGAATGGGTGATGGTCAACACACCAGGAAAGCTAAAGGAACGAAGAAACAAGTCAATTGACAGAACATTACATTTAACGATTGCAAGACGTGTTTGATGACCTTTTAACCCTTCCATTATGAGACCTGGAACCCATTGGACGTGTTAGTTTAAGACGACAACAAGCAAAGCGTATTTTCATTCTTACGGACTTTAATTCCCCCTTACGTAATGGTAAATTACTTGAAGCTTAAGATCTACTACATCACCGATGAACTTCAGATAAGAGCACCAGTGGTCTGTGGAAACTTTTGTTTGTAATTGTCACAATTGTTGTCTGAAGGAAAACCTTGATGAGGTTGCGTTTCCAAGACAGACAAATTTGGACTTTATGGAAATTGAGAAATACATATGAGTCAATTGCTTGAAGAATTGAACATGAACAACAATCCTATCACTAACATTAAATCTTAGAATAATAATACGGATGCTGCAACAAAACGACGAGTCATGCGTCAATTGAAACACTATTCGAAACCGTTAGAATTAAAATTACAATCCGCGTGTAACCAGATAAAGAGAGATATAAAACGACTAGAGAAAGGATATGATACAGTCATTAAAGAACTCGAGAAAAAGGTAGATGAGTTTAAGACCACTCTGCACCAAGAACTCGAGGTAAATCAGATTAAAAACTCGACACATAAAACATTGATGAACTCTTGAAACTTTAGTTGTCAATAGAAGCTTAAGACCAAAACAAGGAAAATCTAGAGAGTCTGAGGATGTGTATTCTATCGAAACATGCTGTTGGGAGATTAAAATCCGTTAGTGGTTTATTATTTGGTAAAGACGTAGTCCAGATGTTTAAGCCTTCACCACATTAATACTCGCATAACGAAAGTATCCTTTATAATCTTGGTCAAATTGTCAAAGCCTATACTTGCTAAAAGGTTGGTACTGCAAATCTTATTGTTTAAATCAAGAGTTTAAGAACTCAGGTTACCCTTTTCATGGAACAAAGACCTCTTTCACCCACACCTGTTTTGTTTTCGCAAGACCTTTCCGATGCGGTTCAAATCCTGAACCGTCTTTTAAGTTAAGGTTCATAAAAATAACTTTGTACTTTTTCGTCAGTAAAATCCTTGATGCGATACCTTTGGACTTAAGTGTTTAACACTTGGGACACCAGTTAAGACTTTTCTCGGTCCACCTTTTTAAACATTCTTTTCTTTAAAGTTTAAAACTGTGTCCGTCCCCTACTTTAAAGGAGTAGGTCCTGTAAGGGCCGATTTTGGCCTCAAATTTCAGGTTGATCGAACGAAAGATTTTGGACACTTTTTAAACACTAAAGTGTCTATTTAAATTGATTCGATCAGTAAATGTAAAAGATTTCAACTGATTTAGTCATTAAAAACGCTCCGATTCAAGCTCAAATATATAAAATCTATCAAATATGCCAAAAAACGTCACTTTTCAGATGGTTTTTGTCAAAAATGAAAGTGGCCGCATCCGTGTTCATCCTCAACCTTTATATATGTTATGTATTATCATCAAATACAACTTACTTTTCAATATTATGAATGAACACGAATGCGACCACTTTCATTTTAGACGGAAACCGTCTAAAATTTAACTAAAATGCTCAAATTGTGAAGATTTCAGTTATTTAGGATGACTTAATGATGCTAGTACCCGATATATGTGCATTGTATTGTCAAAAACAGCCCATATTTATGTAGCAGAAGCATTCTACTTTCCAGTAAATGGCTAAACGATTACATTTTCACACTTTTGTAAAACTGCTATATTTTGGGGCCAAAAAGGGGTCTTACTGAACCTACTCCTTTAACCTGTTTCAATGAAAGAAGGTTACCAAACAAGTTCCATACACTTTATTTTCGTGTTCTTTTTTACTGGCATTATAAGAAGCCATCTTAATTTATCTATATTTGGAGGTGTTGTACTTATAAAGATATTGGCCATTATAGGGATTCAAAGGTGTGACTTAACGTACTTTTCATATTAACCACACATGCTTTCGGAAATCCTAGGCTTATCTCTACGGCAAAGTTCCGAACCAGACTTATCTCATTTTAAAGGTATTGACCCGAGCTATTCGCCACTTCAAAATTTTTCTGGGAACCGGCACTGTCTGGCCACCACAGAGGTTCAAAATTGTCCATTTACGTACATGTATTTTCTATATCAACAATACATTCGGTATTCCTCGACATATCCCTACGGCAAAGTTCCGAACAGGACCTGGCTGATTTTAAAGGTACTGACCAAGGCTATTACCAACTTAAATATTTTCTGGGATCCGGGCCCGTCTGGCCACCACAGAGGTTCTAGGGTGCCCCTTAACGTCAATTTTCGTATTAACCACACATTCGGTACTTTTCGGCATATACCAACGCCAAAGTTCCAAACCGGACCTAGCTCATTTTAAAGGTATTGACCCAAGCTATTCCCCACTGAAATATTTTTCTGGGATCCGGGCCCGTCTGGCCACCACAGAGGTCCAAAGGTGCCCCTTAACGTAATTTTCCGTATTAACCATATGCATACATTCGGTACTTTTCGGCATATACCAACGGCAAAGTTCCGAACCGGACCTAGCTCATTTCAAAGGTATTGATCCAAGCTATTTGCCACTTAAATATTTTTCTGGGATCCGGGCCCGTCTGGCCACCACAGAGGTTCAGAGTTGCCCATTTACGTATTTTCCATATCAACCACATATTCGGTACTCCTCGACATATCCCTACGGCAAAGTTCCGAACCGGACCTAGCTCATTTCAAAGGTATTGATTAAAGCTATTTGCCACTTAAATATTTTTCTGGGATCCGTGCCCGTCTGGCCACCACAGAGGCTCAGAGTTGCCCATTTACATATTTTCCATATCAACCACACATTCGGTACTCCTCGACATATCCCTACGGCAAAGTTCCGAACCGGACCTAGCTCATTTCAAAGTTATTGATTCAAGCTATTTGCCACTTAAATATTTTTCTGGGATCCGGGCCCGTCTGGCCACCACAGAGGTTCAGAGTTGCCCATTTACGTATTTTCCATATCAACCACACATTCGGTACTCCTCGACATATCCCTACGGCAAAGTTCCGAACCGGACCTAGCTCATTTCAAAGTTATTGATTCAACCTATTTGCCACTTAAATATTTTTCTGGGATCCGGGCCCGTCTGGCCACCACAGAGGTTCAGAGTTGCCCATTTACGTATTTTCCATATCAACCACACATTCGGTACTCCTCGACATATCCCTACGGCAAAGTTCCGAACCGGACCTAGCTCATTTCAAAGGTATTGATTCAAGCTATTTGCTACTTAAATATTTTTCTGGGATCCGGGCCCGTCTGGCCACCACAGAGGTTCAGAGTTGCCCATTTACGTATTTTCCATATCAGCCACACATTCGGTACTCCTCGACATATCCCTACGGCAAAGTTCCGAACCGGACCTAGCTCATTTCAAAGGTATTGATTCAAGCTATTTGCCACTTAAATATTTTTCTGGGATCCGGGCCCGTCTGGCCACCACAGAGGTTCAAAGGTGCCCCTTAACGTAATTTTCCGTATTAACCATATGCATACATTCGATACATTTCGGCATATACCAACGGCAAAGTTCCGAACCGGACCTAGCTCATTTTAAAGGTATTGACCCAAGCTATTCCCCATTAAATATTTTTCTGGGATCCGGGCCCGTCTGGCCACCACAGAGGTTCAGAGTTGCCCATTTACGTATTTTCCATATCAACCACACATTCGGTACTCCTCGACATATCCCTACGGCAAAGTTCCGAACCGGACCTAGCTCATTTCAAAGGTATTGATTCAAGCTATTTGCCACTTAAATATTTTTCTGGGATCCGGGCCCGTCTGGCCACCACAGAGGTTCAGAGTTGCCCATTTACGTATTTTCCATATCAACCACACATTCGGTACTCCTCGACATATCCCTACGGCAAAGTTCCGAACCGGACCTAGTTCATTTCAAAGGTATTGATTCAAGCTATTTGCAACTTAAATATTTTTCTGGGATCCGGGCCCGTCTGGCCACCACAGAGGTTCAAAGGTGCCCCTTAACGTAATTTTCCGTATTAACCATATGCATACATTCGATACTTTTCGGCATATACCAACGGCAAAGTTCCGAACTGGACCTAGCTCATTTTAAAGGTATTGACCCAAGCTATTCCCCAGTTAAATATTTTTCTGGGATCCGGGCCCGTCTGGCCACCACAGAGGTTCAAAGTTGCCCATTTACGTATTTTCCATATCAACCACACATTCAGTACTCCTCGACATATCCCTACGGCAAAGTTCCGAACCGGACCTAGCTCATTTTAAAGGTATTGACCCAAGCTATTCCCCACTTAAATATTTTTCTGGGATCCGGGCCCGTCTGGCCACCACAGAGGTTCAAAGGTGCCCCTTAACGTAATTTTCCGTATTAACCATATGCATACATTCGGTACTTTTCGGCATATACCAACGGCAAAGTCCCGAACCGGACCTAGCTCATTTTAAAGGTATTGACCCAAGCTATTCCCCACTTAAATATTTTTCTGGGATCCGGGCCCGTTTGGCCACCACAGAGGTTCAAAGTTGCCAATTTACGTATTTTCCATATCAACCACACATTCGGTACTCCTCGACATATCCCTACGGCAAAGTTCCGAACCGGACCTAGCTCATTTCAAAGGTATTGATCCAAGCTATTTGCCAGTTAAATATTTTTCTGGGATCCGGGCCCGTCTGGCCACCACAGAGGTTCAAAGTTGCCCATTCACGTATTTTCCATATCAACCACACATTCGGTACTCCTCGACATATCCCTACGGCAAAGTTCCGAACCGGACCTAGCTCATTTTAAAGGTATTGACCCAAGCTATTCCCCACTTAAATATTTTTCTGGGATCCGGGCCCGTCTGGCCACCACAGAGGTTCAAAGGTGCCCCTTAACGTAATTTTCCGTATTAACCATATGCATACATTCGGTACTTTTCGGCATATACCAACGGCAAAGTCCCGAACCGGACCTAGCCCATTTTAAAGGTATTGACCCAAGCTATTCCCCACTTAAATATTTTTCTGGGATCCGGGCCCGTCTGGCCACCACAGAGGTTCAAAGTTGCCAATTTACGTATTTTCCATATCAACCACACATTCGGTACTCCTCGACATATCCCTACGGCAAAGTTCCGAACCGGACCTAGCTCATTTCAAAGGTATTGATCCAAGCTATTTGCCAGTTAAATATTTTTCTGGGATCCGGGCCCGTCTGGCCACCACAGAGGTTCAAAGTTGCCCATTTACGTATTTTCCATATCAACCACACATTCGGTACTCCTCGACATATCCCTACGGCAAAGTTCCGAACCGGACCTAGCTCATTTTAAAGGTATTGACCCAAGCTATTCCCCACTTAAATAGTTTTCTGGGATCCGGGCCCGTCTGGCCACCACAGAGGTTCAAAGGTTCCCCTTAACGTAATTTTCCGTATTAACCATATGCATACATTCGGTACTTTTCGGCATATACCAACGGCAAAGTTCCGAACCGGACCTATCTCATTTTTAAGGTATTGACCCAAGCTATTCCCCACTTAAATATTTTTCTGGGATCCGGGCCCGTCTGGCCACCACAGAGGTTCAAAATTGCCAATTTACGTATTTTCCATATCAACCAAACATTCGGTACTCCTCGACATATCCCTACGGCAAAGTTCCGAACCGGACCTAGCTCATTTCAAAGGTATTGATCCAAGCTATTTGCCAGTTAAATATTTTTCTGGGATCCGGGCCCGTCTGGCCACCACAGAGGTTCAAAGTTGCCCATTTACGTATTTTCCATATCAACCACACATTCGGTACTCCTCGACATATCCCTACGGCAAAGTTCCGAACCGGACCTAGCTCATTTTAAAGGTATTGACCCAAGCTATTCCCCACTTAAATATTTTTCTGGGATCCGGGCCCGTCTGGCCACCACAGAGGTTCAAAGGTGCCCCTTAACGTAATTTTCCGTATTAACCATATGCATACATTCGGTACTTTTCGGCATATACCAACGGCAAAGTCCCGAACCGGACCTAGCTCATTTTAAAGGTATTGACCCAAGCTATTCCCCACTTAAATATTTTTCTGGGATCCGGGCCCGTCTGGCCACCACAGAGGTTCAAAGTTGCCAATTTACGTATTTTCCATATCAACCACACATTCGGTACTCCTCGACATATCCCTACGGCAAAGTTCCGAACCGGACCTAGCTCATTTCAAAGGTATTGATCTAAGCTATTTGCCAGTTAAATATTTTTCTGGGATCCGGGCCCGTCTGGCCACCACAGAGGTTCAAAGTTGCCCATTCACGTATTTTCCATATCAACCACACATTCGGTACTCCTCGACATATCCCTACGGCAAAGTTCCGAACCGGACCTAGCTCATTTTAAAGGTATTGACCCAAGCTATTCCCCACTTAAATATTTTTCTGGGATCCGGGCCCGTCTGGCCACCACAGAGGTTCAAAGGTGCCCCTTAACGTAATTTTCCGTATTAACCATATGCATACATTCGGTACTTTTCGGCATATACCAACGGCAAAGTCCCGAACCGGACCTAGCTCATTTTAAAGGTATTGACCCAAGCTATTCCGCACTTAAATATTTTTCTGGGATCCGGGCCCGTCTGGCCACCACAGAGGTTCAAAGTTGCCAATTTACGTATTTTCCATATCAACCACACATTCGGTACTCCTCGACATATCCCTACGGCAAAGTTCCGAACCGGACCTAGCTCATTTCAAAGGTATTGATCTAAGCTATTTGCCAGTTAAATATTTTTCTGGGATCCGGGCCTGTCTGGCCACCACAGAGGTTCAAAGTTGCCCATTTACGTATTTTCCATATCAACCACACATTCGGTACTCCTCGACATATCCCTACGGCAAAGTTCCGAACCGGACCTAGCTCATTTTAAAGGTATTGACCCAAGCTATTCCTCACTTAAATATTTTTCTGGGATCCGGGCCCGTCTGGCCACCACAGAGGTTCAAAGGTGCCCCTTAACGTAATTTTCCGTATTAACCATATGCATACATTCGGTACTTTTCGGCATATACCAACGGCAAAGTCCCGAACCGGACCTAGCTCATTTTAAAGGTATTGACCCAAGCTATTCCCCACTTAAATATTTTTCTGGGATCCGAGCCCGTCTGGCCACCACAGAGGTTCAAAGTTGCCAATTTACGTATTTTCCATATCAACCACACATTCGGTACTCCTCGACATATCCCTACGGCAAAGTTCCGAACCGGACCTAGCTCATTTCAAAGGTATTGATCCAAGCTAATTAGCTATTTGCCAGTTAAATATTTTTCTGGGATCCGGGCCCGTCTGGCCACCACAGAGGTTCAAAGTTGCCCATTTACGTATTTTCCATATCAACCACACATTTTACTCCTCGACATATCCCTACGGCAAAGTTCCGAACCGGACCTAGCTCATTTTAAAGGTATTGACCCAAGCTATTCCCCACTTAAATATTTTTCTGGGATCCGGGCCCGTCTGGCCACCACAGAGGTTCAAAGGTGCCCCTTAACGTAATTTTCCGTATTAACCATATGTATACATTCGGTACTTTTCGGCATATACCAACGGCAAAGTCCCGAACCGGACCTAGCTCATTTTAAAGGTATTGACCCAAGCTATTCCCCACTTAAATATTTTTCTGGGATCCGGGCCCGTCTGGCCACCACAGAGGTTCAAAGTTGCCAATTTACGTATTTTCCATATCAACCACACATTCGGTACTCCTCGACATATCGCTACGGCAAAGTTCCGAACCGGACATAGCTCATTTCAAAGGTATTGATCAAAGCTATTTGACAGTTAAATATTTTTCTGGGATCCGGGCCCGTCTGGCCACCACAGAGGTTCAAAGTTGCCCATTCACGTATTTTCCATATCAACCACACATTCGGTACTCCTCGACATATCCCTACGGCAAAGTTCCGAACCGGACCTAGCTCATTTTAAAGGTATTGACCCAAGCTATTCCCCACTTAAATATTTTTCTGGGATCCGGGCCCGTCTGGCCACCACAGAGGTTCAAAGGTGCCCCTTAACGTAATTTTCCGTATTAACCATATGCATACATTCGGTACTTTTCGGCATATACCAACGGCAAAGTCCCGAACCGGACCTAGCTCATTTTAAAGGTATTGACCCAAGCTATTCCCCACTTAAATATTTTTCTGGGATCCGGGCCCGTCTGGCGACCACAGAGGTTCAAAGGTGCCCCTTAACGTAATTTTCCGTATTAACCATATGCATACATTCGGTACTTTTCGGCATATACCAACGGCAAAGTCCCGAACCGGACCTAGCTCATTTTAAAGGTATTGACCCAAGCTATTCCCCACTTAAATATTTTTCTGGGATCCGGGCCCGTCTGGCCACCACAGAGGTTCAAAGTTGCCAATTTACGTATTTTCCATATCAACCACACATTCGGTACTCCTCGACATATCCCTACGGCAAAGTTCCGAACCGGACCTAGCTCATTTCAAAGGTATTGATCCAAGCTAATTAGCTATTTGCCAGTTAAATATTTTTCTGGGATCCGGGCCCGTCTGGCCACCACAGAGGTTCAAAGTTGCCAATTTACGTATTTTCCATATCAACCACACATTCGGTACTCCTCGACATATCCCTACGGCAAAGTTCCGAACCGGACCTAGCTCATTTCAAAGGTATTGATCCAAGCTAATTAGCTATTTGCCAGTTAAATATTTTTCTGGGATCCGGGCCCGTCTGGCCACCACAGAGGTTCAAAGTTGCCCATTTACGTATTTTCCATATCAACCACACATTTTACTCCTCGACATATCCCTACGGCAAAGTTCCGAACCGGACCTAGCTCATTTTAAAGGTATTGACCCAAGCTATTCCCCACTTAAATATTTTTCTGGGATCCGGGCCCGTCTGGCCACCACAGAGGTTCAAAGGTGCCCCTTAACGTAATTTTCCGTATTAACCATATGTATACATTCGGTACTTTTCGGCATATACCAACGGCAAAGTCCCGAACCGGACCTAGCTCATTTTAAAGGTATTGACCCAAGCTATTCCCCACTTAAATATTTTTCTGGGATCCGGGCCCGTCTGGCCACCACAGAGGTTCAAAGTTGCCAATTTACGTATTTTCCATATCAACCACACATTCGGTACTCCTCGACATATCCCTACGGCAAAGTTCCGAACCGGACATAGCTCATTTCAAAGGTATTGATCAAAGCTATTTGACAGTTAAATATTTTTCTGGGATCCGGGCCCGTCTGGCCACCACAGAGGTTCAAAGTTGCCCATTCACGTATTTTCCATATCAACCACACATTCGGTACTCCTCGACATATCCCTACGGCAAAGTTCCGAACCGGACCTAGCTCATTTTAAAGGTATTGACCCAAGCTATTCCCCACTTAAATATTTTTCTGGGATCCGGGCCCGTCTGGCCACCACAGAGGTTCAAAGGTGCCCCTTAACGTAATTTTCCGTATTAACCATATGCATACATTCGGTACTTTTCGGCATATACCAACGGCAAAGTCCCGAACCGGACCTAGCTCATTTTAAAGGTATTGACCCAAGCTATTCCCCACTTAAATATTTTTCTGGGATCCGGGCCCGTCTGGCGACCACAGAGGTTCAAAGGTGCCCCTTAACGTAATTTTCCGTATTAACCATATGCATACATTCGGTACTTTTCGGCATATACCAACGGCAAAGTCCCGAACCGGACCTAGCTCATTTTAAAGGTATTGACCCAAGCTATTCCCCACTTAAATATTTTTCTGGGATCCGGGCCCGTCTGGCCACCACAGAGGTCCAAAGTCGTCTTAAGGTGGTCACCTTCATTTAAGCAGTCTCTGGTAGGTGTTCACTATTAATTTCTTTTCTTTTTTGGCTTTCCATAGGTATTTCTATGTATATTTCTATATGTTTCTGGAGTAATTGGATTTTGTTTCATATTTTATATATTAAATTACATCTTTGGTGAATCCTCTGTTATGTTTTATTGATAAAAATCTATATAACGTAAAGACAAATATATAACTTGTATCAGGGTTTATATTCGAGGACAACGAAAATTTATGACAACTTGAAGGGGTCATAGAATGGTATCTTTTCCCTCAGGCTTTATAGTGATTTTCAACTAAATTTAAATATTGAACCGACGGCTAGCAGTCGGTTGGATATTGAATATCAATTATCGAATGTCAAATAAAGGACAGACCGCTTACATACATATTTAAAACGGAATGAAATGCTTTAGAAATTAGCAGAAACCGTAAAATTGTCGATTTCCGCTGTTAGATTGCATTTAACTAAGATTTAGCGATTTTTGGAACGTTTGAGCCTCACGCAGTTTTTTGGTTTTTAGACATATCGTCAAAATTGGCTGCTGGAAAAAAGTGGCTGCTATCTTGATTGGCCGATAAAAGTGGCTGCCAGCTTGAGTCTGGTGTCAGAACGTATACAATTAACCACATCCCCCTCATTTTTTCAAATAAGAAATGTAATATTATTGTATTCATTCATGTGTGCAAGATAAAAGTAAAGTGCATTTGGAACTAATAAGTATAGGTATTTGATGTTTTCGTATTAAATGATATTTTTATTCTGGCGACTAATATGTAACGCCGACGCAGTCCTTTTGCTTTGATGGTAAAGTTTAAATAATCTTTGCTTCCTTTCATCAACCAATTTTAGTTTATTATTAGTAAAATTGTACCCAAAACGTGGGCTATAATAACACTTCTTATAACGGGATATGATTTATGCGTTCCGGATGAAGGTAAATCCATCAAAACGCTTCGGACGCATACAATTTAGAAAATGTTGTTTTGAAAGATCGTGATTTCTGATGAATTGCAGTTTTGTTGGAAGTTATACCATATCTGCTTATTTGCAGGCTTTAACAATCATAAAAGCCAAAACTTATGCTTTATCAAAATCTTTGTTCGTATTAAAATGTTAAAACTAAGTAAATTTTAAATTAGAACTTCAATTGTTTACGAAAATTTAGACGCGAAGCTAGATATCGGGCCGGGATACCAGGCTAATTAAAGTCATTTCGAATTTTATTTTTTATGCATTTGGTCCATCTGGTACGTAAAGGTTTTTAAAGTGGGTACGAAATGATAAATATAGGGTACGAAATGGTAATGTCGGGTACGAGATGACAGCTAGAGGTGCGGAATGGCCAAGGTTCGAAATGACTTCCTACCACTAAAGCCCTTAATCGACGGCAGTCGATGGTTATCAGAACTTTAAATGGCAAACATCATATCTCTACCATTAACACAGCGTTTTGCAAATATTTTTGTCTTGTATGTTTTTATGCATTTATGTGTTTTTGAGTTTAGTTTGACTTCCATTTTCACTGACATAGTACACCTTTTTGTTTAGAGGCAGCTGTATCTCGACTCCGGGTGCAAGATTATTTCGCTGTGTTGAAGACCCATTGGTGGCCTTGGGTTGTTTTCTGCACTTTGTTCGAATAGCTGTCTTTTTGACACATTCAACATTTCCATTTCATTTCTATTCTTTCATTCTAGATTTATTAATTCTTTATTTTCTTTATTATTTCATTTTATTCAATAAAGTATCTGTTTATCATGTATAACTTACAATATTACGAAGCTTTCCAAACAAATTTGTTATTATCATAATATTAAAATAACACTTTAACACCGTAAAATTGATATGCAATAAGGTAGTCGCTTACTATCAATTAATGGCAATTTTCGTCAAATTTAAAAGATTGGACGGATAGATATAATCATAGCGTTTGGCTTTTAAATGGAAAGGTGACAATAAAAAATAAAACTAATGGGTAGAACTCACACAAAGTAAGTAAGGACCTTGAAATACCGGTATCGCAGATATGATTCTTTAACTTTAATGTAAAGCGGATGAACACAATTTTAACCAAGGTTGAGAACTCACATAAAGTAACAACCTTGAAATATCATTCTGACCGAAACGAGACTATTATAATCAAATTTTGAAAAAAATAATATTTTACATTCTTTGATATAAAAATTTTTGCTTTGTAGTGGTTGACGTTCTAACTATTATATTGTACTTCCGGTCGGGACACTTTCTTTGGTCCCGAGCCCGGTCGGGTCTTTTAGTGGGTACACTAACAGCTGCGCGTAGTCCCGAGATAGCCCGGATTGAATACGTCATACTGACGGCTGCTAGGAAAACCCTTGGAATAACAATAAGATTGATGGTAAGAACGTCGACCACTGAATTATATTTAAAGTGTATGGACATCAATAGTTTAATAAATCATCAGAACTTATATAAGAAATTAATTATTATCTGACTAATAATATCTCAGAACCAGGGAAATAGGAAACAAGACGGGAAACTATATAGTTTTATATATATACGAACTAAACATCGCAACTTTCACTCCCATTACAGCTTCATAATCATATATTGGGTATTGATGAGAAATGTTGATATTACTTATTAAGTAGTATGTGAACTTTTGCAAGTTCAATTCATTCGATGTATCACACAGATACATGTACTAGTATGTAAACATGTAGACATGTATACAAGTTTTAGTCCACAACTTTTGCAAGTTACAAATGCTTGATATATGCTATTGGGTTGTATCACTGAAGCTGTGATCTAATGGTGAAGGGAAAATGAGAGTTTACGTGATAAATTAGAAGGAGCACGGATGCTGTTATTTTTTTTAAATAACACTGCAAATTCCGCCCTATGTGCATGAAACTGTTTCTAGAACAATGTACCCACAGTTTTATTATTTGAAATCAATCTGTCCTTGTTCAAGTTGGTTGAGTATAGAACATTTCGGTTACGTCATATAAATGGTACAGTGCAATATATACACATATTTTATCCTTTTTTTCTATTAGAAATAACATTAATATCGGTTAAAGAGAATCAGTAGCAGAAATTGGCATTGACACTGAAGAAATAAATAGCTATATCTCAATAGAAAAGAAATTGAGACATTGATGGCATATCTGTTAATTTATATTTGAATTTTTTACTCACTAAGTCGATTTTCCGAATTCCTTTTGAGACACGTGATTGTAAGTGAAAGAGTACGTGCTACCCCGCATGTCTTTCGATCTCTACGCCAACGTTCTTGTATTTAGTTGACCAATCGTATATGTTCTCGTGCACGTGTCTGTCCCTAGCCATGAACTAAGCTCGTTAGTGGATGTCTTTTGTCGACCCCTTTTGTCAGACCGGTATTGTAAGGGTTCTAGATATTTTTTATATAAAATTTAGAGAACTCTCTGTTGATGACGATTTTGTATTGTCTCTGTCAAATCGTCCTCACAACTCCCCCTCTACTCGCGGCAATTTAGAACTCGACATATTGCATAGACACTTGTCCACTAATAATATAAACGTACCAATGTGACTACACTAGATGCGCATACTATTTCGATAACTAATGTCTCATCAGTGATACTAGAGACCAAAATATTTGAAAATCCAAAGCCTGTACAAACGATGAAGAGCTGGTCAAACAAAACGATCTAAAGAATAGCCACAACCGGACAAGGATAAGGATCTTTGTTTGTGGGAAATATATTCCTTAATTCGAAAATTTTATGAGACGAAAAATTTCAATCAAAACAATAATCGTTATTTCATGTCATACTAGTACTGAGAAGTATCATCAAAGACGGTAATTTGCCTATCATGTGTTCAATGGTTGTTTGTGTCGTAATCGACAAACCTAGTATCTTAAAATGAAAACATTGAAAGCATATATTAAAAACGTTGTACATGACTGTAGACTATAAGAAATAAAGAAAAACACACACATTTTGGAACTACATGCATATTCGAGTCGTAAAAGCACAGTTATCATGGATCAATTATAATTGATCGGTATAGCCTTGCTGAGTGAAAGGTTTACACGTACAGGAAATGTCAAGGAAAAGGAATTACAAAATGTGGCTTTTATTTTAGGGGACGACCATTTGATATCCTGGGGGAGGGGGGGGGGTGGATGCAGGAAGATTTTGAAAATAAATAACTCAGCCTTGGTAATCACAAAAATAAATGGTTTGTTCTGTGGTAGTTTAAAAATAAATAACATGACTTGAAATGAATTAAAAATAAATAATTCGGCAGGTCTATTCGAAGCATGTGATATGGCACCAGATTCTTCATACATTTTTGTATAATCCAACTTTTTTTTAACAAAAAAAAATCGGGAAACACTTCCCAAATCTTTGAATAGTTAAAGTTTAAATATCATCTAAAATATTTGAAATGTATGGAAATGGGTTTCATTTAACTTGAGGTATATTGTCTCAGGAACACTTAACTCACTTTTATGACAGGACAGTAACTACATTCAGGCAAATGCCTCATGTACAAATTTCCAAACCATAAGCTTGTCTTCATATCAAATTGTTTTCACGCCGAGTGTCTTGCAAGAAGCAAGTTCTGTTCTCCCTCACATGTAGCTCCTGTTTTTTTCGGGATCAAAGTTAGTTATTTATTTGTCTTTAAATTTGTTCATTGATTGATTTTCTGTATTCAGTTAGTGTTGCATTTCTTTTGAAATTTAGTAATTTTGTTATTAACTTGATCATGATTAAAAAAAAACCAGCAGCCACATACTTAACTATGTGAATTAAATTTTTGATTTATTCTATAATATATTGGTCTTTTGATGTTGTCCCTAAAAACTTAAGTCTTACACTAAATGTAACAAAACATCTCTATACATGTTGCTTTGAGACCAAAATATTCTCAAAAAATGATTAAAAGTTTTAATAGATCTTCCATTTTTAGATTAAGAAAGGGCCTGGGAAACACCCAAAAAACACGATTTTGAATCATTAGTTCTATAGCTTCTTGGGGCCTTCAGCAACTCCAAAACCCTTCAAAAAACTTTTAGCCTCGCAATACATGGATATGCAGTTGGTAATTCAGAAGATTCATTTCCGCAGATGATGATGATTAATCCTGTTTAAATGGTACGTAATGACTTTACTATACATGTATTATTTATGATAAAAAACGAATTCAAAATTTGTATTTTTTTAGATATTATAAATATAGTTGTGAAAATAAATAATAAATATAGTTGTGAAAATAAATAATAAATATAGTTGTGAAAATCAATAATAAGTCCCTTTTTTCTTTAATCAAAATAAAAAATCTTGCTTAAACAGTGCAGAAAATGAACAATCTTCCTCTTAGTTTACAAAAAAAAAAATAACCGATCAAAAACAAATCCTCCTGCCCCCCCCCCCCCCCCCCCCCCACAGAAAACCAAATGGTCGTCCCCTTAGTACATTTCGTTGTTTAAGGTAGACCAAAGTTTTTCAGTTGCAGATTTTGATACTCATGTTTTGATGACGTAGTTCGACGCTCATACGACTTATTACATAGCCTCTGTAAGAGTGAATATTATAAATGTTCACCATTACAAAATTGCTTATACTGTTTCTGATCTTTACTTTGGTTCTCATCAAACAGCGGGCAACCATATAGTAATACATAAACTTAATTTAACTTCCACTAGTTGAAAATTAAAAAAAAAACCTTATTACTTCCCTTTAATTGCAAATAAGGGAGTTACCATTTAACTTCAACAAGGGGGGGGGGTATGGTTTTCTGACTGAGCTAGACACTCTAAGGTATTTGGAAATTCAGTTTGGATTTACAATATTTGTTTTGTCACCGGCTTGGCCACAATGTTTTTTTTCCATCAAAATGGGGATCAGAACATTTTCTTTGTAAAAGTATGTATGTGCCTGTCCCAAGTCAGGAGCCTGTAATTCAGTGGTTGTCGTTTGTTTATGTGCTACATATTTCTTTTCGTTCATTTTTTTAAAATAAGTAAGGCCGTTTGTTTTCTCGTTTGAATTGCTTTTACGTTGTCATTTCGGGGCCTTTTATAGCTGACTATGCGGTATGAGCTTTGCTCATTGTTGAAGGCCGTATGGTGACCTATAGTTGTTAATTTCTGCGTTATTTTGATCTGTTGTGGAGATTTGTCTCATTGGTAATCATACCACAACTTCTTTACATAAGTAGCTCACCCGTCTCAAGCTATGCATGCATCTCATGTAAAACGAATGCAAACCGAACAAAAATTGTCACGACAACGAAATATCACACAATCGGTAGCTTTTCAGATCAAAAGATTCGGATTATCATGCCTTGCTAAAGTCTGAGAAGACGTATCTAATTTGATGCGTACTTTTTTTTTATGTTTTTACTGCATGTGATTTTTAACTTTCATGTCTAATTGTTTTGTCTTTCTCTAAGTAAATGTTTACTTATCCTAGACTTGTTTAAATGTTTTGTTTCATTAAACTTAAAGTGCTTTATTTGTTTAAATTGAATTCACAGAATTCTCGGACATTTATACCCTCTACTATTAGTACCAACAGACAACAGTTAAATCAATCCTACAAATTACTGTCTAATTATCTACAAAGTGATGTAATTATCGCACCTTTACATGTGCATAGGTTAAAACCAGGATGAGGTCTACAGCAGAATTTCAAAAAGCATGGAACTGCATGTTGCTTATTAAAACATGTGAATTGTCTACACGTCTAGTCATGCAATTTAACGACTTGAGCATGCGTAGAACTCATTAAACTATACCGATACGTCGTTATCACTAGCATTCCAAGACGTTTACAGATAAAATAACGATTAAGTCGAATCGTGATATTTTGACATTTTAATTGAAGGATGTCATTATTTGTTTTTGTCTTCGAAGAGAATTTCAATTAAAAAGATTGCAAACACAAGATAATCTCGCTTCTTTTAATATATAAAGCAAGACGATCGTATGGCTCACCGATAAAAGTAAAGTAAAATACATATCTATAATACTAAAATTACGAGGTCCAATTTGTCAGCCGTCATCACGTAAAAACGACGAATCAAAGAATTCAACTTTATATATAACTAATATAGTACAAAGGTGTAGATTAAAAATTACACCACTCCAGGCCCTTTTGTTTTCCACGTAATTAATATTGCCAATAATTAAGAAGTTCCGGGTCGAGTCCGATACCGGTACCAATAGTATATTCACCTGTTACCGATTACCTTATCTGTACGTTCCGCATCTGACAGGTGCACCACCAAACGGTGTATTCAGGATTAATATGCTATATAGTATTACACGGGTCATAATCATAGGGTTGACACTACTTAATTGTCAAATTGTTACCTATTGTAGTATTTTAATCAGTTAGACTTTCTAAGATAACAATACGAATACTAAAAATCTGGACTAAAATAAGGCGTATAGGTACAGTTTTCAATTTGTTAGCGGGCATGACGTAAAACAGCGAATCAAAGAATTCAATATTTATAACTAATATAGGACAATGCTGTTGATTAAAAAATACTCCATTCCAGGACCTTTTGTTTTCGAAATAATTAATGTTATCAATAATTGATAAGTTCCAGTTCGACGGGTTCAAACAGAAAGATTTGAAAGCAGAGAAAACTGTGTATCTTATAATCAGCATGACTTTATCAGATGACAATACTAATACTAAAATAAGGCTTGCGCATAGTTATATACTTTAATTCAGTCACGGACCCGCGATATACGGGTGTGTTCTAGTTACATTAAAAAAACAAGACGTTCGATTGACTCACCGATAAGAGGAATTAAACGTAAAATACATACAGTTATGATAAATACAGAACACAAACACGTATAGGATACACAACTGCACCTGTTACTTGCAAAGTATGTAATTGTTACGTGATATCAATGTAACTTTTATCCGAATAGTTTTGGAAAAGAAGCATCTGAAACAGGATACAAAATACTGTCCAAAGTCAGGAGCCTCTGGTTTTTGTTTGTTTTGTATGATTTTTAATTTTATTTCATTTATATATTTTGGAGTTATTATTGCCGCCATTTTCACTTAACAATTACACATTTTTGTTTAGGGGTCATCTGTAAATAGACGAGTTTTATTGCATTTTCTCTTAACCTAAAAAAAATAAATGTCTAGATTATTTTACTGCTGTACTTTGCATTTGTTAATCCGAATGGTAAAATGCCTCCAACAATGTTCTTAATCATAATTATATACTACTAAAAAACATTTTCTATTTACAAGGATTATATAGCCTGTAACAGACTGAACCAAAACAGATGAAAGCAGATTATAATGAATATTTCTAAAGGTTTGTTGTAGTAAACATGGTTTTGTTATTCTTCACACGTTTATCTTTAATCCATTATTAGCTAGAATATCTTTTGAGGACACGCTTCTGTCTAGATCTGATTGTATAATCCATGGTTATAAACTCTGATAGAACACGAATTAACAGGATTATACAGAAAGAATGAATCGAATATTTGTAAACTTGTCTTCGAGGTCAATAATTCACTGTAAAATTTTGATTGTGGATAGATTTTCTTAATTCCGACTGATGGTCGAATTCCTGCGATATTTGGTCGACGTTCACATTTAAGAAGCCGTGAGAATTTTGCCCGTCAAACGGATAGGGGATTGTTTTCGTTCATTGGCAAACATGGCAAGATGAAGTATATTTAGGAACACATCAGCCGATATTATTTGAAGTGTGGAAAAAAGGATATGTTGTAAAGAACATTGTACTTGCTCTACTAAAATTTGACAATTTTTCTTTTTAATGCAATTATTGTTTCCCTTATGTTCTTTTTTTTTTGTGTTAATACTGATAACTTTGAGTTTTGGATTTATTTGTTAGTAATCCTTTTGTTTATTAATTGAGTATTTTGAAATGGGCATTGTGTACTCTGGAAAGAATGTAGTAAACGCACCTGTCCAAATTCAGGGGCTCTGCAGTTTTGTATGATTTGTTCTCGATTTAACTGAACTCTGAGGAACTCATTATGGTGTCGAAAAGGATCTTTCTGTCATGTTTTTGCACAAAATGTTTGCTACTGGCCTTTGTACACAATCTATAAAAGAACCAACCACTCAGGCAGATAATCTCTTTGTTTCTATAACTATAATAAACAAATCTTATATCTCGAAAAGAAATTCGTTAGCTCTTATATGTGTATATATTAAGTAAACAAAAATCGTATGTTTTTTTGTTCGGCCTTTAAGCGTGCAACATACAGCTCCAACACTCGACAGCTGTCTCTAATATATTTAGCTCTAAGGGATGACCGTTTGAAATTTTGGGAGAAGGAGGACGATTTTAGAGACGAATATTCTGGAAATAACAGAAAATATTACCTTTCTCAACACTAGATGCAAATGAATAGCCTTTATCATTTAAATACAGGACAATTCAATATGTAATGTACAAGGGGGAAAGCAAAGCCAAATCAGAATAAGATGAACACATCATAAATTTTCAACCCTCATAATAAGCCCGTCCCCCCAGAAAGGTTAGAAAATCAATTATTGGTCATCCCTGAAATAGTCTCGAAAATGAAAAAAAGTGATGACTGAATTTACCAGAAACTATGAGTTCATTTACCTTCAGGTAACTTTCACCTTGACAAGAACATACAAATGTTAGAAAAATTGTTTCAATGCTATCGTAATATTTTGATATCATCTCAACAGTGAAAATTACTACATTATGTTGGTTTGATGTTTATAACATTATTTCAATTACACTATATCATAAGTTATAGATTCTCTTAGACAGGTTAAGTAGTATAACAAGTGGAGATTGCGAGTCAAACACCAACTAATTATCTTGTATTCTCTTTTACTAAGCACTCAGCTGTTCCCTGTTAGAAAACTAACACAGTCTTTTAATCGATAAATTACTTTTCATTACAACAGACCGAAAAAAAAAAAATGAAGTTGGAATCGAAAAATCAAGAGAATGCCAAATGGTATACAAGGCCTTCGTGATCTTAATCTGGCTGTCTTCCTAGTCGTCCACGCGACTGCGCATGCTTTTCAATACGGCAAATTTTGATTTTCATTAAGTAGCAATGTTTGCGTCAGCTTTCTGCTGAAAAAAAATGCACATACATCCCGAGTAAGGCATTTTGGAGAGAAAATCCCTTGTACTCATTTTGTAACTGTATTGGAATGTAAAAGCTTTGACAAAAGTACATTAGCGCTTCATACTAAAATGTACGTATGTCAACGCTTTTACAATACTATAAAATTAATAAAAAGAAGCATTCAATACTTTTAACTGCATTTTTTTGCTATGAACATGAAATCACAATTTTTATCTTTTTTTTTTTAAATACCTGTGCACTTTATTGTGGAAGCTCGTGTCATCACGAATGTTACATTGGGATTTAAAATGATGGTTAATTTTAGAATGAGCCGATTCAATCAATATATGAAACAAACATGTAATGTAGTTATATGATAAATTAAATTTGTGTTTAGCATATTAGTGGCATCGGCAATATTTCAGTTGTGATAATGAGTTTTCTCTTATGTAAAACACATTCTAATACTATAAGAAGTACACCTTCGCACTGACCCATTTATACATTGTAATCTTATAATGATGCCAACAAACTGCATTTACATACATAACACGAATTGATTTATTAAAAACCTCGACCTCGCCACTCTTTCGATTCAGATGAAAGATACATGTATTTCCTAAAAAAAATCAGTCCGATATAGAACAAAAGGGTGTTGGTTAAGGGAGCAACCATTTAACTTCAAAAGGGGAAGGGTTTGCGCCTTTTTTTTTTTTTTTTAAATCTTTCGACGCTATCTATCAAATATTTTTTTTCAAAATTGAATATTGACCGTTAATATTTTTTTTTCATTAAAAAGGGAATACGTATCCTTTTTCGTTTACAGGTTTGAGTTAGTTTCTCGTTCCTTATTGATTAATTCATTTCTACAATACATTAAAAGGCGATAGATATAAGTATGAACCATAAGGATCTGTAGGCAAAAAAAAAAATCATAGTGAATAATGGTTAGCTAAAATATAGAAAAAAGAGAATACCTCTAGATAAATACAAAGAAGAAAGAAAAATGCATTAAAACATGAACGAACAGAGAAGTAAAGGACCCTCTCCCAGACCAAACAACATCAGCTATGTTAATAAGTAATCTCGGGTAAACAGAAAACAATAGATTACAGTGAATGGACAACAAGATAAGTGTTCGATAGATTTTTTGGTGATATGACGGTGAGTAAATTGAAGATATGTTCAAAATTCCATTTTAAAAGATGTATCGCACTTATACGGGTATCCAATCGTTGTTTGACAAGTTTGACTTTAATTCATTGATAATTCAGCAATTGTCAAACTTTCCTTCATAAGACAAAAGAAGATGAAATATATTAAGCAAGTGTATAATTTTATTTTCAAATCCAAGATGACTGTTCCTAGTCAAAGAGAGTAGGGAGTCTATTAAATCAAATATTTGTTGACCACAATCGGCAAAGCGTTAAAACATTTCAAACCACAAATATTGACAAGTTCTAAATTGCATCAAACGTACTGGTCATATGGAATAATCCATTTTCATTGCATTGTCTTGAACTTTGGTTATTATTATTTCTATGTAAGAGTTATTTCCCCCAAGATTGGATATCTGATCCTTCTGCTATTGTTTTGGTCGGCTGCAAATATTGTAAAAACATTTGAACGAATTTATTTGGTGAGTTTTGTCTTCAGACATGACGTTAGTAGGAAGAGCTGGTGTGACATTTAAAAGGCTGAAAAGAATTTAGAAGGCTTGATGTTTGATGTGGTTTTATTTATGTATAACTCAAGTTCGAACATTATAAACCATTTTTATGTTTCTGTACACGTCAAAAGCATCTGAAAACACAACTGTTTTCCCCAAATTTGACTTCTATTGTTTAGGCTTTGGTTTTACTTCTTTTAATTGCCCTAACTTGATCGAGTACCAAAAATGGTTACCAATGAGAAATCAACTTGTCGATATATTATATAATCAGGATGTCGTCTATTGGGGAGCTTCACTGAACCCTCTTTTATTATAAGCCGAATCCTTAAAATCAATATGCTCTAATTCATCAGATTTGATTTTGAATTTTGGTATTTAAAACACCACTTTAAATTCTCCTCATTATTTTGTGGGTCTTGTTTTTCTTGGTGGAGGAAACCAGAGTTCCTCGAGAGACCCACCGACATTAGATAGGGGAAAACTGACAAACCTAGTCCATTAAGATTGAATTCGTGGAGTGTTCGAGCTCACAATCTCAATGTTGACAGGCTACATTGTAGTAGTAAAGAATTTTAACTACTAAGACCACGGTCTCTCATTGGACAGAGGGTATCAGAATTGAGGATTTCACTGAAATGACAGGCTAGTATTTCCAACTAAAGAATGGTAGAATAATCTTTAAATCATTTCGTTAGTCTGTAGCTCCGTTATAATTCATAAGTTTTTATTCAAGCAAAGCCTTTTACGAAGTTTGATTATTTCCAAAAACCATGGCCGATCCTAGTGATTCAATAATTTTATGACTATCATCTGTAGTTTATAAGCGAGTTGAGATAATAATGCAAATACTTGCAGCTATAATTAGTATAATGTATATGCATGGGTAAATATCAGCTGCAAAATATGATACATATGTATATTTTATTACCACCACTCGTTAATAGTTCGGAATTGCTGTGGTTAACTTGTGATTAACTATTTCCAAACATTACTAAGCCTACGAACATATAAGAGGGGTAGACACTGGGGTGCTCATTTTCCAAATTCTTCTTTAATTCAAATTTTCCCGACTTCCTACTTTTTCCTTCTTTTTTCATGATCCCATTTATTTACTTCTCTAATCCACATCCCCACTTTTTAATCCCCTATAATCCATATCTTTACTATTTTTACTTCCCAAATACCACATCCCGAAAGCGTTACACTGTCATCCCCCGCACATGAAAAAAAAACATCTGGTATTCTATCGTTTGAAACGAATAACGAAGCTGTTACTCTTATAACATGTATATCTAATGCAATAATTTAAAATGATTCAAAGACATTAAAGTCTTTTTATGGTTTCTAATCAGCGTATACCTACCACAAATAAATCAGATAATTCGAAGTAGAAAATTTTAAATCAAATAGATTCGAGATGCACTATTTTATTAAAGTCTCACCAAAAATATATAAAACATATACTAATAGTATACTAAAACTAACAGTAAAATATAATTAGCTGAAATACTAAAAGAGACTCTTAAATGATTAATTATATACAATTATATACAAAATTATATATTCTTTCTTTTCAGTTTGCCCGGTGCAAGTATAATGCACCTCCCAAGTTGAAGTGAAGTATTCATTTATGTATTCAACACTTTCTGAATATCCCCGAACAAACTCAGGATATAATAAAGTTAACTATGACCATGATTATTTTTTTTTAAAACATAACATACAGATTTTGATGATATAAAAAGGAAAAGAAAAGAGAATAAATTAAAAGGCAAAAAAAGAAACAATAGAGAGAAGGATAAAAAAGAGAATGATGCGCAAAATAAATAAATGAAAATGAAAAATGTCATACAAATTAAATTTGATAAAACAGAAATTAAAGTTGTAAACTTCTCAACATTGACATCGTTTTAATAAACATGTACATGGATATTGCACTAATATATTTGTGATCTTATCTTTCTTTCGTCGGCATTCAAAACTTTTGATTCACTATCTATATTATCAAACCACGAAAACCAGTATAATTCAACAAATTTAATATTTATAACTTTTATTGAAATAAGTTCAGTAAACTATAGGTTAACGATGTTTGCTTGCCTAGTACGTTTAACATTGACACGGCAGTGAGAAAACATTTGATTTTTATTTGTGTATTTCAGTTTTATTTGAAAAAGGGTGTTTTAACAGGGTAAATAGCATAACAATCTTTGTCACAGGTCAAGCTCCGAATAAAAATAGTTTTATTACATTACATATATGAAAAGAGAAGGTAAAATGAAAACCATTATTTCCCCTCTGAAATTTCAAAAATGGTAAACCATTTCACTATTTTTAAATTCATGCTCATTTGATTGATAAATGAACATGTTAATATTAAATCTTAGTACTCAAAGGTCATTTGTGGAGTAATCTCAGGCGTCGCGATTGTTATTATCGTGTCTAAATTTACGTACTTGAACTAAAATGTCCATTTCACGCATACGTCTTGGTGTGAATATATATTAGCAACAACAGCTTTATTCGAAAAGATATTTACATGATGCTTTAACGCCTATGTAAAATAATTCTAAGACAGTTCTTTAAGTATAGCTGTTGCTCATATTCACATCTACATAGCCCAAGGATGTTAGTTATTAGATTTATAATAATTTTAGATTTTCGAATTCAAGGGGACAACAAGTGGAATTGGCAAACCTTCTTTTTTAAGCAACAGGAGTTTACCAATATTCAAATATCTCAAAGTCTATTATTTAAGGTAACATACAAAAAATGAGGGAATCGTACGAATCCAAAAAGGAACCATGCAAGACTGGGTATGTTGAAAGGGTGGTGCCGTTTGCTTCTATGCATGCACCACTCGCCATTTGAACTAACAGTCAGTCAAAATGTCATTATCGTTAACGTTACATATCAGACGACTTTCGCTTGATCTATTACAATATATCTACATTTTGCTAGCAATTTGAAACACAGGCACATCGTAGTGGTCAACCAATTCACGATTACTATAAGTTGTGTCTTTATGCCTCATGACTGGATAAGTAGTTGCATAAGTCGTGTTGCTAATAACAAATAAAATATGGTAGAGTTTGTTGACTTATATCACAGTCATTTCATTTTAGATATGGTAGAGTTTGTTGACTTATATCACAGTCATTTCATTTTAGATATGGTAGAGTTTGTTAACTTATATCACAGTCATTTCATTTTAGATATGGTAGAGTTTGTTGACTTATATCACAGTCATTTCATTTTAGATATGGTAGAGTTCGTTAACTTATATCACAGTCATTTCATTTTAGATATGGTAGTTTGTTGACTTATATCACAGTCATTTCATTTTAGATATGGTAGAGTTTGTTGACTTATATCACAGTCATTTCATTTTAGATATGGTAGAGTTCGTTGACTTATATCACAGTCATTTCATTTTAGATATGGTAGAGTTTGTTGACTTATATCACAGTCATTTCATTTTAGATATGGTAGAGTTTGTTGACTTATATCACAGTCATTTCATTTTAGATATGGTAGAGTTCGTTAACTTATATCACAGTCATTTCATTTTAGATATGGTAGAGTTCGTTGACTTATATCACAGTCATTTCATTTTAGATATGGTAGAGTTCGTTGACTTATATCACAGTCATTTCATTTTAGATATGGTAGAGTTCGTTGACTTATATCACAGTCATTTCATTTTAGATATGGTAGAGTTCGTTGACTTATATCACAGTCATTTCATTTTAGATATGGTAGAGTTCGTTGACTTATATCACAGTCATTTCATTTTAGATATGGTAGAGTTTGTTGACTTATATCACAGTCATTTCATTTTAGATATGGTAGAGTTCGTTGACTTATATCACAGTCATTTCATTTTAGATATGGTAGAGTTCGTTGACTTATATCACAGTCATTTCATTTTAGATATGGTAGAGTTCGTTGACTTATATCACAGTCATTTCATTTTAGATATGGTAGAGTTTGTTGACTTATATCACAGTCATTTCATTTTAGATATGGTAGAGTTCGTTGACTTATATCACAGTCATTTCATTTTAGATATGGTAGAGTTTGTTGACTTATATCACAGTCATTTCATTTTAGATATGGTAGAGTTTGTTGACTTAGATCACAGTCATTTCATTTTAGATATGGTAGAGTTTGTTGACTTATATCACAGTCATTTCATTTTAGATATGGTAGAGTTTGTTGACTTATATCACAGTCATTTCATTTTAAGTTTGAGTATATTGTAAACAACAGTTTTATAGCAATTTGTCAGAAACATCTTTAGTGAACCTTCAAATATCTGTAAAGATAGCGAATATGTTCCTTATGTCGTAACTACAATATTAATCCCGGTCCCTTTTCACGAAAGTTAACTACCGAAGTAGACGTATTACCGGGTGTGTACTAACATATAAGCAACACGACCGGTGCTTCATGTGGAACATGATTTTTTTACTCTTTCGAAGCATCTGAGATCAGCCCGAGTTTTGTGGGGTTCGTGTTGCCTAGTATTTGTTTTTCAAAGTTGTGTTTTGTGTGTCAAAAAATACGAATTACGTGCAGGTTTGAAACATTGGCTTGCAATGCACTCCTAATTCATGTTTGATACGACGTTTATTTTTTTTTTTTTATTCGAGATATACCTATACATGTAATACTTGCCATGACGTTTTCAGCCACCTGACAATTGACGTCTCGTTGATGTGTATGAACATCACCAGTCCAGCGGTCGGGATATTGTATATAAATGCTATATTGATACAATTTATTTAGTAAATTCCCTGTTTTCAACAGTTTGACTCGCTCAAAGCACGAAGGCTTGTCCAACCCATTGATAAAAGGCATAAGTCGTATTTGTAGCATCTTATTTGATTTATCGGTTTACGATGATTTTCAAATAAGTGTTTGATTTTGTTTTTTCATCTTTATTCATTTGATCGTCACTATTTCGTTCTAATTTGCCCAAAAAACTTGTTGCATATCAAATAGTGGTCCATTTAACTTTGATTCATTTTTTTCAAATCAGTCATAGCCAGAAATTAGCAGTGCTTTTGCTAATTAATATTCATAATATGTAAATGAGAATTGTACCACGTGATTATAGTTTGAACTAGACTGGCTTGATATCGTTAAAATCTTTAAAACACGGATATTATAAGTTGCCCGTCACAGAGTCCTTGTTTATAATCATTCTGCTATTTCCGTAAAGTTGCCAGGCGGTCAAAATCAAAACAATGAACGCGAATTAAGTGTATTTTTCGTGTTCTCGTGAGTTTATTCTTCTTAAAATATTGGTATTTTAACTTTACGTGGGAACCTAGAGTTCAACGACTACACATACAAGGTTTGGACTTGCTTATTCTTTGGACATCCAAGTTTCAAGTTTCTCCCCGGCAACTTGTTTTTCTAATGACCTTGTTAGCCAATTTTCAACACAAAGTTTGCAAATTTGACGTTTCAGCCATTTTAGACTGTATTTTATACTGCAATGTTAAAAACCTCTCGCTTCGATTTTCAAAATAGTTCAGGAACCTTGATTTTTGCAACGACAGTCATTATGTTTCGTTTAAATGGTGTATATTGTTGTGTATATTTATTTTCTGTCCCGGCAACCTGTCTATCACTTAAATTAAAGTTAAAATAGACATTTTTTCAAAAATCCCTATCATTTCAATATAATTTCCGTGACCCGTATCCGAATTTATTAGTATAATATTCAAATGAGCAAAGTGGCGTTGATTTCTGGATATGTAGTTTACCGATATTAAATCTTACAAATCGGTTAAGATAGACGATCAAGGAATCAAACAAACAGATATTGGGATTTACAATATGTGTAATCCTTCTGGTGTTTTCGACAGACGACTATGAAATTAGTCAAGCATTAAATCGTGTGGAGTGCTGCTGTGTTTTAATTAAACAGAAAAGACCAAGGATCTGCCGTTGGCATCGAAATCTCAAAATGACAAAACACTTTGAAATATTGCAAAGACAACTTATGAATCAGAAAGATTCCTGAATCTGTACATGTATATGATTGCACTTAATGGTTTTGCTATTTTTGTTATTTATTTACACTCTTCCTTTTAGTAGATAAGTAAAACTATCAAAATTAACATTGACGTACGTGCAGACTTGACACTGTAGGTAATACATGTATATGTAATAGAAGTATCTGGTACATTGAGTAGCTTTTCCAAAAATACACTTGTTGATTAGAATAATTTAATGCCCCACGATCATTCCTGTTCACACCTTTGATAATGTTAAACAAGCATTAGAACTATCTCTGACATGTCTGTTTTCTGTTTAAAATAATGTTCTAGCATTTGAATTAATGATTGCATAAAAACGTGTATCTGATGTAATAAGACAATCAATTTAATAGAATTCAAATCCTGTTATTGGTGTCTTCTACAATCATTTTATTTTGGATTATGACCTTAATCAACCTATGAACTTTTCTTTTCGGTGGATGCTCACTTTTATTTACAAATCAAAACCAATAGCAAAATATAAATCAATATAACCAATTTAAATGACGGTCAGACTTTTGTTCTAATAGCAGATTACTTAAAATCTTTTTAAAAAAACACATTTTCAATCGAAATTAACTTAAATTTTAACTTACATGATTTTTACCTAACGATTTGTACAACACATTTGGGTTTCGCACTTTCGGAAAGTTCGGTCAATAATCACAAATGTCTTCGGTCCATATATCGGGTTGTTCCTAGTCTTTATAAATTAGAAATAAAATAGAAATGCAGCAACATTGCCCATGTGCCAACACTAATACGCCAGCTGTTCTTTAAAGTACGTATACTAAATCATTTGTAGATTTTGGAAGTTGTCATTGTTGTAAAAGTCTTATGATCATTGAATTTAAACATTGTGGTTGAAAAAAATAATATGTCTTTTATCCAAATAAGTGTTTGTTAACACCATTGACACAAGTGTTTAGTTAAAAAAAAATATTCAGTATATTTCGTCTTTTTATTTGTATTATAAAATTGGCGTGTCATATATTTAATTGTGAATTTTATGACACGCATCCATACAATATAAATCTTCTTGAATAAACCAGAAAATGCTTTTTGATGAGTGGACAAAATCATTAATTTTTCAATATTGATTTGTAAAAGGATCAGATAAGACTGCAACTTTCTGTTTGCGATGACCGTCCCCATCACTCCCATTTTATATGGGCTTTGTGTTGGTGTGGCCTTATAGTTTGTATAACTTATTATTTTATCGGTGTGGTTAGCCTTATGAGTTTTGAATATCCACTTTGTGTCGTTTTTGTTAATAGAAAACCCAACAAAGATGCAAATTATATTACATTAAAACGAGAACACATAAACCATGAAAGTTGTTTTTAGTTCTTGAAACAAAATGAATAATTCCAGGGAAATCAACTGTACTTATTTCTAAAACAACTATCAGATTTTAAAAGTTTGTCAAGATTTATACAACCTTCAATACGGTTCTTCCGAAACTATATATTCTTTTTAGATTGATATAGATAGTTAAAAGACAGTAATTGATTTGAAATAAAACGTTATAAGTCTGACAACCCCAAATGTTCTTTTCCCTGAACGATGTATAAACGATCAATTATTTTGAGTTATTAGGACCGTTTATGTTATTACAACTACTAGATCGATGCTTTTGCTGGTGGACTGGAAGTCCCCGAGGGTACACTAGCCCCGTAGCCATTACTGACAAGAAAATACAGATTTTGTATTACTGAAATTGTCTGTTACAAAATATTTGAAATTAGTTAAGATTAAGGATCTCACTCATGTACAGTTCTGATTCCTTGCCCGGCTTTGGCTTTACATTTTTTTTTTATCTTTTTGATTTAACGCCTTCATCGTTTTTTATAAGCTTTAGATTTGAAAATAATTTGGCCTCGAGCAACACTGAAAAGACATTGATTGTCGAAATGCGCATCTGGCGCAGAAGCAATTGATACAGTTTGTGATATATTTACATATTCTTCAATGTATTGCACATTTATTTGTAGAATGTGAAGTAAGTCATATTATTCAGGATTCATAGTTATGTATACATTTGTTATAGAAAGCAGACCTGTGATTTAGGCTCTCTCCTTTGTGACATTTTTATAACCATTCCAGCCTAATTACATAATGTTGATATTTTCGGTTATGTAATTATACGTGAAAGTCGATGACAAAATATCATAAATTTCTACTTACAAAAATTTGCAGCACAAGCAACTACCTGGCGACTTATAGTTGCCAACTTCAACGCTATTTGGTGTCTGGTGAAGAATTGTTTCATTGACAATCATACATTTTCTTATGAAGACTTTATTGGAATATTTTGGAATATTTCGCTGTTTGATTAAGCCATGCAACCGTGACTAGTTTTGATATCATCACAAATATTTCACAGAATGACAGTGGGCATCTTTTGACTGTATTGCCCATTAAATTTGTAATCAAAAATGTATCATAGGTTGAACAAAAATTAATAACTGCATTGGCTTGCATCTTATTAATCTATTTTTAATAATATGATGATAACAATCTTGAAAAATATGGCAGAGTATTTTGGTAACATGATTAAGACCGAATTTTATAAGAGTCTGAACTACATGATTAAAAAACAATGAAAACGTATTTTTTCAAATATTAAAATAGGAATCTACATCAAATATCATTACAACTGATTATACCTTGTATTTGAAATGAAAATTATGTAAGCTCTAAATTCTCTGCTGTCAGAAATAAACTAGCAAAATTTTCATTTTCAAATATGATCCTACCTTATGTATACAAGTAATTAATTTGCAATTGAAAATGTCTGTTTGTGTTTCCGTGTTAAAGGAGCACTAGCTGTCAAATTCATGTTCATCGATTTTAATCAAATTCTCATAACTGACTTATAACAATATAAACATATATCCGATCTATTAAAAGTCTAAAATAAACAATTAATACAGCACGGGCATGACAGAACGTTTCGTGTGTGTTTTAGTCTAGAGGGCATCTAATTAACTATCGAGTTGACCTCTAAAGTCATCCGATGACCATATAAGTGACGTAAACATAAATATAGATATAAATAGATTAAGCAAACTCATGCTGTTGTAATTAATGTTTATCATCGTTTTTACCTGTAGAAGAAAGTTTGTTTTGTGCATCGAATCAGTCAATCTAATGAATTATTTCACTTTTAATCTTGACATTCTTTTTTTTTTAAACTTTACACATACAATAATTCATACCTGCCAACTTTTCAAAATGTCAATGGGGGTTTTGCGTGCCATATGGCTGTCATAGTCATAAAAAACTTTCAAGGGGCCTGCAAATATGTTTTAATGTTGTTTCTCCATACTTTTAAAAGCCTAGAGTAGTTGTAAAATTAATTGTTTTGTTTAAATTGTGGACAAAATTGCTCAGACAAAAAGTGACAGTTGGCAGGTATGACAATTCACGTGGTATCCATCCCAAGCTAAGGGGTTAAAATGATGTTCACATCAATACGGATTCAATGGGGTCGAATTATTCACTTTCAAGTGAATAATTCATTTTTTAGCTTATTTTGACAAAATCAAACCATACTGGCTGCTAAAGCGAATTATTGTTTCACTTTTTTCCATTTCATTTTATGATTGAGCAAAGAAAATAACATATTATTTTTTTATATATATATCTTGTAGCTAGTGCCTCTTTTAGATTTGCGGTTTCTTTTACTTGCAAATATTAGTTTTGATACATCTGTTTCATTTGTAAAAAAATGAGAAAATTTTGTTTGTATTTGGCAGAAGAGCATGTCTGTCATACTAGCAAAAGTTCCTGGTGTTAAAATACAAAATGATGTTTTTGAGTTCATAAAGGAAGGTTCGTGTAATTTAAAATGGAGGACACTAATTTATTTTTTGCAACAATACTGCGTCAACTGCGACCGATATTTTAGTATATTATTAAAACTTGTCTGATGAAATTGTGTCCAAAAAAGTGTCGTATGAAATGAAACCAAATTCAAAATAGCTATTTTTGAATGTTTTGTATTTATGAGAAACAGGATGATGGACGCGGAGCGCTTCAATCTGCAATTTCTTTTTGTAATCTTAGAAATATCGACTGATTTGCTAAGCGTCTATTGAATATAACATAATAAAAACGAGCACAGTATCAACAACACATCTTTTACGTGTATTGTTTTTTAAATTGGCCGACTCTGATGTTCGGCGCAAAATGTGGACTACCACTAGAAAACGATTGCTTGTTTTTTCCTTGCTTAGATATTGAGATTTTTATTTAGTACGCATGCTATTGTCTTTATACACTACCCGAAACAAACGTGAAAAATGAAAATAAATATTAAAACCAAAAAGTAAAAATTTAAGAGAAACATGATAATGTTTCAGATGTAATACCACCAAATCATGGTACGTCACATTCGGTTATATACGAAAATAGGTCGAACAAAAATATTCCCTTGAATTTGACAGTTGTAGGTAATTAATCCTACATTGTATTGCAGTAAAACATTTTTTATGTGTCTTTAATATATGTCTTGGGTATTTCAAAACACGTTTTTTTATTAGGGGTTTCTATAGAATATTTTGTAAACTTGAGGTTACTTGGTTACTAATGCTTGTACACAGGTTAAATAAGGGGAGACATTTGATTGGTTAACTTCCAGCGACGGTTATTGTCTTATAACAAGGAAATGTTATTTGAATTTTTTCTATAATACTGGACAGGATAAAACTTTACTCGTGCCAAGTATTTCTTTATTTAAAACAAAGATTTAATCTGCACATTTTTTTAAAAGTGCAAATTTAACAAAGACTAACAGGGAAAAATCAATGGTGGTATTACACCTTCAATCTGAAAAAATGATAACACACTTAAACAAGCTCTTGACAAACATGAAGTGACCTAGTTCCGACTACGATATCCTTTCAACTTTGTATCATCTTTGTTGAATTCCCCAGATTTCAACTTTATTCGATAAAGACATTGGTCATACAATGTAAAAGTAAATGAATAAATATAATATACAGCAAATTTTATACAGGAAACTCTTTTAAATGTATAGTACATTAACTCAAAATCTTCTTAATCTTTTGACTATTTGTCGCTTCCAACTCTGTCGATATTGTCACAGTTGTCTCTATTGTAAGAATAAAGGAAGTATATAAATATAAAAAAAAATAAACCTGCAATTCTCTGTTCCTGCATCGTGGTTACATGAATTGTGTGTTATGCACTACAAGGACAAAATACAGCTTTACAATTATTAAAAAAAAACATTTTAATTGATGAAAAACGAACATAACAAAACTATGAATAAAATTAGGATTATCAGATCACGATTTTTAATGTGTTTTTACGATGATATGCTTTTCATTGTGATAGTCATTCAAAGCCAGGAAAACAAAATTTGGCTGCGACCAAAACACTTATCCACATGTTGTTCTGTTAGCCAGCTTTTCCTGTTTACGTCTTTCAATTTTTGTGTCACAAAAATGTTCATAGTCTTTACCACAGTACCGTCCTAACTTTATTGCTCTTGACATAAGGAATATTAATGAACCTCATTACCGAATTCAAAATAAAAAAAAAACAGGTGCAACTAGTCGAGTAAGATCTACTTACTTCACTGCACCAGATAAGACCCCCTTCAATGTTTATGTATGATTCGTGTTAATCAGTCTTTACTTTTCTATCTCATTTTTTCGGAATTTAGTTGTATTTTTGTCGTCATTTGATATTTGCCAGGGCGGCGTTGCAAGTTACCTTCAATGACGAAATTTGAATGTTCCTTTGTATATTTTGACTTAAAAGTTACTTTAACCGTACAAAAAAGATAAGTACTAAACAACGAAGTGAACTATAATTTTTTAACAAAAGTTGTTTTGAGAAACAAACATTATTACACCTTTCTGTATTTCTATGCGGTTCTGTCTGCCATCGATTTTGTAGTACAGAACAGCTTGATTTCATAATACCAGGTTGAGTACAACATGTACAATTAGTTTGATTTTAATTATTTTGTACATTTAAAATGTCTTTATTTACTACTTCTTTGAAAAACAACCAGAGATATGCAGTGCAGAACCACCTGATTTCATATCAGGTGGCTGAGTGCTATGAGTTTACTTCAATTGTTGATAGCATTCTTTGTTTCGATATGATAAAAACCATATTATGTTATTTGCACGATTTGACAATCAACACATCTTTTGTAAAAAGAAATGAAAACAACACGTTTGATAATTTCTTGCGTCGGAAGCGCTTTTCTTGATTTACCTTCATCATGAATGCTCAAAGCCAAATATTTGAAATCTGAGGGATGTATAAGTACCGAACCAGTTGAAGAGCTATATAACATTAATACCTAAAACAAATGACCAAATTTATTGCAACTTCACCACCCGCCTTTCTTGTCATAACCGTCTTTCAAACAAAAACAAAGCAAAAACATTAGAGAAATAATAATTAAGGAACATTCAATAACGACAATTAATTATAAGACTTAGAAGTCACAAAAAAACTTTTTGTCTTTCGCAAATATCTGTAAATATAGGAAACAGGGGCATAACAAAATGGTCTTCATTTGAATAAAATTTAAGGATGTTTATTCCTCTACTTTTTGAATTTTTGCAAGATTTTCGGAATCCTCTGGTTTTACCCATGTTTTGACATTTTAAAAAAATTGCCCACTAACCCTTTCTTTTCTTTTCATATTTTTATCAAATATTATTTAAAAAGCCATATTTCAAAATCTTAGTAAATCCTTGTTATATTTTCATAGTTTTTTAAACAAAAAAGGTGCCAAAGTCAAGTGTAGAAAAATGTAGAGAGAATGATTTCCCGCCAAATTTTCAACGGCTTATATCTCGAAAACAAGCACACGGACCCTCCATTTTTTTCTGCTTTTTTAGTGTCTTTACTTAGATACTTTCATTTTATAACAGTCTTTTAAAAAACTTGTTATTTTTAAACAGAGTAGCGAACATCCTTAATTGTACGATTGATGGAAGGTAAAATAATTATGCAATGCGTCCGCTAAATGTGAATCAAGACTTGTATTAATGTCTGTACAAAGTCAGGAATATGACTGTTGTTTACCAATTGTTTGAAGTGTTTATGTCCTTGATATTGCCATTTGAAAATTGACTTTTTACTTTAAGTTCGGTAATCGGAGAAAAACAAACAATACAGATGGTATATTTGATGCGATTATACAAAATGCAATACCAAAATATCTCTCTGCTGGCATTGAAATCCCATCTGAATGTCTATACCAATAGTACCAAATTAATTAATGAATTATCTCCACGTAATATGTTTCATCAACAAAAGATCTTAGTAACAAAATTCAGGAGACCGACCAATACGATAGAAATCTTGATGTCGGACAATAAGGAGATAAATAAGAAGCCATATTTAACTAATTGTTGTCCATTTATACCAAGATAGCAATTACTGGGAAAAAATGGAAAAAACAAGCTATGAGAATATGATAATTTAAAGTCTGCGATCTTTAATGTGTTAAAGCACATTTGACGCATTTCCGCATTTGTCATCTATGTTTTTCTTTAATACAAAATATTTTTAAATGTAGGAATTTATTTCAGTGGGAACGATTTTTATATGTTATGATAATCCGAAATACTAAAGATTTTCTTATCCTAGCCATAGATTACCTAAGCCTTATTTTGCAGAACAGTTTTGGAATTTCGGGTCCTCAAATGTTCTTCAACTTTTTACTTGTTGGTCTTTCTAACTATCTTGATCTAATCGTCACTGATGAGTCTTATGTAGACATAACGCGCGTCTGGCGTACCAATTTATAAGCCTGGCACCTGTGGTAACTATTATAACTTTCATGAAGTCTCGATATATTAATTAACGATATACATACCTGACCAGAAATATGAAATTTTACTTTTAGAAATTCTAACACGCGATGATTTTTTTATATTACATCAAGTTTATTAAAGTTTAAATTATGTACGCAAAATATTTCGCTAATTCTTACTAAGTAATGCACATGCGCATTGAAAACGAGCAGATGATCATTCTGAACGATGCTAGATCATGTTTTAGTGTAGAAACTGTTGAGTTGATTGTATATCGTCTATAGTAGTCCCGTGCTTATAACGGTTTCATTTGTAGTAAAGTTTACAGTTAAATATGCTTCCATTTGATATAATTGGTTATTAAGTTTACAGTTTTAAATCTCAATCCAAAGCTACGAAGATCTAAGTATACCTGAAACACTATGCAATATTTTCTAAAAGAATGAAATACAGGCAAATGCACTTACTCAAATGCTTCCTTTATATAACATCTTCTAGAAGATTTGGTATAATTGACAACGAGACAACTTTCCAATGACGTGAACATACGCTACTGTATTTGTAAATGTGTCACACTTAGTAATGAAAACAATTTGTATGTGTAATACAACTTATGACGATTGTTCTGTATTAGACAACCGGGGTGATATCAATATTATTCAAGTTAATACAAGTTTCATCATATTCCGAAATAAAAAAAAGTTTTGAATTGTGTATATCAAATTAGTTCTTTCATTATTTCATCATATCCTCACAATACTTGGAATAATAGTAAAATCACAAAAGTACTGGACGCCGTGGAAACTGAAAAACGTAAAGTCCCTAATCAAATGCAAAAATCAGAAGCTCAAACACATCAAACAAATAGATAACAACTGTCAGATTCCTGACTTGGTGCATGCATTTTCTTATGTAGAAAATTGTGAATTAAACCTGGCCTTAAAGCTAGGTAAACCACCCACTGTGTGACAGTAGCTTTAAATTCCATTATATTGACAACGATGTGTGAACAAAACAAACATATATAATTGGTAAAAATGTTACAAATAGGGGTGCAGCAGTCAACATTAAGTTATATTCGTCGTCACTAATTTAATTCTCCCACTACTAAAATAGAAATAACTGAAATGCAAGTAGATGCCTGTATACACATGCTTTGTCAATATCTCAGTTCGAATTAATAGTAATGTCAACAGCCGTGTCGCTGACACACATTTTATTATGGACATTCGCCTAATCAAACAAGTGTGAATGTTCACGTCAAGAATCTACAGCATCAGAACTTATTCAGTTTGAATTAATAATAATATTCAACAATCATGTCGCTTAAACGCATTTTGTACCCGACAATCACCTAATCAGACAAGGGTGAATGTCCATGTCCAAAATCTCAAACATCAGAACGTACTGGTGTTGACCTATTTCGGGAATAGTCTATATTTACCATGTAGAAATCCCTGCTATGTTCTCATTGATTTACAAGTATAACAACATTACCAGAGACATCTACTCTGTACGTAACCAGGCTGGTATGGTCATAAAAATGAAAACACGGAAGGACGTGTAAATCAATTGTCTGCTTACGTGTTCTATATAACGTATATAACTATATAACTCTGATTCCAGAAAAAAGAACAATAAACTCGTCATCGTGAACAGATAGTATACATTGTACATAAATCGAATAACGAGACAATGCAGTTATGCACGTGCATTATTGTTAAACTGTAGCGTTGTATAGGAGACGTATTATAACGCATTTTTCAAAATACAGAACAAACTGAATACGAAAGAAACGTTGATCAATAAACAAATCACTGATACAACGATGTTAGGGGATTAAGACTAGAAATAACAGCAATATTAGAACTTGAAATAACAGCAATAACAGAATGTGAAAAAAACATCGAACAAGAGATAGGTCTGCTTTGATCTATAATTAGTGTCGTGCCGGGTGCCAAATATGGAGCGGGACCTGCTTACCCTTCCGGGACACCTGATATCACCCTCCATGTTGTTTCTTCTGTACTATTATTTGTCTGTTTGTCTTTTTATTTTTAGCCATGGCGTTGTCAGTTTATTTTCTATCTATGAGTTTGACTATCCCTCTGGTATCTTTCGTCCTTCTTTTAAAGAGATAAAAAACAAAACTTCATTAAATAAAATCGCAAGCCGAGCAATCTATACAGAGCATCTACTAAATGAACCCGAAAACATTTAGAAGTTATATTTACATTTTAACCAAATGACCTTGTGAAAGCAGATAATGTTCTCAATGAAGATATAGTTTATACAATTGATCTCAAATATGAGATAGCTGCTTCAAAAATTCGTTTCTGGTTAATAGTTATCAAAGGTACCAGGATTATAATTAAGTACGCCAGACGCGCGTTTCGTCTACATAAGACTCATCAGTGACGTTCATATCAAAATATTTAAAAAGCCAAACAATTACAAAGTTGAAAAGCATTGAGGATCCAAAATTCCCAAAAGCTGTACCAAATACGGCTAAGGTAATCTATGCCTGGTATAAGAAAATTCCTAGTTTTTCGAAAAATTCAACGTTTTGTAAACAGAAAATTTATAAAAATGACCACATTATTGATATTCGTGTCAACACGGCTGGTGATACCCTTGGGGACGAAACGTCCACCAGCAGTGGCATCTACCTAGTGGTGTAAATAGTTAAAACTTTATTAGAAATGTTCAAATCAAAACATCTGAAAGACAAGATGTACAAATACCGATGTACAAGTTGAACTATATCAAAATGGCTTAAAGAGATCTCAAAGAAAGTCTGACTCTTAAATGAAAACGAATTCCTGAGGGAATGTTAATGCGTTAAAATGCTCAAAATAATTGATTGAAAAAGTGAAACCTGGAATTTTTTAAATCAAAAATCTGATCTTTGTTTAACTAGCATGACTAAGGATAGTTTCATTGCAGTTGAATACATTTTAATTTTATTGTTACTGGACAAAAAGAGCTGAGATTAAAAAGATCGAATAATTCTACTATGATCTACAAATTGATTAATTACAAACCATTGCGTTTTCGAAGTTCTATTAGAGCTTTCTTACAAATTGACAAAAGGTACGAACGAACGTAAAGGGAGCACGTATTTCATTTCCACAATAACAGTTAAAAAGGTCTTTGTTTTATCCAGTAAAACAGCATTCATTCTTTTCTAATCAAGTTTATTTTTCAAAAATAATAATATCGTAAATAATACACGATTTTGATATAATCAAACAGAATAAATAGTGTCAAATACACATCCGTCCGATACGTTACTTACGTAAACCACGAGTACACACATTTCCGCGGGATTTTTTTAAGCACGAGTTTCACGATTAACATTTCAATGGCATTATTAAAGTACGTTAGTCTAAACGAATTAGGTATTGACAATTCACTTGGTAACTCAACATATACCCTCACGACACTTACCAAAGAGGAAATCCTGGATAATCATAGGTCTGTTCTATGTTCCTTTGGAATTTCAACCAAAGATGAAGAACTGGATCTTCCATCACTGTATTGGATACCTAAACTACATAAGTGTCCTTACAAACAACGGTATATTGCTGGGTCTTCCAAGTGCTCCACGAAACCTCTTTCTAAATTATTAACATCTATTTTATCAGCAATCAAAGACGGGCTTCAAAGTTATTGTGAAACTGCCTATTCTAGAGGTGGCGTGAATCAGATGTGGATACTTAAAAATTCAAAAGATCTTTTAGAGTACATACAATCTAACTCTCTTTCATCTTGTAACAGTATTAAAACATTTGACTTTTCTACCCTGTACACAAGTATTCCACATTCCAAACTAAAAGACAAATTGAAAGAGTTGATATTACTTTGCTTCATAAAAAAGAATGGCCAACGTAGATACAAGTATCTTGTCTTAGGGAGGGATAAATCCTACTTTGTAAAGAATCACTCTGATTCAAACAAAAAATTCTCTGAAACTGATATTATCAAGATGCTTGATTTCTTGATTGACAACATATTTGTTACGTTCGGAGGACGTGTTTTTCAACAGACTGTCGGCATTCCAATGGGAACAAACTGTGCCCCTCTACTCGCCGACTTGTTTCTTTATTATTATGAGGCTGACTTCATGCAGGAACTTCTTAGGAAGAAAGATAAGAAGTTAGCAATATCCTTTAACTCTACTTTCCGCTATATAGATGATGTTCTTTCACTAAACAATTCACAATTTGGTGACTATGTGGAACGCATCTATCCAATCGAACTAGAGATAAAGGATACTACAGATACAGTTAAGTCGGCTTCATATCTTGACTTACATCTAGAAATTGACAATGAGGGTCGGTTGAAAACAAAACTTTACGACAAAAGAGATGATTTCAGCTTTCCAATTGTGAACTTTCCTTTCTAAGTAGCAACATTCCAGCAGCACCTGCATACGGGGTATATATCTCCCAATTGATACGATATTCCCGTGCTTGCATTTCCTATCATGATTTTCTTGATAGAGGTTTGCTGCTCACAAGGAAGCTATTAAACCAAGAGTTCCAAATGGTGAAGTTGAAATCATCCCTTCGTAAATTTTACGGACGCCATCACGAGTTGGTTGACCGTTATGGAATAACCGTTTCACAAATGATATCGGATATGTTCCTTACGTCGTAACTACAATCCCCTTTCATGAATATGACCTACCGAATTAGACTATTTACCGGATTTGTAATCACTTAAGCAACACGACGGGTGCCACATGTGGAGCAGGATCTGCTTACCCTTCCGGAGCACCTGAGATCACCCCTAGTTTTTGGTGGGGTTCGTGTTGTTTATTCTTTAGTTTTCTATGTTTTGTCGTGTGTACTATTGTTTTTCTGTTTGTCTTTTTTATTTTTAGCCATGGCGTTGTCAGTTTGTTTTAGATTTATGAATTTGACTGTCCCTTTGGTATCTTTCGTCCCTCTTTTTTTAACGACAAGATTCACATTTATTTTTATTTTTTATAGTTTACTTTCAGCAAAATTATCAAAGTGGAATATCGAGATTTGATAAAAAAAAAAAATGATGCTACAATGTTTTTAAAAAGTAATGTTGAATAAATCTAGAAAAAACAGATTTTGTATATCAGGAAAATTAATCTACAATTTTGCACCATATATATTGTGCATTTTATAATGACGATTTAACAGTACACTTGTTTGGAAGATAGACGCGAAGTTGTCACTTATAGTCCAGTGTCTAATATTTCATGAATGTTCAGGACTATAGGCAAAACGTAATTATAAGGTAAAACAACCCTTCCATTGCTCCAACATATTAAGGAGGGGGGGGGACAATGAATATTATCAGGGGAGAGGCGATGATTCAAAAGTTATTAAACGAGCACCAGCATATGGCATAGTATGAAGATCATCTTTTTTTCTTCATTTTCATTTTATTATTTTGAGTGTTGTAATTTTGAATCAAGGAAGTATTTGTGTTTTGGTTTTTCTTATTTTTCTGTAAGGGAAGAAGACAATGTATTTGCTTTGAGAATTTTTTAGGTTAAACAGTGCAACATTGAAATATTGAAGAGTAAGGGAGGGGCCGGTTTCTAGTCTATTAGGGGAAATATTTTCGTCTGACTACTCTATATTTAGGATATTTTGAAGTGTTTTCTCCTCCGATCTGGTGGTATCATATTTTAACCTATCGTACATCCCGAAGTCCTTAATATATCTCAAGAAAAATCGTTGCATGTAGGATAATTGTCCGAAGTTCCACGGCTATTATTTAAATATGTCAAAATGAGGATCCCTTAAACGAGTCTTACGTATGATTCGTCAAGCATACGTACCTTTCGTCAATTTGTAAGAAAGCTCTATTATAAAGTCACGGAACGTGATTTTTGTCAAATATAACATGTTTTCCTAAATCACACTTTATTATGATTATTTTAGTTGGTAAAACTTGACTTTGAAGGAACTTTATTTCTTAATGAAAATTGGGGTCGATTTTGGCGCTTATTGCCCCTACTCCTTTGTCCTCTTTGTGGAGTGTTTATGCTATTAAACTTACTCTTCTTATTGTAACGTTATAATGGCTATGTTAAGCGAGAAGTTTTTAAATACTAGCAATCTATTAACTGTTTTCCACTAGACCTGTGGTGACCGATGAAATGCAACCTGTCGTAATTTTCCTACTGAATAGGCAAGTACTGTAAACTGGTGCCGTATAAAAGCCATCGAATGGGGCGTAGTTGTACCTAATGTTCAACGTAACATTGATGAACTGTTAAACTGCCATTATCTTGGAATGGTAAAATGTTTTATACATTATTGCATAAAATTTTGGATGTTTTTTTTTTAATTACTTCTGTACTGCAGGTAAATTGTAATATTTTCATTTAGTATTCTTATATGATTGGCATATCTTCTAATATCTATATATGTTTAGTCCGTTAGAGTATTTTCATTGATATGAAACGAGTGACCGGTGAAAAATGTTGTTATTCCAATTCTTGAACCAATGCATACAAACATCATAAACTTAGTTTTCTGTGCACGATTTTATCATTTTTTTTCGCATAAATTTCGAATAATCATCAATTTTTTTTCAATCGGTCAGTGTTGTTGTGAAAATATGACAAGTAATTGAAGTTCGTGTTTTGAAGCCGAAGTTTAAAACCATTGTCATCTGTTTGTCAACAATCAACAAAAAAGCAAGGATATTAAGCACGTGTTTAACATATACAATCAGATATTTATTTGTTTATTTGAAGGACATCCATGCGTATTGCGATCACCGGATTTTTACGAGATGGGTCACACTGAGGTCACTTTGCATACGAAAAATATGTCGGGAAATTGCTCCCTGGAAGGAAGCAATTAAAATAAAGTAAACTTCTTCTAAATATGAACAAATTAAAGAATTTTTTCTGAAAAAAGTATATGTACTTAAGTTTTATAATGAAAACTATCCATTGAGTTATAAAAAAAACATATGCATTATTTTTTTTAATTTGAGGTTTCTTATGACTTTAACATTTGTCTGTTTGTCTTTTTCTTTTTTTATCCAGGGCTTTGGCATTTTTATTTTATCTTTGAGTTTGAATGTTCCTCTGGTATCTTTCGCCCCTTTTTTTTTCGAGAGACCATTTCTTCGAAAATGCTTCCGTAGCCTATGTAAAGCTATGTTGATTTCACTGAGATGTATTCGTGGTTTTGTTAATCTCCGCATACAAAGCCTATGGAATTTTGTAATTCGTTGATCATTTGAATTCGTCGTGGACATGTACCCACGAAACCTATGAAAATGGATATCCAACGAATAATAATGAATCCACGGTACTTCCTAGATTGACTGAATGTTTCAAATATTCTATATTATGTTTGATAATTTTGAATTCGAAATCTACTTCATTGTTTTCGCATTTTAGAAACAAATGAATAATACAAAATTTATGTAAATTTTAAATGGTAACACCAAATTCATAAATCTGATTAAGTGGATTATCAGAAAAACTAATAATCAATTTGTGAAATATACATTTTTTTGTTACATATTGTTTTCGCGTTGAGTGTTAAATAGTAAAATATAAATCTCATGAAGTTTTGACACATACATGTACTTATCTACTAGTAATGAACTTATACATACCTATCAAGATAAAATATGACAGATCGTTCTGATTTCAAACCATACCAAACAAAATGGTTGCATACATTAATCTTGTGATCCTTGGAGTTTATATTCAGTATTCAATAGGGACTCCAACTTCCGATGCTGATGACATTGCTCAACAAATGGGTATCTTACGGAGTACGTATTAGTAATTTCTGTAATTGTAATAACCCGTGATTACTCTATTATAGTGAAAAGACCATGGTTAAATCAATCGTAACGCTTGAAAATGTATTAAAACAAAACATTAATACCCTCTTTAAATGCTCATCTGATTAAAAAACAATCTATGTAAGAATTTTAAAATGTGATCTTATTTTGTGATGTTATACTATTGTTTCAGAAAAAAAGAGAAGGTTTGGTACCATCAAAACGTTTAATCCCGCTGCAAATGTTTGCACCTGTCCTAGGTCAGAAATCTGATGTACAGTAGTTGTCGTCTGTTTATGTAGTTCATACGTGTTTCTTGTTTCTCGTTTTTGTATAGATTAGACCGTTGGTTTTCACGCTTGAATGATTTCATACTAGTAATTTTTGGGGCACTTTATACTTTGATGTTCGGTGTGAGCCAAGGATCCGTGTTGGAGGCCGTACGTTGACCTATGATGGTTTACTTTTATAAGTTGTAACTTGGATGGAGAGCTGTCTCATTGGCACTCATACCACATATTTCTATATCTTATGTTTCATTTAAATAATGTACTAGAAACTATCAAAAAGAAGATTTCGTTTTGCTCAGTTTTTAGTTTTCTATGTTACAAACTGTAGACAGTTAGTGGTCTTTTAGTTGTCTTTAAAATTTTTGCCATGACGATTTCAGTTTTTCTTTGATTTGAGATGAAAAATCCATTTGGCATCTATAACCCCTCTTTAGCTAAATATTGTTGTACCCATCTGATCCTTCCAGTGATAATTACTGCGGTAAAAATATATCTTCATGTTACTTAGTCATGAATAGTAAACAATTTAAATGTAAGTTTCGACCAAACAAATAGATTGGATAAAAAGTAAAATCACAAAATACGGAACTCCGAGAAAAATTCATTCGGAAAGTCCCTAATTACATGGCAAAATCAAATGAGAAAACACATAAAACGAATTGACAACACTGTCATATTCCTGACTTTATAAAAGCATTTACAAATGCAAGAAGTGATGGATTGAACTTCGTTTTATAGCACTTAACCTCTCACTTGTCCGACAGTTGCATTAAATTCCATTATATTGACAATCATGCGTGAACAAAATGTCACAAAAAGGAGTACAACAACAACACGAACCCAATCAAAAAGTTGAAGTGATATCAGGTAGACCGGAGGGTAAGCAGATCCTTCTCAACATGTAACAACTGTCGTGTTGCTTATCTTATTTTAAAGTCGTTAAATAGTCTTATTTGGTAGGTAACATTCGTGAAAATTTAAAAAATTAAGTCAGAAGTTGTAATACTGAATATAAACTCCAAGGACCACAAGAGTAAAATATTCGATCTTTTAGTCTCACAGTTCAATTCCAATGAGAGTATTTGAATGCATGTAGTTTTCTGTCACATTAATAACATTGTTTTTCAACAGCTCCACGTTTCTTTTATTGACAACTCTTTGTGTTAACAATTCACCCATTGTTACTGGACAAAATATATTGACAAAAAAAGAAAAAAAGAAGGGCAAGGAATCAAAGCTTTACATGAACTTAATTGATTAACTTGATTAGTTTCATTATATGATAGTTTAAACATTAAGTGATGTTCGAGGCCAAAATATTTGAAAATGCTAAACTTATTCAAACGATCAAAGAACTTTTTAACTAATGTTAAGGTGACAAAACGTATTGCCAAATGCTGAGCATTAGGGATATATACTCACAAATTTAAAAATTGAAATTGATTCTTTCTATTTCAGGACAGTTTGAACATTTGAATCAGGATCTTATCCAGGTTAATCAAAAACTAGACTCGACGAGTGAACAGAACGTTAACTTAATGGAGAAGATGAATGCATTAGAAAAGGATAATACAAAACTTCGCCTGGTTGTACATTCGACATCAAAGACAAATGCAGAACTTTTAGACAGAGTACACGCATTAGAAGAGGAGAACTATGTTATCAAAAAGACTATATATAACTTTAGACATCCAGATTGGAACTTTGACACTTTAAATAGGAAAGCCAAAACACCAACCAAAGAGGTCTTTTTGCAACAAGAAAATGATAACCTCGTTAACAAACAATTATATAGTAAGGACGAAGAACATGTAAAGATGGTCCAAAAGTTAAATGGGTCCAAGATGATGAAGGAAAGTACTCATTTACAAAAAAGACTCCTTCAGAATACTTGTAAGTTCATATCTTATTAGCCCGTTTTTTTTAGCTTGCTATTTTAAAATCATATTTTATATGTGAGGACTTCCATCAAAACATATTTTTTTTCTAATTTGTCAATGAAAGTCAGGGTTTAAAGACTACTACTGAAATGCAGGCACCTGATATAACATTATTTGTTTCTTTCTTCAATTTACCGTTGATTAATTATTTAAAAGAAATTAAGATTCGATTTCATTAGACAATAGTTATCAAAGGTACCAGGATTATAATTAAGTACGCCAGACGCACGTTTCGTCTACATATGCAAAATATTTATAAAGCTAAAAAAGTACAAAGTTGAAGAGCATAGAGGATTCAAAATTCCAAAAAATTGTGCCAAATACGGCTAATGTCATCTATGCCTGGGATAAGAAAATCCTTAGTTTTTCGAAAATTCTAAGTTTTGTAAACAAAGTTGACTTTGGTTTGGTAAGGTTGTTGTCTCTTTGATACATTCCATTTTCTATTCTCAATTTTATTTAACCAAATTCTACTATTTTGTTTCATGTCCTTAGTGTCATATAGCTCCTAACGTTTCTTCGTTTATTCGCATCCCTCGCTTTCAAATTTAGGGGTTCTGGCAATACTCATATGCGAGTAAATATAGACAAATGGTTCGGACGCACAACTTTTTTTTTCATTTGCTAGCATTTGATCGACCCACTGCTGGTTTTCTTTTGAAAAATTACAGTATTACTGGGAAACTTAAATTAAAAGGTCGCTTATCCTTTCGTGTCCTTTTTGTGATAAAGCTGCTAATTTTACTACGTCTTTTGTACATTACTAGCTTTCATTTGGTTTTATCGTTCTTAATGAACGTATGCAAACAAATTCTTCAGACGCACGGACCATATTTAGTGGTATTAATAAATAATTTAATTTTGGATGTAACGCGTCTCTGATTGGCTGAAATTGTTATGTTTATCAGCTCTTATACATAATTTTGTCATGTGACCGTGACAGTCAACGTTTTTTTCAAGATTTACTCCGGCTGAAAGTTGAATTTAGAATTTAATTATAAGAAATGACTGTAATATTTTTACTGTCTATTCGAAATAACATAACAAATTTGGTGCAGATATAAGAATAACACGCTACACGGGTTATTCAGTGTGCACCATATTTTAATGTTATTTCTTCTTAGACAGAAACAAATTTTACAGTCATTCATTGATAAATTCGTCTCATATCTTTCAAACTTATCAACTATCTTTTGTGGATAGTTGTCTCATTGGCAATCATACCACATCTTCTTTTTTATATTATGTAACTTAAAATGATATTAAGAATATAAATGAGAATGTATAAATATGACAACAATCCAATCAAATTAAATCTGATTTCTTTCAACATTGATACGCATATTCCTGACAAAATGAATCAATATTTTGAATTCTACAGCTTAAATAAATCCGGTTTATATATAATTTGTTTTATCTTATTTTGGGAATAGTACAATAGAAATTATATTTTGTTATAATTTGTCATTTTTATAACACCAACACAACGATAAAACAGTGGTTTACCCATTGTGTTTTCTCGACGTTAGTTACTGAAAAACATTAGTAATCATATTAACGAATATGAAAAGAATTTCGCTTGATGATACAAGCCCCCTTTTATACTTAATGATTTTTTTCCTCTGTATATTTCTTTTGTATCTATAGCATATGCACTTGGACTATGCGACTGAAAACATTGATTTTAATACTAATATTCTCTCTACAGTCACAACAACAACACCAACCATTAGTAAGGTAGCTTTTAGTGTTGCTTTAACAGGAGGACTAGTTTTACTTGGTACGCATCAAGTTATTGAATACAATACAGTGTATACAAATATTGGAAACTCTTATGACGTCAGACATGGGCATTTCATTGTACCTACTACGGGTGTTTATCTGTTATCGTATACCATTATGACTGCAACAGATGTAGAAGCATACATTGAAATGGTCAAAAACGGTGTTCAGATTTCGGTAGTGTATTGTTCATCTAATAAGATGGACATGGACAGCCAGACAACTGTACAATCACTGCAGAGGGGAGATATAGTCTGGATAAGGCATGTAAATGGAGGAACACCAACTTTGAACGGATATGGTCCTTACAATACATTTGCTGGAGTATTTCTTTATGATGTATAAAACATTAAAAGTTCTTTTCTTATTATTATTTTGATTTCTTTTGTTTTTGAAATGAAATGAATTTGAAGAATATATTGCATTCTGGGTAATGTTTTCAAATGCTTACACCAAAATTTTAGTATTAGCATATAACGTCCGAAACAATGAAAATTTAACAAAAGACATGACACGTTTCTGTTTGCTTTATGCACAAAGAATTACCTATAAATGTGACAGCGCATCTGTTTCAACGTGTTACTACAAAATTATCTCTTAGACAACACTACTAAACGCAAATAAATCACAAATTTTCTAAATTATCTTATTGATCAGCATGTCAAATTTAACCTATAAAAAACAATGTCTGCTTTAACAAGAATTGAAACAATGGTAGTTGAAAAGGGAGCAAACTGATGCCCTTTGGGACATTTTTTTTTTTTTGTATTTGAGAGCATCATTTTAATGTTTTAGGAATTTCCGTGATCTTTAGTACATTAAATCAGTGACAACGCAAAATACTGGTTGATTTAATCGAAATAAGTGAAAAGTATAAAGTCAGAAATTAAAATGCACGATGCGATGGTCTCTGCATTCTCCGATATAATCGTTGGAAAGAAGGAATACACAAAGCTTTAAACGTGGACCACTCGTTTTGTTCAGAAAAGTCTGATCAGTGGCGCAACAGTTAGAAGCGAAAATTCAAAACAAAGTTGAAGTATAAAACAAAAATCAACATTCTATGAAGCAATTAGCGCATTTCACAGAAAAAAAAAGCCAATAAAAAAAAACTCAATATACCAAAAGTAAAATTGTTCATTGTAAGAATAAACAAAAGATACTAAAGGTACATTCAAACTCATAAGTTGAAATTAACTGAAAACGTCATGGCAAAGAAAGGTCTATAGGATAAACCTTTGTACAATATACAAACGTTAAAGACTAAGCAACACGAACCCAACCGAAACCAAAGATAACCCCACGTGCTCCGTTAGGGTGCACATATTTGCTCCACATATGACATCCTTCATGTAACTCCTATCAAATATGTATACGCAGATAAATACAATAAAAACTAAAGCAAGAGCAACACGAGTACCATTTTACAAAACTAGTAGTGATAACAGTAGTTCGAAGGGTAGGCAGATCCTGATCCACATGTTGAAACAATTAGAATAGATCCGTCGTATTCTGTAAAATAGATACAAGTATTCTTAAGGGGTCAACCAACTACTCTTGATTGTAAAAAAGGAATCATTCAACTTCACCATTTAGAACTCTTAGTTTGATAGCTTCCTCTTTACTCAATTATAAACTTTATAATATTTCATTAAAGCAATACATCTCAAGCGCTAAAACATTCTATTTTGTTGTTGACTTTTTTTTAATGTGTATGAAGAGATAATGAGTCTTGAATACCTGCATTATATCTTATTTGTTCATCTAAATGTTGAAATCTTTTTAAAGTTAATGTTCAATGCTTGAATTTTTAAACGCAGGATTGTAAGGCATTGCAATATATCTTGAGAATGATCTTATGTTATAATGATCTTCGTGACATTTGCATTGACCTGTATATATTTAATCGTAACGATAAGATGTACAACTTAGGTCTCAGTCTATAATAAACAGACACCATGTTGTTAGGAATATATATTGTTTTGCTGACACTTCCTTTCCATTATGCATCGGCAACTTTGACAGGAAATTATGACGTCAATCACAAGTTGACAGTCATTACAGGTTCGTTTTACATAAGTTGATTGTAATTTTGGTCCTTTTTCTATAAGAAACTCCACCTACTGTATCTTAATATTATTTACTAGTATATGTACTTTTGAAGCGAATGGGTTTATAGATAAATAAATAATTTAAGATACACCAGTCGAACAATACAATATAAAAATGAAAAGAATGACACGATTGCCGTTGAGACAACTATCCTTTAGTGACATAGAGTTATGACTATAGCTCACCACTTGGCCTTGAACATTGGAATATATTTAAGAAATATTTGGTTATTATACAATCAAAGACCAAATAATTCAGAAATTGTAATGTTTAAAAACCAAATCCTTTTGTTCGTCTGGTTTCAGAGCAGTTTGAACGTTTGTACCAGAAATTACAGACTGTAAAACAAAAGCTAGATACGACTATTGAAGAAAATCAAATATTTAAAGAGAGGACAGATGTTCAATCAAAAGACATCAAATCCCTAAAAGTGAAAATGCAGGAAGTTTTAGAGACAAATACACATTTAACAGAAAGGATAGATACCGTATCTGAGGAAAACAGAGATATGAAGAACATTCTTAACACGTTGTTGGAAAACAGAGAAGCCGATGTACACGTACCAAATGATAACGGACAAAACGAAAAGGAAATAGTAACATTTTCGTCTGTAAATGTACCCGTATTGTTTAGAGGGGACGAGAAGGTTAGGAACAAAAAGATACAGGGTGGTAACATATTGTCTACTAAATATATGAAAGAGAAAAGACTACTTCTGAATAGTTGTAAGAGTTTATTTCAATTTAAATGGATTATAATATATATGAAAAAGTTATACGTCAACGAGCTAGAAACTGACCAAAATATGTTAATTTAAAGAAATTTTATGAATGTCTGCAAAATCGTAACTGCGAACGTTTTTACAAAAGAAAAAGAAAATTATATGGTTTCAAACATACAGCTATTGAGTATAAATTACATTTAAAGTAATTTCGGAACGAAATGCACTGCCTTTTTTCTGTAATTGTAGCATTCCAGGGTTGGTTTGTATTTATTTTGGAAATCCGTTTTTAATTTTAAACAAATGTATCAAAACATTCCTTTGTTGACTATTTTCTATGGTCGACTAATTAACTAAGAGACAACAAGCTTGTCATAAACATACGAATCGATATTCTTGACATATCCGTGGACCGTCATACCACAATCTACTTTCTTATAAAACAATTCATTGTTTGTTAAATAGACGAAGTAATTTAAATTTCAAGTACCTTTTTTTGTTTGTTTTAGTAACGACTGATTCTCCTGGGGTATCTAGGGTTGCATTCTCTGCAAAATTAACTGGAGGGGTTGTCCAACTTGGTCAGCATCAAACTGTTGGATATAATACAGTGTACACTAATATTGGAAATGCTTACAATTCTAACCATAACCATTTTATCGTCCCGGAAAAGGGTGTTTATCTTTTGTCATTTACTGGAATGAACGTTGATGGCCAAATGGTATACCTAGAAATGGTAAAAAATGGAGAGGAGATTGCAATTGTATATTGTAGTCCTAAGGCTCATAGTATGGGTAGTCAGACAATAGTAGAAGTTCTTGAGAAAGGTGATATCGTGTGGGTTAGGCACGGACCCGGCGGACCTGCTCAAATCAATGGAAACGATGCATATAACACCTTTACAGGGGTACTGTTGTTTTCAATATAAACATAAATAAAAGCTTATATCACAATATGTTCTTTTTTGAAAAATCCAATAGTGTTTCAAAATTTTTATTGAAGTATTGGACCAAGTACTCCAAGTTTTACTTCGAATGTGTTCCGAATAGCATCATGGTTTTATTGACAGTTATAAAATATCTGTGTCACAGATAACCATTGATATGTAACAATCGCAGTCTCAATCCAATCCTTTTTTTCTCGATTTTAAACGAATGCATACTTGCTTTAAACACCACAATGGAAGGAATGTTTGAAGTAGGAATTGATTACACTTCAATAAGATTTCTGATCACTAGTGATTTCATGGCATGTGCTGCTAAGTCTGAAGTTCTGATTGGATTGTTTTGTAGGCTATTGTTTATTTTCACTTTGATTTTTCTTTGCCATGATATTATTCTTGACATAAAAACTCATGAATGAATTAAGGCTGCTGTTTTGTATGTTAAATTTCGACCATAGTATATTTATCTATCTTCGACTCATGGTTTCGTATTCATGTCTCTCTTTTTTAAAAGCTTATCAATTTGATGATATGTGCAATCATGCATGTTCACTGAATTGTGCACATTCCATCCCCCAAACAATACATTGATAGCATAGAGTAGTGTCAACCCATTTTCAATAGAGTATGTCATTTATACTGGCGTTCCTTGTTATATTTTCAGCTATTTGTGTGGTTAAGTTTTATGCATCATTGGCTAAATGTTTGGTTGTGAGATTATGATCAAGATTAATCATGAAAAACGTTTCGAAAGCATGAAACTAATCATCTACTGGTTTTATTTACTGTATTGCAGTATCCTCATAATCTTACTACGGTCAAATGCTTCCTAATGTAAGGATACATTCTATTGGTTGTATTGCATGTATTGGTTACCTAAAAAAATGTCAATTCCATACATTGCTTTCAAATTCGTCCTCGGCACATGAAATTGATGTATCATGCAATCTAAAATCAGTGCTGTATAAACCAGAACCTGTGCTCCACTAAATGTTAAAGCGCAAACGTTGAGTCCCGTAATGCAAGATAACAGGAATCATAGTCTCAACAGTTGTCGCGGATTAAAAGAAAAATCTTTTGAGGACCGCAAGTATGTCGTGCGTGAACATAACATTTCTTTTAAATTCTGTAATTCAGATCCACATAATTCCAAGGACTGTAAAGAAAGAGTTCCTTGTGAAGCATGTGGTTCAAGTGAATCTCGTTCATCAGCAATGAACTTAGAACATAAACATAGAGTCAATCATGGTGAGTAGAAAAATAATCATAACATACCGGAACAGGATGCGGTAATAACATATAAACATATCTGGATAGTGCAAGTAAATATTCACAGATCAGATTGTCCAAGCAAACTATGAGATCATATGCGATCTTAGATGATCAGAGCAACACGACTGTGGTGAACGCCAATGTTCTGGAAACACTAGATATAACTGGTGATGCTACAGAAAATAAACTTATATCGTGTGCAGGCGTTATAAAAACATCAGGAAGACAAGCTGACAGTCTTGTTGTTACATCGTTGGATAGAACTGTTAGTCTTACTTTACCTACCGCAATTGAGTATGAACGCCTTCCTCAAATTCGTGACGAAATTCCAACGCCAGAAGTGGCGAAATACTATCCTCATTTACAGGAATTAATGTAATACTTACCAGAAACTAACAACAATATTCCGATTTCTATCCTTATTTGGAGAGACTTGCCAGAAGCGCACCACGTTTTAGATCAATGCACTGGTGTCAGAAAATCTCCATACGCCCAGAGACTGCAACTAGGCTGGTTAGTCGTAGGTGAGTTTTGCCTACACAAAGTTCATCCACCAAAAAACAATGTAACCGTCAACAAGACTTTCGTATTGCCAAACCTCGCCCAAACGACATCGAAATTCAGCAATTGAATATGTTAAACGGACAAACTAAGTCAGACTCACAAGAAACTCTCGACAATTTAATATTCTTAAAAAAGAAAGATGACGATACCGTATGACCATCTATTAAAGACAAATAATTTATCAAGGTCATGGATGAACATGTTAATCAGAATTCCGATGGTAACTGGGAAGCCCCGTTACCATTTCGTTACCCTAGGCAACGCCTACCCAACAACAGATCACATGCATTCAAGAGAGCAATGAACTTAGATGCCAGTCTTCGAAGAGACGAGAAGAAAAGGGAACGTTTCTTCGAGTTAATGGAGAAAGTATTAGGGCGTAGACACGCAAAAATTCCACCGCCTTTAAGCCAAGAAAATGAGCGATGGTACTTACCTATTTTTAGGGTATATCATCCACGTAAACCGAACGAAATGAGAGAGGTCTTCGACTCTTCCGCCAAATTTTCAAACATTTCTCTAAATGATGTACTTCTGCCCAGACCGGGCCTGAATAACAAACTTCTGTGTGTTGCTAAGATTCAAGAAGGAGCTTGTAGCCGTCACAGAAGACATTGAGTCTATGTTCTACTGCTTCGTCGTCAATCAGGAACACAGCAAATACCTTTATAATTTCTGGTACGAAAACAATGACTTTGAAAAGAGCTTGGTTGAGTACCAAATGAGAGTGCACGTATTTGGAAATTGTCCGTCTCCCGCAGTTGATTCATACTGCCTTAGAAAAAGCAGCCTCAGAAAACAAAGCTACAAACGGATCAGATGTTGTTGAACTGTTAATAGAAATTTCCATGTAGACGATGGTTTGCTCTCACTTGCAACATCAAGAGATCCTATCGATTTTCTTCAGCGAACTCGTGAATCACTGGAAACCAGAGGTAATCTCTGCCTTCACAAAATTGCATCTAATAACAAGGGAGATGTGGACGCGCCTGTGGACAACAAGGCCGTGCTAATAACTTCAAAGATATTGATTTGTGTGTTGACGAACTGCCTACACATTAAAGTTTAGGTCTTAATTGGGAGTTATAAACTGACACATTCGCATACAATAATTCAGAAGACAAGGATTATTATCCACCGTAATAAGGGATATTCGACCCTATGTGATTCGTTTCTCCAATTGTCGTTACAGGCTCATACAACTTGGATGACCCTCTTCCAAGACATCTGTTTGCAAAGTGGTCCGACTGAAAACATTCACTTATATTACTGGAGGGCTTGCATATACACCGATGTTATTCGCAAACTTCTTCGTGTAAGGCTGCGAAAAAGGAGCTCCACATATTTTCAGACGCCTCCGAACAGGCAATTACATCAGTGGCTAATTACTTGAGGACCAAAGATATGGATAATAACTATCATGTAGGATTCGTTCTTTGTAAGGCAAAAATTGCCCCGACGCACGGCCATACAATCCTAAGAGTTCAGTTGTGTGCCGCCGTACTGGCAGTGCAAATTTCGGAACTAGATATCCAAGGCAATCAAACTCGTTTTTATACTGACAATCAAGTAGTTTTAGGCTACAAATATAACCAAGGCACGCGTTTCTACAAATACGTTGAAAATCGTGTTGAGAGAATTCGAAATTCTACGCAACCAAATCAATGGTCACACATCCGGGCAAATTTCAATCCAGCAGACCCAGCTGCAAAAATCATTGATGCTTAAACTTTTCACAACAGTATGTTTATTCTTGAACCTCCTCAACTTCGTGAGCTTGAAACAGAAGATTTGGATGGAAGATATCCATTGTTAGATCCCGATAATGACTCAGAAATCAGACAAAATGCTAACGTCAAAACATTGAAATCCAAAATAGAAAACCATACCGAGGTTTTTAAAGTCGGTAACAGGAGAGAGAGGTTTTCCGAGTGGAACTCTCTAGATAAATCAGTTAACCGCTTAAAAATGCTAGCAATAAAATATCATCGAAATGACAACTCCGACTCAAACACAGTGTTAACAACGCTGATGTCAGAGCACATTATCATTCTAAATATGCAAAAAGAAGCCTTCTCTTCGAAAATAGAGTGTATTAAAAACAGAAACCCTTTCAATGAAACAACAGTATTGGCAATTTGAATACGTTCTTCGACCACAGTAGTCTGTTGAGAGTCGGTGGTCGCCTTAAGAAAGATAAAATAGAACTTTCAAAACGACATCCCAACATTTTGCAGAAAAACCGTCACGTCTTTGTTCTTTTGATTCGCCATTTTCATAAAACTATGAAACACCAGTGAAGACTCTTCACAGCTGGAGCTGTTCGTACAGCTGGATACTGGATTGTAGGAGAAATACGTTTAATAACATCTATCATCCACAAGTGTTTTCGATGTAGGAAATTACGTGGAAAATATCAACAACAGTTAATGTCTGATCTTCCTTACGATAGACTACAATCTAATCCACCGTTCACATTTATTGGCAGTGATACGTTTGGTCCATGGACCATTTAGACACGTAAAACCAGAGATAGTCAAGCCAATAGTAATCGCTGAGCAGTGCTTTTTACCTGCCTCTACACTCGAGATATACACATCGAGGTGAATGAAAAGCTCATATTATTTCTTTAACTGCCTTAGACGATTCATTTCTCTGAGAGGTAAGGTAAAGGAAATTCGATCTGACCGTTGCACACATTTTGTGGGTGCGACAGATAATTTTAATACAAATGTCGTTAACGTTGAGGACGCAGCAATCAAACGTCATTGGACAATAATAAAGTTACTTGAATCTTTAACCCCATCCACTCCTCACACATGGGAGAAGTGTGGGAACGTATGATCGGTGTTACTCGCCGGATGATAATGAAAATCAAATCAAAGCATCTGACTCACGAAGTCTACATAACGTTAATGGCTGAAGTATGTGCAATTGTCAACTCAAGACCAATCGTTTCCGTGTCAACTGATCCGGACTAGCCAACTATTTTAAGTCCAGCTTCCTTGATAACTCAAAAGGAGAATCAAATTCAGTCGAGCTTTGGCCCCTTTGACATTTAAGATCTTTATAAATCATAGTGGCGTTGTGTAAAACATCTCGCAGACATATTGTGGCACAATGGAGAAAGGAATATCTCCAACAGCAACAAGTGCGTCGTAAGTGGTAAAATGTTACACCTGATCTAACGGAAGGTGATATTGATTTAGTGAAAGACCAGAGTGTCTCGAGATGCGAGTGGCCAATTGGAATAAAAGTTAGCGCCATTAAAAGTTTTGATAACATAGTTCGAAAAGCCGAGGTCAGAATCTTCAGAGATGGAAAACGATTGACTTATACAAGACCAATATTTGAGTTAGTTCTTCTACTCCATGAGGAATAAACAGAACATTTTTTGAACTTTTAACTGGTTCTTATTTTCATTTTTAATAAATGTGACACATCATAACATTTTAGAAGGAAACATTTATATTTGACAATGTATGATTTTTTTCATATAGTGATATAAAGTATATATATCAGGTGAGGAGTGTTCTAGCACTTTTTCTGCCGTACATTTGGACTGCACTACTTAGGTACAATTTTGCTGATTATTCACTTTATATATGTATACACACGGCTGGTAACGCTACGCAAATTTTCACATTTTGGTTCCTGTGGATAACTATAGTGTATGTATGACTTAATAACTTTATTTTTTAGATAGAATTATGTTGCAGAGCACTTACCTTTGATAATTCAGTTTTTTTTTTTGATTGATAATTTCAGTAATTTGTGACAATTTGAGCCATCTCTCTTGATAATTGTTTAGTTGTGATAAATTCATAATTCTTGTATGAAATAAGCCCGTTTTTAATCTTAATTGATATTCCTTTTGTCTATATTATAAATCTACAAGCTTTGTGAGAAATTTATATAATTTTTGTACAAGGGTTATGCTCGAAAATTTGCTGTGTATTGATCGCAAAAGGTGTCATAATTAAACTTGTGTTAATTTTTGTATTTTTTTTATGAAACTCGATTTTTCTGTTGAAACAAGAGCTTGAATGCGTTTTTCTTTTTATTTTGTAGCATTTTACCTGCATTTCGTGCAATAAGGACATTATTTGAAGACCTGTCGTATTTTATATAGTACTGTTGGATCTAATCTGGTACAAACTTTCTGTGGTGACAGAACACTCACGAATTATATAATGTTATAGTGATCTTCGTGTCATTTGCATTGAACTGCATGTAATTTATCTTAACGATAAGACATTGGAGGTCTCAATCCATAATAGACATACACTATGTTGTGTTGGATATATGTCGTTTTACTAACACAGCCGTTCCATTTTGCATCGACATCTTTGCTAAAAAATGATGACACGAATCACAAGTTGGCAGTCGTTATAGGTTTGTAGTACCTATGTTGATATTTTAATTTGGTTCTTTTTGTAGAATATACTCTACTTAGTGTATCTTAACCTCATTCGCTAGTACATCTATTGATAAAGATCTTTGGAGAAAGGGGTCGATCAAAGTAAGAAAAATGGTGTGATTTCTAATGAGGCATTTATCAATTACAGACGTCGAATCAAGCACTATAGTTTACCGTTTGGCATTCAATAATTAGCAAAACCCATAACTCACAGGTAGCTTTAAAAAGCCGACACGACAAGAGTAAAACAACTGAAACGAGAAAAATAATGGCTTGACACAAAGCAATGAATGTAAAACAAATGTGATCAACAACAACAAATATACATACTGTAATTAAACAAAGAAAGACCAAATAATAAAGATGTTGCAAATTACATATTTGGTTGGTCTGTTATTCTAAAAAAGAATTACTGTTGTTCTTCTGGTTTCAGAGCAGTTTGAACGTTTGAATCGGGAATTACAGACCATGAAACAGAAGTTAGACACGACTTTTGAAGACAATCATTTACTTAAAATGAGGGTAGACATTCAGTCAAAGGACATTAAAGAAGTTTTAGAGACGAATGCACATTTAGAAGAACGATTAGATACAGTATTTGAAGAAAACAGATATTTGAAGAACATTCTAATCACATTTTTGGAAGATAGAGATACCGACGTGCACGTACCGAATAACAACGAACAAAACGAAAACGAAATGGGAGTATCTACTTCTGTAAGTGAACCCGTTTTGTTAAGTGACCACTCAAAGGGTAGGCAAGCAAAGACACAGAATGGCAAAATATTGCCGAGCGAATTCCAGAAAGAGAAAAGACTATTTCTTCAGGATAACAGTAAGAATTGCTATGTATAAGGATCTGAGAAAAATCGCAACAAAGTTCAAAGGTATACGTCATTGAGCTGGAAACTCTCCAAAATATACAACTTTTGAGAAGTTTTTCGACATGCACTTACACCCAAAAACTCCTATGTCACAATACATTTGTCATCATATCAGAGTAAGAATCGATTGTTTGGTTACGTCGTTAACATCAATTGACCTCGGTTCAACAGGTGTTACTCATCCATGTTAAAACTTCAGATTGTGAATTGAATGAGTGTCTAGAAATACTGTCTAAATACGGACAGACTTGTTACCAATAGTTAATATACTATACTCAAAGAAAGTTTTGCTACACACTTTATTTGAGATTAATGAGGGTACTTATTTTAGAACTCATCTCTTACACGAAAACTCTCCAAACGATCACAAAGAAAAAACAGCTTTCCTTGATGTTGAATCTACTAAAAGAAGAAAACTTGATAAACATTGAGAAAAATTGGGTTATAAAAAAATGTTACGCGAATTCGTAGAAAAGGTTGAATTCAGCGGGGTCAATGCATCAGATTACATCAAAATCACAATAACGTCAATCTCATGTGTTTTCTGCATTTTCGAACAAGATCATATGCCAAAAATGGTAAAGATATTTTGAATTTCAATTTTGATCCTTCCGTCAGCTCACAATTTGAGGACAGTGTAGGTGTCTCAAAAATTTACCAACATAACTGTTAATTCTTTTGAAAGCACAAATGATTGAATATAGAATAAATGCACACTTTAAAATATATTTCTGTTTTACTTTATATTCAGTCAGTAATTGTGTTTATACATTTATTTGAGTTCTAAAGATAACTATACTTACGAAAAAAGTACTTTTTAAACCAAAAAAGTGTTATCGTTTTGATGTAGTTGGTTGTCGATTATTCGAATTTATTTGTTTGAAAATCCCGTCATTAAAAAAAACATCTATGTATTATCTAGGCTTGGTTGATAATGGTTTAGTAAAAGAGTCGTATAGTTACCAAATTGTCCAAAACCGAATGAAAACATGATATAATGGGGATTCATTTATATTCGTGGGATTCCAATGATCGTTGATTACATGCTAACCACGAATTGTAGTGTTCAACGAAGTACAAAATTTCTTTTGGCTTGCATTCAATTTTCGAAAACCACAAAAATTTTGTCTTAGACCACAAACGATTGTACCCAGGGGAAAAAAATTAATCCACAGTAGGTGTTATTAACATAAGAATGGCGGTAAATTTTAACAGCACCACTATTGTTATCAATTTCAACAAGAATATTGATCAAATGCTTCAATGTTGTTTTTTTTTTCATCCTGCATGCGGCATTTGGTTTATGTTTTTGATTAGTGATTTGAGCATATAATTTAATTTTGAAAAGGATTAACGTGTCTCATATATCTTAAGAGAGTTGGCTTATCAGTTTCAAAGTCATTAACTTTTCAAAACACTAGTTTATATTAATAGGGGATTAATAAAGGAATCCAAAGAGCAAAAAATATATATAAGTCAGCGTGCTTGTTTTCGAGATATCAGCCATTTAAATTTTGGCGGGAAAATATTCTCTCTTGACTTTTCATAGTTTTATCATTGACAAGTTGCAGTTCTCAAAAACTGTTAAAAAGTAATTAAATTTTTATCAGACTTTTACAGATGGATTATCATTGTTCATGTAAAAGATTTACAAAAAGAAAATGGGGGTCACCGGGCAATTTTTTTCAATGCATTCAAATGGATAAAACCAGAGGATTCCGAAAATCTGACAAAAAATCCAAAACATGACAAGCCAGCTTCCTTAAAGGTAGGGATGTTATATAGTTTTAATGGTATTAATGTCCCATTTATGAGCATTATGTTTTCTGGTCTGTGTGCCAGTTCGTTAATTCGTCCGTTCGTCAGTTCGTCTGTTCCACTTCAGGTTAAATTGTGGTCAAGTTGGTGAAGTTGAATTTCAATCCACTTGAAACTTAATACAAATGTTCCCTATGATCTTTCTAATTTTTATGCTACATTAGAGATTATACCCCTATTTAGCGGTCAATTGAACATAGAAAATGATAGTGCTATTGGGGCATCCGTGTACTATGGACACATTCTTGTTTTTATTTTTTGTATAATGATGTATATTAAATTGTGACACAATAATAAAATATTTACTTACTTGCCTACTTGCGTACTATTACATTGAGTGTAATATGTACCTTTGACTTCTTTATATTTTTTTCTGTTTTAGTCTTAACACAGTTACCTGCGATAATTGCTTTCTCTGCACAATTGACTGGAGGACACATTCAACTCGGTCAGCAGCAAACTGTTGGTTACAATACAGTAATCACTAATATTGGAAATGCTTATGATTCTAGACATAACCATTTCATCGCCCCGATAAAGGGTCTATATCTCTTATCGTTCACTGGAATGAACAAAGATGGCCCAGATTTTTACCTAGAAATGGTAAAAAACGGAAACCAGATTGCACTAGTCTATTGCAGTTATATGACAAGCCATATGGGTAGTCAAATGATAGTCGAAGTCCTTGAGAAAGGTGATGTAGTTTTGGTTAGGCCTCCTCATTTCGGCGGACCTTTTCATCTTAATGGAGGCGGTCCATATAATACCTTTACAGGGATACTGTTGTTTGCAGTTTAAACATAAATAAAAATTGTTACAATACCTTCTATTTTATCTTTAAGCAATGTTCTTCTATTTCAAATTGATACTTTTAGTTATTGAACCAAGTATTCATTGTGGTAAATTTGATGAATATTCATTTCTAAAGTGTTCCACGTGGCATCATGAATTATTAATTGTTACATAATATCTGTGTCACATAATCACAGATATGCTACAACCAAATAAAAATTATCCCCGATAGACGAAAGCATGGACAGGTGTATTGGTGAGCGTGAGTCAGAAGGGGGATGTTTGTCGGGGTGGGAAATGAGTAAGAAAAGGAATATGCCGGAAACAAAATAAATATTGAACTATTTTTGTCTGGGAGTAAAAAGGTATGGAGGTGAAGACAGAGTGGAGGGAACTGAAGGTCGAGCCTTTCTTATCAATGCCAAGTTTCGCGGTCTCTAGCTGCTCAATCTATAGTTCTCTGTGAAATGTTTTGTTGACTGCTGTTTATCTGTTCGTTGATTTGCATTTCTTTCCCAAGGTATTGTAATATTTTCCTTGAATAATAAATTCTAATAATAGCGTCGTTAGCGTCTGCTTCGTTTTACAGAATAAAATTGAGAATGGAAATGGGGAATGTGTCAAGGAGACAACACCCCGACCTTAGAAAGACAGAAGGTCACCGACAGGTCGTCAATGTAGCGAGAAATTCCCGCACCCGGAGGCGTCCTTCAGTTAGCCCCTAAGCAAATATCAAAAAGATAATACTATGGAACGCCACAGCTGTCTTATGTGGAACTCTGATATTACTTTATGTTGTTTTATTATTACTTAATGATATTTTGTCTTTATTTAATATGGTTTTGACATTATGTAATGATGTTTTAATATAACTCAATATGGAATAGTCATTACTTAATGATATTTCGATATTACACGATATGGTTTCGTATTGACTTGATATAGTTTTGTTATTACTCAATATGGTTTTGTCATTAGTCAATGTGGTTTTAACATAACTTGATGTGTATGTGACTTAACGTAATGTAGTTGTTTCATTACATGATGTAGTTTTGTTATTTCGGAATGATGATTTGTTTATTCTTTATATGGTTTTAACATTACGTAATGATGTTTCAAAATTTGACGATTTTATACTACTGATATGTTTGTTTCATTATTTGATGTGGTCTTGTCATTCTTTGATATGGTCCTGTCATTCTTTGATGTGGTTATCCCATTATTTGATGAGGTAAAACCACGTGACCAATTCGGAAAAACCTGTTCTATTTGTAGATAGATTTCCATGTTGTATGTGCCTTGAATGCGTGTGGCCATCCATCTAATTAGTGTTCAAATTAAAGTTCGGGTTACTGTTTGAGTTAAACTTTGAGTTAGTTTTCGAATTCAAGTCATGCTTAGAATTAAAGTTCTCGTTAGCATTGAGTTTTGAGTTTGACTTCGAGTTTGAGTCACATTTACAGGAAGAGTTCTAATTACAACTTTGAATTTGAGTCACTCTTGAGGTAGATATTGAGTAAGATTCATATTTAAGTCTCATTTAGATTAATTAATATTTCGAATTGACATTCGAGCTATTTTATATGTCTTTTTGAGTTGGTAATTAAATTTTCTATCGCGGAACAAGGGCTTTTGCTCGGGCTTCCGAATAGAGGGCTCCGAGATATGCATACTAAATAAACAATGTTGCAGTATACAAAACGCAACATAGGAGTTGAAATAAAGTTAGATGTGGTGTGATTGCCAATGAGATAACTATCCAGCAGAGTTTAAATGCAGTGGATGTGAGAAATCATATAAGGACAACCGTACAGCCTTCAATACTCCGTATAGTCAGCTACAAAAGGCCACCATGCACTATGTGGGGAAAAAAATCTATTTTTTAACAGATTTCAATATGTCGTTTGTTTAATGTGCTTTGGATGGGTATCGCCAAAGTTAAAGTTCAAATTAAAGATCGAGTAGTTGTACAAAGTTATTTGGTATAAAAAAAAAGCAGACAATTATAAAAAAAAAAAAAAATCCTATTTTACAGTATTTCGGACATAATTGGGATATCCCAAAACCACTTGGTCCTGTTGTATTTGATCCGAAGTTGTTAAATAGAAGTAGTATTATAATAAATGTGTAAAGTAGTCCACGGAACGCTGTGTTTCGCCTGATATTGCTGCTTTCAGTGTAAAAGCGTAATGTTGATCGGCTGAACATTCATCGGTCAAAACAAATAAAAAAAAATGTTTTTCTGTAAATGCTCTTTCTTGATATTAAGGAAAAACTCCTATACAAGTTTTGAAACACTTCATGGAGGTAATAAATGTATCGCGTCAAAACAGTTCAATTTGCTTTTATTTAACTAAAACATAACTGTATGGTTTTCAACAATGAGCAAAACCCATAGCCAATAGTAAGTACCCTATGGAAAATGCATAACGAATAATTGCGCTCTAGTAACCTATAGAAAAATGACACATTTTTTAATTAAGGCTTTGAAAAATATCAAAAATAGTCATTTTGATAGGAAAAATGTGAAACAGTGAGAAATGGGGTCAAATGGACTTTTTATCAACGTGAATTCAAGCTATAGTCTGTTTCCTATTTGTATTTATTTCGATATCTAAATCTAGGGTGGGCTCGAATGTCGACAAAGTTTGAAGAGAATAGAACGTCTTTGTGATATCTACTCTTTTTATCGGGAAAAGCATTTATTTATCTTGAATTTGAAGATACATTTTGGTTTTTAACCATAATGACCGTGATCAGTTGCTGTTCTAGCAAAAAGTTAATTTCGTGAAAATTGGCAAAAAGGGTCACTAAGCAAACACCAACGATTTAGTTAAGTAGAAAAAATAAACTTGGTATTGAATATTGTAGTCCAAGAATGGTTTCTCTTGCCAAAGTAGTAATATTATCATATTTTCAAAATTTGGAAAACTATAGTCCGTTTCAAAAGCGTGTTTTTTCAAGAAATGGTTTCATTTAAGCATTCCTCAATATTCGATGTAGCTTTTCCATATCAAAACAGGTTTGTCGACAATATGATCAGTGCTGGATGACCTTCGAAAAATTATGCCAGTAAATATACATTATGATCTTAATGTTTCTTTGGCCAGTACCGTATTTGGTGAAACAATCACTTCCAATTTTTGGCCTGATCGGCGGGCAAAAACCAATTCTCCAAATTCAGAGAGTGATCAGATAATGTTTTGAAAATGTGATATCATCTAGATAGACGCCAGCGTGACTTATGGCGCGGGCGCTCAATTTAGGGATTTTTTTTCTTCACTACCGTATAGGGAACAAGAGCGCAATTATTTATTTACATTTTACCGGAAAGTTTTTTTACCCCAAGATTTATAATTGTTTACGATATACAGTACACCAAAAGCGCTGTATGTTTTTTGGTTGTTGGTTATTTTTAGCTTATTTCGTGTGACTTAAGAAATTTTGGTCCATATAAAGTAAAATCACAAAAAATACTGAACTCAGAGGAAAATCTAATCGGAAAGTCCATAATCACATGGCAATATCAAATGACAAAACACATCAAAAACGAATGGACAAGAACTGTCATTACCCTGATTTAGTGCAGGCATTTTATAATGTAGAAAATGGTTAATAAACCTGGTTTTATAGCGCTAAACCTCTCATTTTGATGACAGTCTCATTAAATTCCGATATATTTACAATGATGCGTGAACTAAACAGACATAATGCATAACATAGTTGAAATATGGGTATAGCATTCATCATCGTGTAACAATTTTAAAAGGAACAATTTAACAGAACACAAAAACATCTATCTACAAACACATTCATTGATTCGCGTGTCTGATGTCAGAAAATTTTAAACTTCACATATATTTGTCGTTCAATGTATATACACACAATTTTAAAATTTCAGATGGGGCAATGTCAGCATACAGAGTTAAAAAAAATCAAAAGTATGTAAGAATTGATTTCAGAAATAGACCGAGATTTAAATCTTTATCTTATATCAAACAGTGTCTTGATCATGGAAGCTTGTGCTCGTTATTTTAAATTCAGATTTGAAGACCAGACAGATTAAAAGTCATTGTAATCTACCTCAAAAGTTATCTATTGCTCTATGATCTTCATGACATTTATATTGATCTGCATTTATTTAAATATTATGATAAGATGTTAGTCTCAACCGTTGACTTACATTTACATTATGCTGTTGTGTATATATGTCGTTTTATTAGAATTACCTTTCCTTTATGCATTGACAATTTTGCAAGATTATGATGACGTCAATCATAAGCTGACTTGTTTGTTGTACATACATTGTACCTTTTTGGAATTTTGGATCCTCAATGCTCTTCAACTTTGTAATTGTTTGGCTTTATAAATATTTTGATATGAGCGTCACTGATGAGTCTTATGTAGACGAAACGCGCGTCTGGCGTAATAAATTATAATCCTGGTACATTTGATAACTATTGTATATGTTATTCGTTAGTTATGTCTTTTCTGTGAGATACGTCTAATTTGCCAAATATTTTCTTATGAACCAATGGGTTTGGAGTAAAATGCTATAAGATACAACAGGCGAAAAATACAACATATAATAAGAATAATGACATGCAAAAGTTACAATTACAGATCAAATGACGTAGAAATTAGCAACTATGGGTCTTCGTGCGGTATTGAACAATGTAGAAAACCCAAACCTCATGTCAAGCTGTAAAAGGTCATGACAGAAAAAATATTCAAACCAATTCAAATAAGAAATAAGGAAAACAGTAGTATGCCGCCTTTCAAGTCATAAATCGATTGAGAGGAAACAAATCCGAGTTACAAACTAAACCTGAGGGAAACACATCAATTATAAGAGGAAAACAACAAAACAATAGACACACTGAAGTCCAATAAAAACAAACAACAATACAACATACATAGAAAATAACTCTAAAATAACAACTGCCCTATTCCGGACTTGGTACAAACATTTTAAGAAAACTTATTGCCTTAGCTATGTACAATTCAGAGATAATGCAGGTAGTTTTAAAGACAAAGGCGCATTTAGCCGAAAGGTTTGATGCAGTATCTGAAGAAACCCAAACTATAAAGAACATTCTTTACCCAATACTAGAAGAGGGCGATTGCCATAGACACATATCGAATAACAACGATCACAATGAAGATAAAATGGGAGCTTCTACTTCTGTAAGTCATCACGTTTTGTTACGTGACGACGAAAAAGTCATTCATATAAAGACCCAGGGTGACAAAAATTTGTCGACAAGAATGAGAAAAGACTACTTCAGAATAGTTGTAAGAATTAGTATTACTAGAAAAGGAATTCACATCTGTACAATTAAACTTAAAGATGTACGAAAATGAGCTAGAAACTCACCAAAATATACAACTTTTAAGAAATTGACGAATTGTTTCAATTCGGGTATTACAATAGGCTTTTGTAATAACGTCAAAGTAAGAACCTATTGTTCAGTGACAACTCGAGTGTTTTGAATTGAAAATTACACAACCTCGTATTGTTCACACATTTTCCATTACACAGCTACTTTTGAATAGGTACTATGTCTGTACCAAAAATCTGTAGTACTGGAAATCTATTTCTAATATTCAGTACTATTTTGTTACTTCAAAATTATTGTACTATTTAGGTACCTGTATTTTTCAGTACTTTATTTGTACTTGAAAATTTAAGTACTACATATTTTTGATTACAACGTTACATTTTCAGCATTTTGATAGTTAGTATGTCTATTTCAAATCTCTTAAAATTATGATTTGAACCATGGAATATTGTGATCGCTTTTGGTATTATTTCTGTACCAAAATTTTAAGTACAAATCAAGTACTGTAATATAGAGGTACGTAAATAGTACAATAGTTTTAAAGTCAAGAAATAGTAGTTAATATCAAAAGTAAATGTTCAGTACTACAGATTTTAAGTACACAAATAGTACCTATGCAAAATTGGCTGTGTGGACGAAAAGACAATATCGTTGTCATTAACATAGAAATGGTGGTGTCTGTGTACCACTCCCATTACCAAATTCATCAAGGATATTGATCACGCGTTGCACTTTTATTTCTTACATCCGGGTATCGTCATTAAAGGCACTACTTTATGTAAATCTCTTAACATTTGTTGATCTCTTAATAATCGATTAAATTTGCATGTGCATTTAGTGAAATATATACCTTTGGTTGTCTACTTTTGTATTTGTTTTAGTAACAACAGAGTAACCTGTTGGATACAGTACAGTGTTTCCTTATATTCAAGACATAATCATTTTATTGTCCCGACAAAGGGTGTCAATCTCTTATCGTTTACTGGATTTAAACTAAGTGGCCAAGAACTGCCCCTATAGTTAGTAAAAAATGAAAACCAGATTGCAGTTGTATATTGCAGTTCTAAAAGTTATAGTATGGGAAGTCAAGCAGTAGTAGAAGTCTTTGAAAAAGGTGATATGGTGTGGGTAAGGCACGAAAACGGCAATCCTGCTTCAGTCAATGGTAATGATGCATATAGCACCTTTTCATGGGTACTGTTGTTTTCAATTTAAACATTAATAAAAGCTGGTACAATACCTTCTAATTTTTTTTTTTAATCTATGTACGTACTAGTATTCGAAATCAATACTTGATACTTGATACTATTGAGCCATGAATAATTAATGGTCAAATTGATGAATTCACTTCGAAAGTGTTACGAATTACATCTTGATTTGGTTGGTTGATTGTTATTGAACTTTGTATTTGTTTGGCTTTTTAACTATTTTGATCTGAGCGTCACTGATGAGTCTTATGTAGACGAAAGCGCGTCTGGCGTATACATTTATAATCCTGGTACTTTTGATAACTATTGAATATCTTTGAGACAAATAACTACGGATATGTAAGAATTTCACAAATATGTCCTTTTTTCACTATTTTGATATCAACGATTGAGACTAATCACTCCCAAAAGTATTGTATTTTTAAAAAAAAATAGTAGGACCATTTGGTTTGGGGGAGGATTTGCAGTGGGGCTAGATCTATGGATTCAAAAATGTTTGCTTGTATTATTTTAAATCTTAAGAGAGATGTTGATGGCAAAAATATACATATTTGCAATTGAACATTTCCGTGTTTACTGACGTTGTTTTATTAGATCTTTAGCTTTTCTCTTTTTTACTATCTTTTTTTTTATTTTTTTATTATTTCTAATAAATGTTTCTTAAAGTTAACTAAAAATGTATCTTCTTTTAACTTCTTTGAATAAAACATTCGTTTTGTAAGTTTTCTTTCTAATCAGATACATAGTAGGATTTATAAATGTGTATTATTTTCATTTACTTATTGTAGTCTTTTCATACGACATATATGAATGTAGGTCAGTGGTTGAACTTTTTACTACGGTCAAATTCTTCTAGATGTAGGAATACATTTGATTAGTTGTATGGGTTACCTACAAAATGTAAATTCCATACATTGCTATAAGCACCATCATGGACACATGGAAATGATCTACTATGCAATATAAAATCAGTAATACATAATGCATTTCAAGAATGTAGTGTTCCACACAGCGTCAGGTAAAATGACATGGGTATTAGATATAATTCTTATGCATGCATTTTTCTGGTTATATATGTTTTGTATCATAATTAACCGAAACTAATTAGACCGAGAGTGGTCTTTTTATATACCAGTATGTCTCATACAAGATATTTTTATGACTAACTGGTGGTTGTAGAAGCAATGCAACAACATGTGTGTGTAATAAATAACACATAACCTTGCTTTATGACTTTCTTTCTGATAACTCAATACTGTTACATCGCATGATTTGTCCAGCTAATGCATTATGTAATAAACATGCCTAGATCTATTTCATTGTGACATTAATTTGTTACTATATAATTTGGAACTATTACAAACCATTTCGTGTCAACTTCAGTGAAAAAAAACGCATACTACGTAAAATAAGGTATCTAAATTATGCCTTTATCATGTAGGTCTTTTACCCTCTCCTTTCTGCTGTCTTTCGTGTAGTGATTACCTCCCTTTGTGTTTTGACGATAAACTTACCGCTCTTAAATTTGTAATTTTAGTAAAATATAGTCACAACGCCATTAGACACACATAACAATGAGAAGATATGGTATGAATGCCGATGAAACAACTCTCCACAATACACAAGATGTCGTAGCAACTATAGATCACTATATAGTCTTAAACAATGATCAAAACCAATATCACATATAGTAATCTATTTCAAAATATCTCGAAATGACAAAATGTTTAACGATTCAAATAATAAAACTTAACTGCCTGATTTATGAACAAAACAATAAATGGAAAATAAACATGACAGTCATGAACCAACGAAAACCACACAAACACATGATGTGGCGGGGATGAACATCATATGTGTGAACCGGTTAAACCCTCACATAACTTTGGACAGTGTTGTAACAGGACAACATATAAGCATATGAGCATGACCGGATAGAAATCGACCTAATGCAAATGAGTATCAATACATCTGTAAACCAATGCCTGGTTACAAATTCTGTAACTGTTTATAAATTTTGTTGATACATGTATTAGAAACATACAAAACAGATCAAATTTGCATTTGAATTTTCCGAAATGAAAGTACATGTATTATACATTTCCATATATCCGTGCAACTGGATTGGGTTTATTTCACTCAAAAGTTTCAAAAAGAATATGTACAAGTACGTTGCCATTGCTAGCTTCTGCCAGATAATGACCACAAACAACGAATTAGTTATACTGCCATTGTTTGGTGTGCATTTTAGACCAACCCTCCCCAACAATGTAATATATATATACCCGGCCTCGTCCAGCTTTTTCAACTGCTTTTTATAGTTCGTTCTTATGTTTTACGCTTACACAATTGTCCCAGGTTAGGGGAGGGTTTGGGTCCCGCTTACATGTTTAACCGCACCACATTCTGTATGTATGAACCTGTCCCAAGTCAGGAGCCGGTAATTCAGTGGTTGTCGTTTGTTTATTTGTTACATTCGTTCATGTTTTTTACATAAATTAGGCTGTTAGTTTTCTGTTTGAATTGTTTTACATTGTAATTTCGGGGCCGTTTAAAGCAGACAATGCGGTATTGGCTTTGCTCATTGTTATTTGGTCTATTGTGGATAATTGTCTCATTGGCAATCTTACCACTTCTTCTTTTTTATAGATACACAAAAACTATAGACGCAAGGCACATTTAACTATTTTGTGGTGCTGATATATATGAACTCTTTTTATTTTGGAAGTTGGAAATGATTAATATATCTGGTTTACCAAACTTTTAGAGTACAAAATTAAAAATATACATATCATGGACAAGAATGATCTGTCGACGGCAGTTATCAAATGATAAATACATATTTTATTGGTTCGTCTGGTTCTTAAGGGGATTGTTTTTTGGGACGGAAACAAACATAAAAAGATACAAAAACACTTTAAAACACGAAATGACTATAGCACGCACTATCACGTTCTATGTTCAGTGAGTGGGCCATGAAATTGTTATCAAAACTCTAATTAGCATTAAAAATAGAATGATCATATCATAGGGAACATGTGTACTCAGTTTCATGTTGATTGATCTTCAACTTCATCAAAAACAATCTAGGCCAAAAACAACTTTAGCCTGAATCGGGACAAAAGGATCCGTACGGCCGGACCAACGCACAGACCTTGCAACAAAATGCCCCTAGGTGGCGCATACAAAAATGTGAAATGGATTTCTCGAAACAAAAATGTCTAGATAATTGCACTTACATTATGTAAGATTAATTTAAATGCACGTTTATTGGGAAGGATTTTTTCATGTAACAACAAAATGATTACATATTATTTTCGACATTTCTAAACACTATTATATGTACTGAAAAATCGAAGAAGATATATATAGTATTCGTGTTTCACCTTGTACAATGGCCCATTTCAACCTTATATCAACAACACGATTCGATGTGAAAATAATTGACTTCCATGAACTTCTCCCACTCGATAGTCAAAACGTTGCGTGTGTTCTTTTGACTCTGTTTGATACGCAGCCACTTCTGGTCGGACGGGGACTTAAACTCCAATGCACCGTGTAAAGCATGTATCACGCACGCTGAACATTGAAGAAACCTTGATACGACTCTCTAAAGTGGATGACTGTAGAAACTTTAAACATTTATACCTTTCAAATGTACTTTATGGAATCCTTTCTCGTGTGAAAGTCTAAATTCCCCGTCTTACATTCCAGTCTATCTAATTTGGGGAATATTAATGTTGAGTAAAATTTCAATTTGTATTCGTCCTTAATATGCGTGTAATTTGGACCTCAAGCAGCAACAATTATTCTATAAACCAGACAATATTGGTTTGTACAAGTTTTCTCGTTTATATTATTTTACATTTCAGGGAATTTCAAAGCTTGCTATGCAGTTTGGGTTTGCTCATTAATGAAGGCCGTACGGTAACATATAGTTGTTTATATCATTTTTTTCTCTTGCGATTTTTTTCAATTTACCATACAACATCTTCTTATTTCTAGAATTTTTAAGGTGTACAGTGTTTTTGTAATATATAAAACATTCTCTTTATTTCCCAAGTAACATTGTAAGAGGGTGTTATGTAGATGAGAGGCGAAAGATACCAAAGGGACATTTAAACTCCTATAAGTTGTAAATAAACTGACAGAGCAATGGTTTAAAAGGACTATAAGAAAAACAGGCTTATATCAGTAAACAAAACATATACAAAACTAAAGAATGAGTATCAATAACCCCACGAGTGATTTTAGGTGCTCCGGAAGTGTAGGCTGTTATGATTAATTCATCAATTTTGCTTAACTCACATGGTGAAATATTTCATACGTATTGAGTAAGAAAACAAATAAAAAATAAGTTCATTTCTAATATGTACTTTCTGCAAAGTTAATCGGTCAAGATGAAGTTCCGAAATTATTGGATATGTACACAACAACTTAAACATAAGTTATATCAACAGCCTCGTGTCGTATGAACAGCACATGCTTACAGCCGATTGCATTGATTCTGCTACATTGAAGACCTGTTGGTGACCCTCTGATGTTGTTTTTTATTTGGGCGGGTTGTTGTCTTTTTGACACATTCCCCATTTCCATTCTCAATTTTAAAGGTTATAGCTTTCGTAAGTTTGCTTGATAGCTGAACCGTGAAGTCATTATTAGGTTAGGTAAACTACCTTCCTTTAAGAGTAGACTATAGTCCGACATATAACGAATATATCTTTCTGTTGGACTAGGCTACTTCGAAAGGAGGAAAGTATGCCTTCTAATAATGACTTCACGGTTCATTTAGCAAACAAGCTAACCATTATTGATAAATATTGCCTTTACGTACACAGGCAATGCAATCGGTTGTAACTATATTTGCATTTTATTTGTTAGTGCTCCTGTTGTATCATTACAATTCTTTTTTATTTACGAAAAGAATAATACTGATCTGAAATTCTGCACTAATGTTTATTTTAGTTTATTTAGGAGCAAAATAATAATAAAACACAAGTTTTTATGTTGGTGTTGTGTACATGTGTATGTATTTCTTAAAAAACAAAGTGTTATGCATTAAAATTGAGAATGGAAATGGGGAATGTGTCACATAGACAATAACCCGACAAAAGAGCAGATAGCAGCCAAATACCACCAATGGGTCCTCAATGCAGCAAGAAAATTCCGCACCCGTAGGCGTGTTTCAGCTGTCCCCTAAACAAATATGTACTAGTTCAGTGATAATGGACGTCATACTAAACTCCGAAGTATATATATTATAGTCTCAACTTACAACATTTTGACACAAACGTCACTGTCTATTGTTTATTTTTTTATTTTTTTAACGGCGTTGAAATAAGTTGAACAAATCTTACAAAATTTTTAAATAGAATTTTATTCACTTTGGAAAAGGAGGGTTCCAACAAATCCTGTATGTCCATTAGCATCACTATGTATTTGTCCGCGTTGGGGAAAGTTTTCGACATAAACTCTGTCATTTTGTTGTAGATTTAGTATAGCAGTTTTAGAAGAATGGGCTTCAAAGCCATTTGATTGGTCGAGACTGCTGTCAGTATGAGTTGCCTGCACTGGAGTACCATTTACCATTAATTTGGCTACGATAGAGGAAACGTACCCAGACCGGATGTTCCAGCTGAATAAGTAAGTTCCGGGAAGAGGAGCCGTGAAAGTTCCGGTCGCAGAATTGTAAGCATTTCCAACATTTGTTAGAACTTGATCAAATTTCAAAACAAAATCTTGCTCTCCATGAACGTAGTTCTTGGACAGAACAGCATCGAAGGCAACATTTGGATAGGATGGATCTAGCCCTGAAAATATGTGAACAATATACATACAACCACTCGAATAAGGAAATCTTTATAACCTTGTTCAACGGGTAGGGTTAATTTGCCGAAATCATATGTATATTCATATTTCTTACGACGATTATTTTAAAAACATTTACAAACTTTGATTACAATAACAGCAATTCAATCTCCCAGACAGAGTTATCGGTCCTTGCTAGAGAGAGCACGGACCGATAACTCTACATGGGAGATTGACAGTTATGCACCTTCATGTGTGTATTTTGATGTTGTACATCGATATTACGACGTAGTCCTGAAATTTTTTTAATCTTATAGAATGTATAAATGTATAAATAGAACTTCTTCAAATCTTCTTATCTGTATACTATGATCAATACTAAGAACACTTTTAACACAAACAAATGTTATCTTTGAACTAGGTAAACAAGTACACACGTGTATGCGTGTGTGTCAGCTATTTATAAATGCGTGTTGGTTATGCATATAATTTAATAATATTAGTATATATCTAATAAACGTCGGATTATGACCCTGTAAGTTAAAGAAATTTTCATATCAAGTACCAAGTTTTAAAATTTCAATTGATATTTATTTGTATATTTTTTTCCCTGGAAATATTTTCCTCAGGTCAAATATTTAATATACAACCAATAATCATTAAATAATAGATGAATGTCTTACTTTTAACATGTCCATTAAGCAAATTTTCTGTCAATGTTTCCAATTTATTCACGCGTTCCTTCAAACTTTTAAGCTCATAAATTACATTTCCTATATCATTTGCAGCACATAATCCAAAACACAAGACTAAAAAGGTAATAAGTCTACAATCCATTGCTTTTAAAAGGAGGTCAAGCATATAAACGTATTAAATATATATATATATATATCCCAAGTACAAAGATAAGAATAGTTTTGATAACGACGAAAGCAGAGGGTGAAGGTCATATTCGACAAAATCAAATTGAAATCTCTGCGTAGCCACTTTTACTTGAAGTATGCGCATAAAAGAGGGAAAAAAACTATTTATAAAAATGAATTAAACAAAATAGGGATTGACAATACGTCGAAAAGATGCAAATGATACAAACAGATTTTCAAATTAAAAAATCTAAAACGAAATACTATGAAAAGACAAAATAAAACAAAAACGAAAAAAAGATGAAAAGACAAGTAGCACACAAAACACAACAAAGAATATTAAAGAATAAGCAACACGAAATCCCACCACAAACCGGAAGGTGATCTCAAGAACTGCGTAAGGATACACAGATCTTGCTCCACATGTGACGTCCTTCGTAGCAAGGTAATAATAACCAGTACAGTAATATGATAAACAGTGCATCAAAATAATTATCAGTACAACCAGATACTAAACAGTACAAGAAGACATGTAATGACTTTGCTGAAATTATTCTCAACTCTAATATGTTAACGTTACAGTCTGAAGTATTATAAGATAAGTATAGGAAGATGAAGCTATTAAACCAATAGTTCCAAATGGTAAAGTTGAAATCTTCCCTTCATAAATTTTACTGACGCCATCAGGAGTTGGTTGATCGTTATGGAATATCCGTTTCACAAATAATATCAGATACGTTCTTTTTGTCGTAACTACAATCTCGTTCCCTTTTTAAGAATGTTACTTACCGAACTATTTACCGGGTCTGTAATAACATGAGCATCACGATGGGTGTCACATGTGGTGCAGGATCTACTTACCCGCCTGAACACCTGAGATCATCACTAGTTTTTGATGGGGGTTTTGTTGCGTAGTCTTAAGTATTGTATGTTGAATCTTTTAAATTAATTTATATCTGTTGTTTTTCTTCTTTTCTTTTTTAGCCATGGTGTTGTCAGTTTATTTTCGATTTATGAATTTGAATGTCCTGGTATCTTTCACCCCTATTTTATATCGTTGAATATGTTTAATAAAATTCGTACCGTTTGTTAGTGATTCTTTAGTCTTTGTGTTAGTTGAATAACATGGTATTCGTATTATATTTTCTATTGTTGATAACGAGCAATAGTTTTCTTTTCCTAATAATGGTTGCTTCGTTTTAATCGTCTTAAGCAGGGTTTCCTGGATGTTCTTTTTGTCATTTTTTCATGTTCCGAAATGAAGAGTGAAATTAATGTTTCCAAGTTGATTTATTGATTATATTGTTGAAGCTCGATTGACGCTTTCCTGATTGCTCCTGGATATCATACTTTTAATGAGATCTCCTTAGATTTACATTTTCAAAATTCGTCTTTCCAGAATCTAGATGACTCTGGGTAATGTCATTCTCGTACACCAAAATGAAAATAGCGTTACTTTAACGGTTGAATTTCTATTGTTTATCACGTTTTAAACAAATCACAATGTGTTGGTGTACGCCCTTGGAAATATTACACAGAAAGCATAGATTCTAAAACGACGAATCGGATGTGTTTTAGGGTCTGGCTGGCGTGGATGGACAAAAAGAAAGTTTGAAATTACTGTGGGTGTAAGGATATGAAGAACAGAGAATATTTGGACAACAAACTAGTGAAGGAGACTAATGTTGTCCTATGATGTCATGGCTAGAGAATATCTGGTCAAAGCGTAAAGAATGGAGACAAATTATAATGTGCTATGATATAAAGACTAGCGCAGATGTTTACAAAAAAATATGGAATAGAGAAAAATTGACTATAAGAACCCAAATTTCCAGACTCTTGTGTATTCTGTTCGTCATTCAACGCCATTTGACACTTTTCACCGTCATTTGGAACTTCATCAAGATCGGTTATTTACTATTAAATTGTATCCTTTAAATTATTCATCTATGGCAGGTTTCCAATGTTGAATTATTACCATGTATCAATATAAAAATTATGTATCTTCATTTCATATTTATTCTTACAACATAGTTTCAGGCCAAACGAAACAAAGGTATCATTCCTCTCAAAATATTACATAATACTAAATGTTCTAAGAGCAGTGTTTCTGTTTTCCTACTAAACGTTTTAAACCTACTCTAGTTTGACAAATTACATAACTGCCATGATGTAATATACAAATGCAAGAAACAAGCATGCATACTCATCATAACTTCAAAGTTACAAAACTCTATCCCAGGCTTGTCTTATTTCTGTCTTCAATTTTAATTCTATTCAACGGTTTTTGTATCAATATATTATTTTGAAATGCAGAGAAATGTGCAATTATCTTATAATTAAGATTTAAGACAAAATAGAACCGTCTAAAGATTCGTATCTTTATATTTATATATATATATATAAAACCCAATATAAGATTTTTAAAGGGTGCAATTACAAACAATTTGTTTGAAAAAAACAAAAACAAAAACACATTGTATATGCCAATTACTACAGCTCCGAGAAGGAGCAAAATAATTAGAATCACAATTTTCCTGAACATAGATAACCAAATGAAAATAGATTAAACAAAGTACAAGATAATAATTAGTTTTGATATAAATAATCACAATTACAGATCTAGAGAGATTAAAATGACGTAAAGACCAAACAATAGTCCGCAATAATTAAAATGAAAAATAAGCAAAATCTAAATTACTAACTGTAAACACAGTTGTTTCGGAAGAGTATGCAGTTTCTGCTCCACTGATACCTAAAGTTGGTATCGCTGTATCAGGAAACATCTGATGGTTATGTCATCAAGTGGAAAATGAGAAAGGCACGTACAGTTCACGGCGCTTTTTTATGTTTCCTAATTTTCAAATCTGCTCTAGTGTGACAAATAACATAACTGTTATGATATAATACAGAAATGGACAGAAAATGCATGCATTCTCATCTTAACTTCAAAGATACAAAAGTTCATCACATACTTGTCTTATTCATTCATTTAGTGTTAATTGTTACTGTACAGTTTTAGTGTCAATATATTATTCTGATATGCAGAGAGATGTAATTATCTTATAATTAAGATTAAAAATGCAATGAGTCTAAAAAAACATTCTTATCTTTATAAATACCTTTTAAAAAACACGAATTTGTCAAAGAAAAACAGACAGAAACATTAATAACAAACACACACACACATTTTATTTTCCAATCACGGCACTCAGAGGGAGCAGAATAGTTACAATCATAATTTTAAAACATAAACAAAACTACAGGTTGCAAATTTGTAAATATAGACAATGCAACCTTCCCATAGATACTCTGTTTGCGGCTAAAACTTTGACTCTTTTACTATAAAGTTTCGTGAAAAATAATATCCCACTGAAAGTTTGGTAGAAATGACTGCTTTCATCTGATTTTTGCATAACTTCCTTGCACAGTTATTGTTTTCTTTACAAATGAGCTTTAAAACAATGTTACAAGTTAAATTATCTGTTTTATGACCAAGGGGTAGGCATTTTTCTCTGTTTTTTGCCCCTGGGTCCTCACATTTCCTAAAAATTTCCTTGTTTGTAGCAATGTGGAATATAAGGTATATATTTAGGATAGAAAACACTATTGTAAGTTTTTTAGGTCTTTTTTAATTCTAGCTAGTACTTTTATGCTGCGGTCACAAAAAGCACATTTAGGTGTTACAACTTACTTTTGAGTTATCAACAGTACAAAAACACCCAACCAAAAATATTAAGGAGGGATCAATGAGTTGCAATGACTGCGAAGAGTATAAATAGGTACTTCTTACAAAAGAGAAAACAAAAGTTTTATTTTCCGTCACTTCTCCCAGGAGGACCAACATAGTTACATAGTTACAAACATAATTTTAAAACTTGAAAAATCATAGATTCAACATATTTAATATATGAAAATAAACGCAAAAGTACTACTTGTTGACACCGCTTCTTCGGAATGGTTTCTGCTCCACTTATAGTATACAAGATAGTTGATATCTTTACAGTTGATAGTTTCATTCGGCTATGTCATAAATGAGGAAATGAGATCAGCACTTTTTTTGTTTTCTCACTTAACTTGTTTAGTATGACAAATTACATAACTGCCATGATGTAACAAATACATGCACGGAACAATTAAGCTTGCCCACTTATCTTAACTTCAAAGTTACAAAATTCCATAGCAGCTTTTCTTACTACCTTTTTTAAAAATAAACTGTTACTGCATCAATATATTATTCTAATATGCAGATAGATGTGCAATTACTTTATAATTAATTTTAAAATTTGATAATAAACTCATCATAGATCCCAGGATTAAAATTTTAAATATACGCCAGACGCTCGTTTCGTCTACAAAAGACACATCAGTGACGCTCGAATAGAAACATGTTAAAAGGCCAAATAAAGTACGATGTTGTAGCGCATTGTGGAACCAAAAATTCCTAAAGGTTTTGCCAAATTCAGCTAAGGTAATCTATTCCTGAGATAGAAAAGCCTTAGTATTTAAAAATTGAAATTTTGTTAACAGTTCATTTGTAATTATGAACATATTAATGAACTATCTAAAGATTCTTATCTGTTTAGAGAAATTACAGAGAAAAAAACACAATATACAAATTGTAGAAGCTTCCAGGCCTGCAACCACCACCAATTTGTAAAAGAAAAACGGGCAAATAAAAAATGAATGTTTTTTCCAATCAGTACTTGGATAATGTAAACATGATTTTCAAACTTACTATAAAAGAATGAAATAAGAATGGATTAAACAAAGTACTACATTAATATTAGTTTTGATATAACTCCAGAAAAAATAAAAAGACGTAAAGATAAATAATAGCCCTCAATCATTTCATAAAAAAAGAAGAAAAAGCTACACAAAACGTCATTAATCAATTCATCCGCTTCAGGAGGTTGAGCTGTTCTTGCTCCACGAGCATAGTTGATGTCACTCATTATCTATAAACTTTTGTTGATAGTTCACATTCGGTTATCTCATAAAAGAGGAAATGAGCACGGCATGAGTGGCATTAATTTTTTTTTTCATACTTAACTTTATAAAACTGCTCTAGTTTGACATATTACATAACTATCATTATATAATAAAGACATGAACGGAACAAACATGCATTCTCATCAGAACTTCAAAGATACAAAAATCCATCATATGCCTGTCTCATTCTTTTCATTAAAATTAATTGTTATTGCACGTTTTAAGCATCAATTCATTATTGTAATATGACAAATATATGTGATTATTTTAAAATTAAAATTCAAGATGTAAATAAAAGCTGCTTTAGAATGATAAGGAGTTCCTGCTACACTTGTGATACCCATATTTTAAAACTCCGAAACAGCGATGACGTTGCTAAACTTTAACCATTGTAAACATTGTTTCTAATTTCGCCATAGGTCCAAGAAAAAGTTACATGTTCGTAAAGATTTAATTTCGTGGTTTGCCGAAGTCTGCATACAAGCCTATAGCAAAGTTGACATTCGTTGATCATTTTATTTCGTGGTATTTTTATATAGCAGTTCATAGACACAGGGGTGTTTTTTTTTTTTTAATTAAATAGTTTATAAATATCATTGTTCAGGAAGTTTCATACCGAAAAAGAAAAAGACAATAAATAAGAAATATACATTACGTGACATCGTTAATTACAACCTTTAATAATATTGAACATTTTACGTCCATCTACATGTAGTAGTGATCTTGTTCTGTACATGCATGAAATATTCAGCTTTGGACATTATTATTTCAAAATGTCACACATGCGTTCATATATCTAATGATGATCTTACATGAATCAAATGATAATTTGTGTCACATAACAGTTTCCTTTTTTTAAGTTACGATTTTGTACAAGTGGTTTTGCATGATAAGATAAAACTGGTATATTAATAAAATATTGCAGTTTGTAAAGTAGGTGTGCTAAAATCAACTTCAAAGTTACTACAAAAATAGTCATCATAATCATTACTTATGAATTTGGTATGCATGAGGTTTAGTTAAATTGCTATTACATAATTTGAATATTTTGAATCAAGATATCATTGAAATACACAAAGAGTGATGCGATAACATTTTATTTAGATTTCATATGCCACAAAAATTCGGCAAAGATATTTTATCATTTCATCAAAATATGATAAACAGTAGGAGTCCTCTTTTGTACAACCTATTTATTATTTCGCAAAAAGAAAGATCTTACTAACTGCGTCTTCCTTTTATTCTAATGTGACTAATTGACACCTAATCAATCCAATTATATTGTCATTGAAGGTAGAAAAAACGATACTAAAGATGTATATGGAAATGGTTTGGTTCTTACTGACAGAATGTCATGCACGTACGAATACGTCGCTTAATAACGATGCAATCTGCTGCCTGTTTTAAGTCAGGATTATGACAGTTGTTGTCCGTTCGCTTGATGTGTTTTATCTTGTTTGCCATTTGATTATGAGTTTTCCGTTCTGAATTTTGATTTTTATTTGTGATTTAACTTTTTTTTGTATGTTGACATGACAATTTATAAGCACATGATATCACCCCTAGTTTTTAGTGGGCTGGTTTTTCTCAATGTTAAGTTTAGGTTTTTATGTTGAGTTAAGTGTACTTTTGTTTTCTGAAGGTCTTTTCTTTTTAAGCAAAAAAGAAAAGACAAAAAGACAAACAACACTACTCAAAACACAAAGTCGAAAACTAAAGACTTTCGTTTGAAAATAATGTCTCTTTTTTATGTGGTGATTTTTATTAATTTTCTGTTTACAAAACTTTGAATTTATTGTAAAACTAAGGATTTTCTTATCCCAGCAATAGATTACCTTAGCCGTATTTGGCACAACTTTTTGGAATTTTGGACCCTCAATGCTCTTAAATCTCGTACTTATTTGGCTTTTTAAATATTTTGATATGAGCGTCACTGATGAGTATTATGTAGACGAAACGCGCGTCTGGCGTACTAAACTATAATCCTGGTAACTTTGATAACTATTTAAACTAGTTTTATATTTCCATCTATTATGGTTAACGTTTGATGCTTTACACTGTCATCCATCGGTCAGACGCATTGGATGCTGTAGTAGGTGAATTCAAATCGTTCTTTTTATTAGTATGTAATCTAATGTTTGTGCATCAGTATAACTTATTTGCTAAGGACAATGGGCGTATGCTTGATAGGGTATTCGGGGATTACCTAGGCTTTTTTACACATTTTGGCTGCTTATTCTATACTCTTGTTTCCTATAGCCTTCATCGAAGCAGTACTGCACTTGAAATTAATCATTGTAATGAACGCTTATAATACACAATTTATCTTTTTCCACATATTTTATGACAGATATTCAATTAAACTTATTTCATTTGGCTATTTCGACAGTATGGTTTTCGTCTTTATACTTTGGATTATTCGATGAACAAAATCCCCTTAACTATGCAGTACAAAAAGTTCGTCAATATTTCACTTATTATAGTTTCACCACTTAACTAAAGAGTACAAAAAGTGCACTGAGTATTTCCTTATTGCAGTTGCTTTTTCAAAATGAAAAAAGACAAGGTGTGGTATGATTGTCAATTAGACAACACTCCAGCAGAGTTAAAATGAAGTGCAAGTAAACATTTTCACAAAAACAATCAATGATCTTCCATGTCTTCAAATAACGAAAAACATGTAGCATGTGTTAAGCAGGAGTGGTATGCAATTATGTTTATTAATTTATGCTATTTCACAGCATACTTACATGCAAACTATCAGCAATAATATTCATATAAACCGTTGCGAAGCAAACAAATTCCCCTTTGATGCCTAATCGTATTTCAAAGGATAAATAGCATCATACTTGTTTTAACAAATTGTTTTTATTTCTTTATTGACCATAAATAACAATATAATTAGGATATTCCTTTTTAAATAAATTTATGATTGACATGATTTTATCTACAGCAAAAAGTTTTGCTCTTTTTCCAATGTATTTGAAACCGAATATAAGTTTTTATTTCATTAATAAATATCAAACGTTTCCTTGTTGTAGCAATTAAACTTTTAGTTCACCTACGCAGAGTGAAGGCCTACATTCCATACAGTTTCTAAGGAAATCAACTGCATAACTGATGCAATAAAATTTGGTCATGCGGTGATTTTTTGTTCAGAAATTAAAGTAGTTTTAGGCATCAATTGGTAATCTATGTTTCTAAAACCATGATAACATTATCAGTTCTGGAAATAGAAAGCACCAGATCACATGAAATTATATTCCACACCAGCGCGATTTCCAAAAATCTTTCGATTTTTTTTTAATTTAAAGCATTACAGCTCAATGTCTCTTTATTCAAAATCTAACAATAGTATTGCTTATATCTATATAAGATCCTGCAAATAGCTAAAAACCTCATTTATGACCTTTTTGAGTATTTAACGACAAAATGTTCACACGAAGAATTTCTTAAGCCAAAACCAAATTTATGTCTTAATTTGTAAATTGTCTTTCTGGTACAACAAAAGCAAAAAGTATTGTTGTAGGAATATAAACATTTGAACATGCATTGTCTTTTTTTGTAGAATCTATTTTTAATTGTTTTTACATAGGCGGTAATGGTAACGTTTTTTTTTCCTGTTGCTTAGTCGTCCATGTCGTAAACTTGGATATGTATGATAGCTTATTTCGAAGCTGTGACATTTTCACATATGTGGTAAAATTTTCGGGGTACGAAGTGAGATTACTTTTTCCGTAAGTTAGCATACCCCGAACATCCTTTCGTGATTCGACTACTTGTGAAAATATCCCCTTTTTAACACAATAAGTTCTATGAAAATCTAATACTTTGAACACATTTAATAGATCCATAGTTTTTACACATTTATTCTATGTTCCTCTACTTTCCTAATCACCGCAAATGGTTAAGCTCAGTCATTTGTAAAAATTAGAAACATGTCTAAAATCACTACATGGAGATGTTTTCTTTACACGTGACTTTTGAGTTCCTTATTTCGAGGCGCATTAGGGATGTTGTCCCAACTGTTTCTTTATTCAGTATTCAAGTGTTTAAAATACTGATATGAACTCGTAACTTGACTTCTACCTAACGGCAACTATGAAATGCTCAAACATTTCCTCATAACATCGGACAGTAATCATGAAAACATTTTCCCGGCACATTTGCATATGCTTATCCTAGGTCAAGGCCTCGTCAGAAGTTTAAGACACGTCGCTTTTCTTTCGTTTTTTGAAAGGATGGCAGATCATTAAAAGTTTTTGTAAAATTAAATCGCGACTTGTATCTACTTTTGCTACGACTTAAGGCTTATTACACTGTGGAAGTACTTTTATTTACTTGGGTACTACATTTCGGAGATTGGTTTGTCCACAATGTGAAGTGTTCAACGAAATAAACGAAAGTTTGTTCAATCCAGACATGGATTTAATGATCCCCATTACTGTAGGTTTAACAACATGAATACGGGCATATCGAAAATCAGCAAACACACTTTGAACTAAATATACAACTTTAGACAGAGTTTTATTCATATAATATTTCTAAAACATAGTCGGAACAATCTTTTACCCTAGTTTTGATTGATATCAGAATGTCAGATTTTCCGATGATAGTATAGTGTTAATTTAATCTAATCATAATTTCCATACAAAAAATAATTTCAAATCGATTTATTCTACAATTCAAAGTACATGTGTAGCATTTTTTTATGTAACCGAATTCTTTAAATGAAATCCGAATTTTCCCAGCTATTACCTTTGCCATATTCATCAAACTATTATAAAACAACATATGGTTATATTCACAAGTAAACATGAAAGATTAAAAAAAATAAAAGCCATAAAATTGAGAACCCATGAAAATTTAAAATAAAAACATAGAAATAAACACTCACGATTAAAAAGACTTCCACAGTAATGTATAAACATGTGTTTCTCGTTGCACTGTAGATATACTTTGAACAATTTTGTAATTAGGTTGTGATCTCATTATTTATGAAATGCATACAAAAACTAACAAATTGAAATATTGCATGTACACTCAATAAGAGATTTATCATATTGATATTTAAAAGTTTAAGCCTCGGTGTCACACCTTAACAGATAGCGCAAACGGACGCCGAACGGGTAACTTTTTGTTCAGTCCGTTCATGTCCGTTTAACGTCCGTTCTTATCCGCTAGACCTCCTTTCATTCCTGTAAAATGTCCGTTCAGCGTCTGATTTATCCGTCGTTGTCCGTTTTGTCCGGTGGAAAGTTTTGAGAATGTTCTAAACTTTGAACAAATGTCAACGGTTAAATTGTCCATTGTAAATCCGGTAGGCGTCCGTTTTTTACGGTACTCGTCCGTTCAATTTCAGTTTAGTATTCGTTACTTATCCGTTAGGAGTCCGGTAAATAAATTCACCAACGAACTTCTACCGGACGTATAACGGATAAAACGGATGTTGAACGGATGTGAAACGGACTTCTACCGGACGTATAACGGATAAAACGGATGATGAACGGATGTGAAATGGATAAATGCTAATTGAAAATTTCGAGTTAGAAATGCGAATTATTGGTATGTCAGATTTCTTGAGTGTCATGAATGCTTATTATTTCTTATTGATCTTAGAGTAGGAGCATGCCCTTATTATCAAGAAATTGTTATTCAGACCCTACCTTTTGGTGGCATTTTGAAGAACAAACTAAACCAGTCACATGGAATCTTTTTGAATATCTATGTGATTTACATGTATTTTTATTGTCGCCTTTAATTTGTCAGCGTGTCTTGTTCATCGGTTTATTTCCGGTCCGCTTCCATAAGGTGTCCGTTTTATGTGATACTCGTCCGTTAGATGTACGTTCGACATCCGTTCTGTCTGGTACGTTTCTTTTTTTGTTTTTTTTGTATGTTGCACATCCTGTGAGTGTTCGTTATGCATTCGTTACGCGTCCGTTTTATTTGATCAGTACATCAACGGACTCCCAACAGATAACAATTTTGTAATTGTAAATGGAAAACTTTTTTTTCATCCGTAATGCGTCTGTTAGTGTTATCAGGTAAGGTGTGACCATAACTTTAGAAATCACAAAAAAGCAGCGAACCAGCCACTTTGTTTTTAGAATGCAGCTTCTCGGAACTCGTATCAAGAATTAAACGGTATTTATCCATACGTTTGATGTGTTTGAATTTTTTATGATGCCATTTGGATAGGGACTTTTCGTTTTGAATTTTCTTCGGAGCTCAGTATTTTTGTTGCTAGTATTCACTTTTTCTTCATATGTATGTTTCGTTTTATTCGTATACAATAAATGTGTTCGAGAATTTATTTTCTTAGTACTTATGATTTTTTTTTTGTATTCAAATGGCAAAATATAGGTCTACTTACCACAGTTTTTAATGTTTTTTTCTGGTTTGTCTTGTCCTTGTTGTATACATTTTGGAGGATATATGTTCAAAATTGGCCAAAACATTTTAATTCTACCTACTTGTATGTAATGTTACATCAAAACTATGTAAAGCCTTAATAAAGCACACATTTAAATTTATGTTACAGTGGGTTTAAGGATTATCGCTACTCTGTTACAAAATAACAAGCTTTTTATAAGACTGTTTTGAATTGGTATTATGTAAATAAAAGAGAAAGCAGAAACAAATTTACGGTCAGTGTTCTTTTGTTTAGATATAACCAATTGCAAATTTTATAGAAAATAATTCTTTCTAGATTGTTCATGCATTTAACACTGGCACCTTTTTTCCGTTTAAATACTATGGTAAAAATAAGGATTTTTATCAGATTTCTAAAATTGTGTAAATCAATTTGTAATACAATTATGAAAACAGAAGGGTTGAGAGGGGGAAATATAAAGGCGCTACATGGATAAAACTATAGGATTCTAAATATCTGACAAAAGACCAAAAACAAGGGAAGCAAACATCCTCAAAACAAATGTAAGGATTGATAGCAAATTGTAATGCTATTAAATGATTTTTTTTATTATATAATTTGTCTCAATACAAGATTGAGACAGTTTCATTGAGTGCGTTAAGTTCTATCATTTGATTGTATCTCTTACGTTTAAGTATGTGTCATTTTACGACAATTACATGTAGCCTAATGAGTTCTATATACATACCAAATTTCATAAACTTACGATGATTTAATATACGCATTGCATATAAATAACTCTTTCTATGTTTTTGATCAGACACTTAATGTCTTTATAACTGCATATAAATTACACAATTTAAAATCCTTTTATTCCGTTATATTTCACAATCTACGAATAAGTAAATAATAAGGATATCTTAATTACTTTCATAAGGAGGTAACAATGTGTATCATCAACTATATATAGTATTCCCGAAATTCCTTTCTACTGAATTTTGTTTAAAAGATAGTGCCGCACTAATTAAAGCAAAACTACATTCTTGTATTTCAAGGGAGCATGTGTTATTATCTTATGAAGTTTGATTGCAGTTACTCTGGTCTATTGAAATTACCTGTTCAAGGGAAATTGGAATATTATTCTATGAAATTTGATTCAAATTACTCTGGTCCAATGTATTTATCTGTTATTCTGTCAAAAATTCCAAAGATCTACTAACTGCTTAACCTTCGATCACAATCTTTGCAATTTTGCAGCAACATAAAAACTTTTGATTTTTCTACGCTATATACTACTATTCCCCATGCTCAGTTGAAAGATCGACTTCACCATCTCATAAAACAGAGCTTTTTCTATAAAAATGGGAATCGTAGATACAAATTTCTTGTTTTGGGTTACAATAATTCATATTTTGTGAAGAATCACACTGAATCTTCCAGAAAATATACTGAAGATGATATTATCAAAATGCTGGACTTTTTGATCGACAATATATTTGTTGAGTTTGGAGGATTTATATTTCAACAGACAATCGGTATTCTAATGGGTACTAATTGTGCACCCCTGCTGGCTGATTTGTTTTTGTACTCGTATGAAGCAGAATTCATTCAGAACCTTCTAAAAGACAAAAAGAAAAAGCACCTTGCGAAATTCTTTAATTTTACTTTCCGATATATTGATGATGTTTTATCATTGAATAACCCATACTTTAGCCAATAATTACATCTCATATATCCCAGTAAACTTGAAATTAAGGATACTACTGATACTAGAAGGACTGCTTCATACCTTGATCTTTTCCTCAATATTGACGTAGATGGACGACTTCACACAAAAATCTATGACAAACGGGACGATTTCAACTTCCCAATTATCACTTTCCCATTTCTCAGCAGTAATATACCATCTGCCCCTTCGTATGGTGTTTACATATCACAATTGATACGTTATTCACGTGCTTTTTCACACTATACGGACTTCATATACAGGAGTGTGCTCCTTACGCAGAACTACTCCAACAAAGTTATGAGGAGGACAGATTAAAATTGACACTCCGTAAATTTTATGGACACCATCACGAATTGGTGGATCCATACGATGTGTCTTTAACCAAACTAGCTAAGGACATTTTTACCACATGGTAGATTGTGGTTTGTCATTATGTCGTCTAATATTTTAATTACCAAACGTGACTTATTCCCGATTGTGACTGTTTTGCTGAGTGTGAATTCGCATTACTATAAGACGTGTTACGGTACTTGTCTATCCCAATTCATGTATTTAGTTTAAATGTTTAATGTTATATTTGTAATTCTCATCGGATTTTGTCAAATGTGTTGACGTCTTTTCTATTATATTTATGTGTTATGGAAAGAAAAAAATAATCACCGCTGTCATTTATTAGATTTAATTTTGGTCAACGTAATCTGTACGATAATTTACGTTTGAAGTTGGATTCATAACAAACTGGACATATATATATTATAGTTACTTGCTATTAATAAGTATTGCAATATGCATTGTGTTTAAATGCAATATCAGTATTTAGTTCTATTATAATCTTTAATCAATCCTAATTCGATCTTACTTTGAGATATAGTTTTTCATATGTGACGTCATTCTTCTGCTGTTTCAGAAATTTCATAAATTCAAATGTGACGTAATTTTTAATGCCTTTCACCATCGTATGTGACGTCATTTTCACAATTTACTGCGTTGAGGCCTGGACTGAGTCGGGTGTGTCTATTCTGTGTTGGTCTTTGCATGTATTCGTGTTTGTTTTCTGTAATGAGTTAATACTTCAGTTTCATTATGTATATCTGTTATATTCATTTGATAAAATTTACTGTTTGCAATAGCACTAATTGTTCTAAATAATAAGGATGTTCTTATCTTAAGCGTAAAAACATAGCCGTATTTGACACAGCCTTTTTCAACTTTTGATCTTCAGTGCTGTACAACTTTGTACTTTTTTTCGCTTTCGATCTTTTGTATCTGGGCGTCACTGGTGAGTCTTGTGTGGACGAGGCGCGTTTTTAATGTATTGAATTTTAAACCTGATGCTTTTTGTTATTCATTAATCATGTGTTTCTTTGTCTAATACGTTCTCCTATTTATTTGTATTGTAGTCCTGTAATATTATGTTGTCAATTCAATGTTATATTTAACATTGCCATTAAAGTGCGAGGTTTGGCATGCCACAAAACCAGGTTCAACCCTCCATTTTTTCCTTTAAAAATGTCCTGTACCAAGTCAGGAATATGGCCATTGTTATATTATTGTTCGTTTCTGAGTGTGTTACATTTTAACGTTGCGTCGTTTGTTTTCTCTTATTTTTTAGTGTAATTTCACATTGCGATAAGACGTGTCACGGTACTTGTCTATCTCAAATTCATGTATTTGGTTTTGATGTTATATTTGTTATTCTCGTGGGATTTTGTCTGATGCTTTGTCCGTTTCTGTGTGTGTTACATTTTAGTGTTGTGTCGTTGTTCTCCTCTTATATTTAATGCGTTTCCTTCGGTTTTAGTTTGTTACCCCGATTTTGTTTTCTGTCCATGGATTTATGAGTTTTGAACAGCGGTATACTACTGTTGCCTTTATTTATTTTCTTTTATACTATTACCCATACATCATAGAACATTTGAATAGCAGGTTTTAATTATTAGGGGAGCAATTAAATTAATAGTTGAATGAACCAATGAATTAAAACAAACTGATTGCATTAGAAAACAAAGCACGTATCAACACTTTGCTTACAAGAACCTGACAACAATCTGGTCAACTTTTTTTTGACAGAACAATCGGAATCCTCAAATGGACGTCGCGTTTTATGTTATCGATATTCGTATTCAAACGTTTAAAGGCTGCAATTTTATTGGCTGATTTGATGAGGACCAGAAAAGAAAGTAGAACGCGGTGTTGTCTTGGACACCTGATCAGTATTTTGTATGAGATTTAATTGAAACAAGATTTCTTTTTTTTTTTTGGTGGCTTATGAGATAGTCAGTAATAAAATTTCAAGTTCCTATCACAAACTTTTAAAAATATCCAATAACAAATGATAACATGATTACGAATTCAAGTTTTGTATACAACATTATGTATTGCATACAAGACAAAAGAAGGAAGGAAAGATACCAAATAGAGAGTCAAACTCATAGATAGAAAATAAACTGACAACGCCATGGCTTAAAATAAAAAGACAAACAGACAAATAATGTAATAGAACTGAAAACACAACAAAGGAAACAAAAGACTAAGCAACACGAACCCCACCAAATACTGGGGGTGATCTCAGGTGCTCCGGAAGAGTAGGCAGATTCTGCTCCACATGTGTCACCCGTCATGTTGGTTATGTTATTACAAATCCAATAATTTGGAACTGCTGACGTATTTTTTTATTCACGTTGAGAACGTTTATGATATTAAAATAAGGATATGCTAATCTACAACTTTCCGCCATAGTCTTAAAGATTTGGATGTAAACAACTATGGAGAAACCTGATTACAAGGAGTCAACTATTGAAGAATCTTACATTACAAAATGTGAACCAACTAAACGGTAACATCAACTGATTGATGTGAAATAAAGTAGTTAACGTAAAAAAAATAAGACATACATGAAACAACGAAAAATACTAAATTAAATGCTTCTGACTGGGATAGGATTCAAACAATAATCACACTGAAATGATTTTGACAGCAAACATACACATTGGGGTACGGGTAAACATGTGAATTAGGTCTCAACTCTCTCCCCTAACCTAGGATGGCGGTGTATCATAACAGCAGAACATCAATATATAGAAAAAAAACATTGGAAATGGGCTTGATTCCTCAGATTGTCACGACGCAATTACAAATTACATAACGACAAAGTACAGACTAAATTGCACTCGCAGTTCTGAAACTCTTTCTAAGAAAAAAAAGAATAATAAATCAATTATTTTCTTCCTTACTTCGGTAACCTCATGAGAACCTACTTCAATAATTATAATAATATATGCCATGGTTTTCAATCGGAATAACAAATATCCTGAAATAAAAAGCATATCTAAAAATTCTGAACTTGCTTAACACTGGTGAAAAACACGTGGTTATCATATTATAGATGCTATATAACAAAGAGGAAACAAGTCCTTGAATAACAAGGTCACTCAAGCAGTTTACTAAGTACATTTCATTCATGACGATAAGTAAATAAAAACAGCACGGTGTGAATAAGAATCCGTTAATTAGAAGCTTAATTGTGTAATCGGTAATTTTAGAATCTATATCATTAGTTGCTTAATCTTTCGTACTTCTGTTGGTGGGTGTTTAATTATAATTATACAAGGCTATGTTTAAAATCGCTAAAGTTATTCTTATATTAGCTAGTAACCGTCAAGAATAATTCTGTAAACAAGATTTTATATAAATAAGTAACAAGAAATAGTCTGTTTAAACTGGTGGGAGTTACTGCAGCTGTATTAATAAGTTTGTTCACATAATGTGTTTGTAATAAAAATTATTAACGAAAATATCGAAATCCCAGGTAAATTCTAAGTGTCAATTAAACCTAACAAAATATAATATTAGAACATATACAGCAACGGAACGATTACAAAGCCACTGTCGTTTGATTTGATATATACATTATACCAAATAAGACTTAGTGGCCGATTGGTCTACTTTATTTATCAAGAATAATGTAAGATATTACTGCAGTCAAACAGCAGTACAGTACGATATCTGATCTCTTGCTGCTTAGCAGTGCAACTGATCTTACAACATGCTGTACACGTTGTCTGTTACTCTTTAGTTAGTTGTTCGTCCCAGGCTTTCAAGTTATATTCACAAAAATAAAATTATTAACCTACAAAAAATGTCTGAATGTAAAACAGTTATATCATTACACTCAAATAAGCTAACAACTAATCAAGGAGACAAGATAAAATAAACGATTTTCAATTAAAAAAAGTACGAAAAAAGAAAAGACAAAAGTAAGTGTTGCATACTGGAAAGGACATTTATAAAAAAAAAAGTTATTTCATAATATTTCTGAAAACCTTTTTTTGACAATTGTACCAATGATTCCACATTTGAATATTTTATTACGATTCATGAATATTATTTAAAAATCGTTCCTATACAAAAAAAAACTCTGATATATGAAATATAAAGTTATTAAATAAAAGTTATCTTTTGAATTTGTATATTCAAATTTAAACAATCTTTTAATAAAATTCACGTACAAATTTTCTGAATTTCGACAATAAATGTCTTTTCCGTGATGCTCGAAGCAAAACAATTCAAAAACTTAAAACTGATGAGAAACATGAAAAGCCCATTAACCAAAAAGGAAAAAACGTATAGGAAAGGCCGGGCAAGAAGTCAGAGCTGTGCAGGAGGGTAAAACACTAATCTTAAATAATTTCCATCATAGATCTGTTTCATCTCACTCTCATCGATAAAGTAAGAAAATAAAAATCATATAAAACATGTTGGGGCGAATTTTAAGACACAATTTTGACTGCTGCAACCCTATCTATGACATTTTACCTATAATTCTGTTTGTTGTGCACACACGTCGTCCTCGGTGTAATCTGATGGCATGCGACTAGCATACAAGTAAGCGTTTCATCTAGCTATTGAACCAGGTTATATCCGCCTGTTTCACAACATCCATGTGTACCAAGTCAGGAATCTGACAGTTGTTATCCATTCGTTTGATGTGTTTCAGCTTTTGATTTTCGCATTTGATTAGGGACTTTCACTTTTGAGTTTTCCCTAGAGTTCAGGTTTTTTTTTACAAGTTATGAAAATATTTCTGTGTCTTACTCATCCAATGTTATGGCTCATTTCATCTAATTATATTCTTATATGATTCATTAACCAGATTCATCGTCAACAGATGTACAACCATTATAAATGCTATTTTATAACTTCTAATGGATGATTAAGATATAAAGAGCAACATTCCATGATATTTGTAAATAACACACTTTTCCGGATAAAAATAAGGTGTATACTGTGGGTGTTCCCCATTAAATAAGTACATGTATGTATATAACATTGCTTATACGCAGGGGTAGAATTTAAGCTTTTTGTATACTAGCCAGCCGGACCAGTGGCCTGAAAAACTGCTGGTCTGGCTCCAAATCTACTGGTACTAAAACATGGCGTTCATTTAACATTTTGATTTAAAGTTTGAATGGTGTTGCCTGTCTTTGATTCCTCGGGTATTTTCCTCTACTTTATTACCGTAGATTTTTTATGCTGTTCTGATTGTTCATTAGCAAGTTCAGAATCTAACTTATAATTTGAAGATCTTGTTATGAAAATATATTTTTTATTTAGGTCTGTCACTTCAAATTGTTCGCATGTCATACAATTCAATGTATCTTGGGATTTCATACAATATTCCCAGTTGTTGTTTGTGAGGATTTGGAATGAGTTTAACGGAATAGAGAAATGTAAACTAAGAAAATAGGGACAATAATGAATAATGGTTTGCTAAAATATAAGGTATAAAGGATAGGGTTTACAAAATATAAAGAATAGAGAAAAATTAATGAAATGAAGAGCCCCAATCTTGACATTCGTTTGATGCCTTGGTTTGTCTTCCGAATTGATGAATGACATTTGAAGATTTGTAAAGTACTTAAAATATTTATACTTTGCTTGTATGATAAGCCCCAACCTGTTCGAAGGTCAACTATCTACTTCATTTATTGCCAATTAAATATCAATATGCCATGATTTCTTTAGTCACGACATTTAACAGTTTTCTTATGTTTATGTTTAATTAAATCTTTTTATAAAACTTTAAGTCCAATATGATTTGATATGTATAAAACACAAGTTTAAGATATACAATTAACCTACATTAATTTCAAAAATAAAGCAGCTGTTTTGTGCCAAAATAATTTATATAAATATTTAACATGTTTAACAATGTAAATAACTTACACATTGTTCTGTTGATCGTTATACAAAACACGTGTTGTAGAAAGTAACATTACATAATGCAATATTATGTTCCAACACCAATTGAAATGTTTAAAATCAAGGTCGTCATCGGGTAAACAATTGCTTGCCAATTAAGTATATTTTCTAATGAGTTATTTTAAGCAAGAATTTGATTTACATAATGCTCTCAACAATTACTTTTTACTCTTGTTCATCTAGTTTTAAGACAACCGAGATATATAATAGGTTCATTATCATAGACAATGCCTTATTTTTATATACTAGTATTCGAACGTATCTAAAAACGAATATTAAAGGTTTTTCATGAATATTTTGCATAATCCTCTGAGGCATAATCTTACCATACAATATAAGGTTAAGGACTAAAGGATCATCGTATAACTGAAACTGATTGTTGTTTTAACGTATTGCTAGATGCGAGATTTTCTCTTTATGATAAGAGCTTTAGTGTGACTTTAAAATGAAGAGTAGCAGTAAAATTGTTTTTGCTTTGCATGGACGAAATAGGAGTTATGTGTTACAAACTAAGTATCTCCTATCATTGCTCACAAATCATTGACAATATAATCGAATTAAATGCGACTGGCATACACGTGAGATGTTTACTTTGCTGTAAAACAAGGTTGTTTAATCCCCGTTAAGGAAATACCTTTACTATGTCAGGAATATGACAGTTGTTTTGTTTTATGTGTTTGACCTGTTGATTTTCCATTTGATAAACGACATTTTGTTTTGATCTTTTTTTGGAGTTCGTATTTTTCTTTTATTTATTTTACTTTTTACAAGACTTAAGAAAAGTCGAATAATGAGGTTGGTCAGAATTTTATTTTTAACATTTTGACACACATTTCGGGTATAATTGCAAATGAGACAACTTTACGCCGGACACAAAATAACATGAAAACAGTCCATTAAAGGTAAACCTGTTGTCCTCAATAATTGGCAAAACATACACATCATTGCAAGCTTTAAAATTCCCGGCAAGAGAAAGGTAAAACAATTCACACTAGAAAACTTTGCCTGGAAAAATCAGTATTTGTCGATTCATTCTAAGTAATTTGCTCCTTGCTCATTCTTTTTTTTTTATTCATTTATTATTATTTTTTGCTCATTTTTTAAATGTATTTATTTATGATATTTATTCATATGATTGTGATTGAAAGGAAACGTGATCAACTGTCATCGAAGAGGAAAGTATTATTTTGACTAAACTGGGGTTTGTTCAACAATGTCTATGATAAACATCGCAGTCGAATTCATGTTGGTCTATTTCTTATATAAATAATGGGTTTCAGACGATTTAATCTGCGTAGCCTTTTCGTACGAGCTATTTGATATAAATTTCTAGGTCGGCTGTTCTTTGGACGTGATTTTCATGAATATAGTAAATATTTCTACTATTAAATACTAGTATTTATTTTAAAATTTTGTTCATGGCGTTTAAATTTAAGATAATATATTTTATCCAATCATAAATGTACTTGCTCCACATGAGGCATCCGTTTCGGTACCGATATTACAATCAAAAGATAACGCAATTATTGTCATTATGAGACAAAGGTGTGGTTAATAACTTTCCTTATATCTTACGGACATGAAATAATACTTGGTAAACGATTTTACGTTGTTCAGCAAGCTTATTACGTAATCGACGTCGTTATTTTGTGATTTAATGCAAATTTTATAACGATTTTGTATTTTTCGGTACAATACGCTTGAAAAGAAGTTATCATTTTATCTGTAAATGATACACTAGATTTTTTTTAATTTGATGATACTTAAATTGAAATAAGCTGTAAAATTCATGTTCACCGATTTTATTTGAATTCTTATATTCTAATTATAACATACTGGAAGGTATATCCAGATTATTAACGTCTAAAATAAACAGTTAAGGCTGTTTGATTAAATTTGCAGCATTTCGTACATATCTTAGTCTAGACGTTATCTCATTAACCGTCAAAGTGACCACTAAATTCTGTCAACGGTCAAATAAGCTGATGAATCCATCAATAAAAATAGATAGTTTTTGTGGATCAAATCAGTCAACTAAATAGTTTACCCTTGTTTTGCTTTCAAAATTGATATTATTTTCCATTTGATAGCTAAACACACATACAATGTTTGCGTAACCTGTCTCTAGCTAAGAGATTGAATTAATGGTCACACGAATATGGATTCAATGAGGTCAAACTATTCACTTGAATGTGAATAATTCACCATGCAGCATTGCTTTTTTAAGGCTTATTTTGGCAAAATTAAAACAAGCTGCCTGTTAAATGCAATTTTTATTTTACTATATTACTTTGAACGATTGAACAAAAACAAAACGTAGTATCTCTTTTTTTTTAGATCTCTTACAGCCGCTTTAACTGAAGTAAGTATGTGCTTTAGTCTAAGGTACATGTATGCTACTTTATTATAGGATTAAACATATTTTTTTTCTAGAGGTTATTGATGTGTAAACCGGGGCGATTAACTCACAAACTGAATAAAAGTTATGTTAAGTTTGTGAGTAAGAGACCCGGTTTTCACATCAATAACCTCTAGAAAAAATGTGTTTAATCCTTATAATTCTTCAGCCAAACATACGCGATTATTAATTTACATTATTTGTTTGATGGCTGCTATATTTGCCATCAAAAGCACAATGGCATGTCGAATGTCCGATAAATGCATCAGAATCTAAAATGAAATATAGTACCTACCTAAAAACTTCATCTTAATTAAATATTATCCGAATTTGAAGCGTACTCGTAACGAAATAATCTTTCCCTTGAAAATTTCCACCCGTATGACGTCGTGTTATGCCAAGACGTAAATTCGGCAAATCCTTCATGAAATTTCGCGGAATTTTATTTAAATTTTATTTTTATACACTTTCGAAGCTTTAGTGCATTTGTTTAATTTCTTTTTTTTTTTTTTTTTTTTTTTTGTTATATATGCATTAGAATAGAAACAACTGTTATGCGATTGTTTTATAATCGCAATTTTTTGAAAATCCCAGTATCCCCGCAAGAATGTGTATCGCGCATGAATAGATTACGAAAGTAGTTTCGGAAACATGGTTTATCGAAGTGTAAACCAAGAGAAAAATTCGAATTGACCAATCCAATTCAAGTATTTATAGATATGCAAATGATATAAGAATTATTTTGATTTTAGATTCTCTTCATGACCATTTATAACGAATATACTGTATTGGTAAATCACATGTTGTTAGCAGTTTTATTTGAGGAAGACACTGGGGTAAAAACTTTCATTCCATTTTTATATATATCATTTGACATCAAAATATTTAAAGTTTGTTTGATATTTTAAAAATTCCTTCAAAGAATATATTTTTCTATTTGTTGTTTTGGAATTTTTTTACTACCTGAGACTACCAGTGTTAATTTTGAGATTTGAGATTTATAGAAGTACTTACTAATACCTTTGCTCAGGTGTTATATTATATATTTTAAAATCGCAACAATGTGTGAAATGTGATCTTGAAATTACAGGTTCTCATATAATCAAATCATATGTCATGCAACGGACCGACACATTTGTTTAAATATCGATTGATCAATTCCTTTGAATATATATTTCTGATGTTCAAATATATACATATAAATATTCAGGTAAACGAAAAGTTTGAAACCTCAATGAACTTTATATAAAATATATCCAATGTATTTACTTGTTAAGTGCACAAGAACTAAAGCATGGATATCATAACCTTGTAATAAGATCAATATTTTGTGGTTTCTTTGATCATACATGATTGAAATCATTTATTCTGTGGTTACTAGTACATATTTCCTTTTGTGGCTGGCTGGTAAGGCTAAATAGTATGTCACAGATACATCATCAAACAAAATAAATTATAAGAATTTTATAGCACAACAATCTAGTTCTAAAAGATGACATATACTTTGATCGTTGATCATGTGGTTAGCTTAAATATGTTAAGATAGCTTTGAAGAAAATGAATTCCTACGCGTAACCATTTCGTTAATTGCAATTGATATAAATTAAAAAAAAACTCCCGGTTTTGTAAATTGTACATCTTCACTCACATTGCCCTATAATTGTTCACTTCTTCTTACATTGTGACCTGGATGGAGGGTTGTCTCATTGGCACTCATATCAAAAATAAAAGTGATCTTAATCTCTAATTCTATGAATAATTGTCGATGATTTATAGACAGTTTAATAAGCGGCAATGTTAACGCCGTTTTTATTTTACCGTTGTTTACGTCACCATATCTCTTGTTAATAGTGATCTCAAGCTCATTATGTAATTTGTTATTATATTGAGTTCAGATTACACAGTCAAACGAAATAGACAATGTCAACTGCCTCTCAATGCATAGCGTTTACCCATTCGCCACATTCACACTCATATATTGTTAAGTGTATTCAAAATCAATAACATGCCGACGTCAGTTCAGCTTGTTGCTGTCATAAAATTTGTTTTACGAGTTTACCAATGAGTACTGTAATTTACATTGCCAAATATTTGTTTTATTAACCAAACATATTGGTCTTTACATGCTATATTAGCTAACGTCCTCGCGCTTTTGTCTCTTGATTCTGAAGGATACTATTAGTTACACAGTGTTCAGTTGTCCTAATACGAGAATTTATCGGGTTAATAAAATTCATATCTGGTGAGGCGAAGCCAAACCCGATATGAATTTTATTGACCCGATAAATTCTGTATTAGGACAATTGAACACTGTGTAAAGAATTTATCCCGATTTTGTTCTATTACATTTTATAATATTAAAATTCAATATCAGGACAATATCAACCAAATACATTTTAGATAATTAAGAAAACTGTGGAAAATTAAAAATAGTAGGACTTTATAGCAATTCAAATTTCATTTTTTTATTAGGTCAATGGTATAAGGGAGATAATTCCAATTGACGTAATAAATAAGGGAGATAATTCCAATTGACGTAATAAATAAGGGAGATAATTCCAATTGACGTAATAAATAAGGGAGACAATTCCGATTGACGAAATAAAAAATTATACTGAAATTTATTAGGACAATATCAGCCAAATTGCAAAAAATTACTCCAAATCAGGATAAATGTAGTTATCTAATTGGCAGTCAACACATTTTCTTATCTTTATTATCGTAATTTCTTTGCACAATAAAGACGCATTTATTATTTTGTTGAAGTTCGTGAAGCTTTTTGATTTTTTTGAATATATACGTGATGATGGCTCGTTTATTATGCATAGACAATAAGGGGGCATGACATTGATAGTGGAATATTCATCCTAAATTTAGTGCAATTTAAATAGTCAGCAAACCTGTTGTAACATAAAATACAGCTGATGCGAATATATTCTGTATGATATATTTGTTTGTATATATAAAAAAGAAGATGAGGTATGATTGCCAATGAGACAACTATCCACAAAAGACCAAAATGACACAGACATTAACAGCTATAGGTCACTGTACGGCCTTCAACAATGAGCAAAGCCCATACCGCATAGTCAGCTATAAAAGGCCCCGATAAGACAACGTAAAACAATTCAAACGAGAAAACTAACGGCCTTATTTATGTAAAAAAATGAACGAAAAACAAATATGTAACACATAAACTAACGACAACCACTGAATTACAGGCTCCTGACTTGGGACAGGCACATACATAAATAATGTGGCGTGGTTAAACATGTTAGCGGGTGTTCACATAGCCATCTATGACATAACATTTTGGAATTTTAGGTCCTCCTTGCTCTTCAACTTTATGCTTGTTTGGTTTTCTAAATATTATGATCTTAGCTTCACTGATGAGTCTTATGTAGACGTAACACGCGTCTGATAAATACAATTACAAGCCTGGTACTTTTGATAACTAGCCAGTTCTGTCACAACCTTTTACGTAATTGTTTTCAATGGTCTTGGGTTCCGTGTTTTATTTGGCATTTTGAATTTTTTCACTTTGAGCAGCCCAGACTTAGATAAATAGAAAAACTCTGTCGTACTAAATAACAAGCCAAGTATCAATTATATTTACATGTTTGCTACAAGAATGACAACATTGGTATCACATCTTCATTAAAAGATGAATCATTTTTCAAATCCATTGTGGTTTTTGTGATCGTACTTGTTAGGAATCTTTCATTGTAAACCACTGGTAAAATTGTTTTTTTAAGTTTGTCTGCAATGTACATGTTGGAGGAATACAATTAAATAGGTAATTGTTCCCGGTTATTTTAACTTGTTAAAGTTGTATGCAATGAAAGAGTATTTGAATTCGCGTATCCTGTGTAGACATCTGTTTTCGGAACGTGCATCTGGTGCGTTCAAATTAGTCCATTTAATGTTCTTCTACTTGCTATAGATTTGGGAATTTTAGTTTGATATAGGTAGTACCAAACACATAAAGTAAAATTAATTTGACTCGTTAAATTTTCATAACATTTTTACTTTTGGCCTTTGTCAAAAGTATAAATATTTCAAGAAACTTGAAGCACACACTCTATTGGATCAATTTCATTTCATATATATCAGTTTGACATTATTTACTCATTTGATCATTGAGAGGCTTAACATTTTCTTAACAATAGAAGATGATTAAAACGTTCAGCAGATTTTTACAGAATTATCTCCATATAAAAGACGTTATTGTTTGAATTAAATTTGGTCACCTTATTTCTTTAATTCTGTCTGTCGTGGCTTAGAGGATTTGCTTAACACAGATGTCAGGAGCAAAGTTACTAACTTTCGACAAGTTTATAATATAACAATTTAACTATACACCCAGCTGTTTATTTCGAATACTAATGATTATTTGCAGTCAGACTTTTGGAGAAAATATTTGTTAATTCGCAAATTGACATGCCATTATTAAGCTTTATTACTCAATGATGATACGCTTCATTTTATTTAATTATATAATGATATGATTAATTATCAATATAATGAGTTAGTTTACATACAGTTAACATATTTCAGATCATTTTATAGCATAGTTTTCATATGCTTTATATTAAAATTGAACATATTGTATATTAAACTAGTATCTCAATTGTTTGTAAAACAATGGAAAGGTCTTTCCTGTAAAAGTGATGTTTTCGTAATGTAATTGGTACGACCTTTCGTTTGATATACGACAAATATACCTTCTGAATCTTTTCGATTTTTACACTGAATGACATCATTCGCCTACATTTTCGAGATCGGAAGTATGATATATGTAATTAGACTTGATGATCTTTCATTTGATTTGCGACAACGCCATGTTCTAGAAAGTTTGATTTTTGCACTTAATAACCCCATCTAACTCATTTTTGGAGGTTAAGAATTTGATATTTCAAATGTACACATCATCACCCTTCATTTATTATACAACCACCTCATCTTTAAAAAAACATTTTGCACCAATTTTTGGGCGACGTCAATTTGAAATTTGAAATGTACGCTTTATGATCTTTCATTTAATATACGACAACCTTACCATCTGAGAAATTTGATTGTTTGCACTAAATGACCCCACCATCCCCCCTGGGATGAAAAATGGTTTTTAAGTAGAGTTTATTAATACCTTCAATTTGATATATCAGATGACCCCATTTGACAATGTGCCAAAAATGATGCAATATCAACTATATAAATAGAAGTTATGAAACTAACAAAGTCAATGCAAAACTTGAAAAATTCAAATTGATTTTTTGAGTATTTTTTCATTGAATGCTTTTGGTAATTAATCAAACATATAACCATGTTAAACTGTTCGATTTCATAAAATGTCAGGTGGTAACCCGTTGTTGATTCAGAAAAACATGCCTCCGCTCGCAAGACTTCAAACTGAATTAGCTCTGAAACTACAGCAGATATCTCAAATCTGATTAGTGATAAATGATCTGCAATTGAAGAACATTGTAGAAAAAGTCAAGGTAAAAATGAATCATGAAATATATGATGCAATACCAAACTTGAGAACCGGAAGTCAAAGAGACATGGGACTACCACCATTCAACCAGGACCACTTGATCTTTCAAAATGGTACATTGTCAAGATCATAGTACACTTTGCAGGTCAAGGTTAAATTTCATCATGACCAGACATTTATCTCAAACTGAAGATCTTGACTTACTGATGATCTTGGCAATTTATAGTAGGTTGATATCTGTTACCTTTTAAAAGATATACACATGTTATAACAGTTTTACGAATTATGTTGATATAACTTTCAAACAGATTGTCGGACATTTTTTAGCTTAATGTATAAAATGTAGAGCTTGTCGAGAGGAACATTTTATACACAGCATGTATACAGCAAACTCTTATCGTTTTCTTAATATGCATGCTTGAAATTGCAGCGTATTTTTTGCACTCGGTGACCTTTGACCTTGCAAGTTGAAGGTCACATGCACTTAAGATTATTGATGTAGGTCCCAAGTCTCTTCGACCTCCGGTTCTCCAATTATACAATTTTACACAAAAAATGCGTCTACTTTTTCAAGGGTAGTAACTAATTATAAGGGTTAACAACAAAATGATTGTATATGTTTATTAACATTGCCATCTGTTCTTGTACACGTTGCCGTTTTTAAATCAATTCTATCTCTAATACTTTTTGAGAAAAAGCAAAGGAAAGCAATTGCTTCAAGGGAAAATAACTCCAAAATGATGAAATCCTATGCAGTCTCATATTGTAATACCTCATGATGAGATCTACCTATTGTCCAAATAAAGTCATGATATCTTAAAAAACGATGAGGAGGGCCATGTTGAAAAAAATCAATAAAGGAGAGATACCTTCTTAATCGGTTGATGAAATCCTACAAAAGTTCATTTGGTAAACCTTCATGATGAGGTCTGTCCTGTCGATGGTTCAAATTTAGTATTCATAACTCCGGTAGGAGGGCGTAAAAAAAATGCTGGAAGTAAAAAGACAACACATTAGAAAAACACATTAGAAAAACAATAAGGTCTTTCCAGTTCAATATGTTTAATTTTGTAACCCCGTGAATTATGAAATCATAGATACCAGGATTTGAAATTGTTATTAGCTTCAGATGCGTGTTCCGTCAAAGACTCATAATTGACGCTCAAATAAAAAACAAACTTAAAAAGGCCGAAAAAAGTACGAAGTTGTAGAGCATTGAGGACCAGGAATTCCAAAACGTTTTGCCAAATACAGCTTTTAAGTTAATATCTTCCTGTGGTATAAAAGCCTAAGTATTTCAAAAATATAAAAGTTCTAATAGCTAATATATAAAATGCAAATAACATACCAGTTGTTACTTGTTTGAGTAGTTATTATCTTTAAAACAAAATAATGTGTATGTTTTGCAATTTGTGGTTTGTCCGTGTTCATAAAAAAATAATTTTTGAAGTAGGTATTATCTTTGAATATTCCAACAATAATTTACATCACATTTTTAATTGAGTATCAAGCTTATATCCTACTGAATTGTTGTATGTGATACTAGTTTGAGTTAACACTCTAAACACTTACTTTTCCATCTAATTTACGTAACTTTAAGACATTTTAAGAATATCATAACTCCTATAAACATATGAATTTTACCATATCTTGTTTGATTATTTAACAGCTTACACAAAATAAGATATTCTAGGTTTTTTATTTCATAGTAAACGTCAAAGCATTATATACAGGAAATAAAAGGTGTCATTTACTTTTTACAGTCCTTAATACAAAAACACATGAGTATTAAAAGTACTAAGGAATGTAAAGGCGTTATAAGACTCAACATCCGTATGGTGCAGCAATGGGTCTTTACCTCTTTTTGTGGACTACCAGTCTCGAGGGTTTCATCAGCGCAGTAGACAATACTTTTGCACTGATATAAATAAATGCGGACGATTTAACTCATAACTTGCTTTATTTTTAATTTTCAAGTCAAACACAAGCTTTTACTGGTTGATAAATGCTTCGGTGACTCTGCTTTGAAGAACAGCAATAATAGTGTGAATACTTTGCTCATGTGTTGTAGGCATTTTATGTACTGGATCAATCTTAGTATGTAAACTGGATACCAGATAAAATATATAAATTTGTCTCCAACGTCTGGCGTAGCTAGTCGACTTGATCGTTTTGTTGACTTTAAATGATGTATCAAAATAGTTTTGTATTTTAATCAATACGTCTAGACAACAAAGAAAAGAGGTTAAAGGATTTTGATGCTGTAAATTAACACTTTTGTATTAATAATGATTTTTATTCCATTTCAAATAATGTTTGAATTGTAGTGTTATATTTGTGGAAGACATTTACGCAAACTTTAAAAGGTGTAAATAACTATAAATCGGCAATTTTTTTTTTTTTTTTTTTGACTTTCCAAATCATACGTTTCTTTGTTCTTCATGTGTTATAAATATACATGCCATTTTACTTTTTGATCACTGCATTACATAATTTGTTAGCTTTCTGGTGTCTGCTCTATATCTTTGGCTTGAAAATTGACGATCCTTGTAAAATTAATAGTAACAGTAACGCATCTGCCGCATCGAGGGTTCGAAATCACAGCCTACGTGTGGAAAGGATAGTGGTGGGAAGAAAGACTACCTACACCAATCGGTCACCACTGCTTCAGCAGCAGATATCGGTTTCCCATTATTTGTAAAAGAGTTATCATGTAATAATAAAAGAAACAAGATCAAGCTTTTACGAAGGATTTTTCACTTCATTGTAATTGATAAAATTTAAAAGAATAGAGAGTATTTAGTATGTATTTTAGAGAGAAAATTCAATCTTTTAATAGCAGTGCTATATCTAAAACAAATTTTGTAGTTTTGATTAAGTCATGTAATATAGCATATCCGACGAATGTTATTTTTCATTTAACCATTTAAGAGTGGTTTTTTTTCTGTATACAGCATTTGTAAAAAAAATGTTGTTGTTGGATTGGCGAGATTTGATGTTGATCTAATGCAGGATTTATTTATATTTTGGAAACACATAAAATTATGAAGGTTCATTATTCTAGTGGAAATAGACAAGCATTTTAAAATTAACTCCTCATAGTTACTAGAATTAACCTTGTATAAAAGAGGAACGAAATATACTAACGGGACAGTTAAATATTTTGACCACGAGCATCACTGAAGAGACATGTATTGTCGAAATGCGCATCTGGTGCAGGTAAATTGGGACCGTTAATTTTATTAAACTCATAAATCTACAATAAACTGACAATGCCATAGCTAAAAATGAAAAGGACAAACAGACAAACAATTGTACACATGACACAACATAGAAAACTAAAGAATAAACAACACGAACCCAACCAAAAACATGGGGTGATCTCAGGTGCTTTGTAAGGGTCAGCAGATCCTGTTCCACATGTGGCGTGTTGCTTATGTGATAACAAATCCGGTAAATAGTCTAATTCGGTAGATCACATTCATGAAAGGGAAGGGGATTGTAGTTACGACGTAAGGAATATATCCGATATCATTTGTGAAACGGTTATTCCATAAAGGTCAACCAGCTCGTGATGGCGTCCGTAAAATTTACGAAGGGATGATTTCAACTTCACCATTTGAAACTCTTGGTTTAATAGCTTCCTTGTGAGCAGCAACCCTCTATCAAGAAAATCATGAAAGGAAAGGGAAGCACGGGAATATCGGATCAATTAGGAGATATATACCTCGTATATATGCAGGTGCTACTGGAATGTTGCTACTTAGAAATGGAAAGTTCACAATTGGAAAGCTGAAATCATCTCTTTTGTCGTAAAGTTTTGTTTTCAACCGACCTTCATTGTCAATTTCTAGATTTAGGTCAAGATATGAGGCCGACTTAACTGTATCTGTAGTATCCTTTATCTCTAGTTCGATAGGAAAGATGCGTTCCACATAGTCACCGAATTTTGAATTATTTTTGAAAGAACATCATCTATATAGCGGAAAGTAGAGTTAAAGGATATTACTAACTTTTTGTCTTTCTTCCTAAGAAGTTCCTGCATGACGTCAGCCTCATAATAATAAAGAAACAAGTCGGCAAGTAGAGGGGCACAGTTTGTTCCAAATGGAATGCCGACAGTCTATTGAAAACACGTCCTCCAAACGTAACAAATAGATATAAAATCAAGCATCTTGATAATATCAGTTTTAGAGAATTTTTTATTTGAATCAGAGTGATCCTTTACAAAGTAGGATTTATCCCTCCCTAAGACAAGATACTTGTCTCTACGTTTGTTATTCTTTTTTATGTGCAAAGCAATACAAACTCTATTAATTTGTCTTTTAGTTTGGAATGTGGAATACCATGAAAGAGTAGAAACTGGGACACATATTTCGTCTTCAAATGACTCAGCAGTGAAGGTTAGAAATATCTAAGCAACATATTGCGAAACAAACATTTATCTTAAGAAGAAAATTAGGCGGGAGAAAAAAACAATTAAAACCCAATTGTTCAGGGAACAGTTTCAGGTCTTTTAAAACATACCAACAAGTATTTTAACATAAAAATAGAAAAGAATTGGTTTAAAATGTCAGTTACAGCCTCAAATGATAGATTATAGTACGCTCATTTAAAAAATATCTGGTTTCTATATTACATTTTTTTAATAAGAAATATATTTTTTTACTTCCGCTTTGTAAAATGTTACTTCCGGTGGTATTACATTGTTTAATTTTATACTGATTCCAATAATATATGGTTCTATATACTTTTGCATTCAAAAAGTGCAAAAAAATACCTACTTCCGGTTTACACAGGGTTTACTTCCGATTCCTTTATAAGTTCATATGGCTAGTAAAAGTAAAGGTCAAAATCCAGAACGTCAATTTTACCTATGACCTTGAGTTCAATTTCAAGGTCATAAACCAAGGACTTCAAATCAAAAGACCATCTTAGGTCTTAATTATATATGGTTTATGATTTATATCACTATATGCCTAATTTTCAATATAAAAGGGGGAACTCCAATTCAATGATAGCGTACCCTTTAAACCAATTCTATGCGTTACCACATGTCGCAACTTTCGTAAAAATATGTTGTAGATATCTTATATTGCTTTTGAAAAGAATTGAAAATAAGCCAAATTCAAAATTTAACATGAAACCAAAACGTTTGTAGAATACGACCTTGACCTGACCTCTGACCTTGACCTAATTTTCTGTCAAAATAGGACAAATCATGCGAAGTATATAACGAGCAATTTTATAAAATAAATTTGTCGCTTTCTTTTGCGGTTATGGAGGAGTCACAAAGATGACAGTGTGTGGGGAGAGAACTCTGACAAAGGAAATTGTTTGTTTTAGCAGGGTGAAATTTTAAAGCGCATGAACTATACGATACAATACGAGAAATATCTAAGCGACATATTACAAAAGAAATATGTTTCGCAAGAACAAAAGCAGGTGGGAGAAAAAAAAATAATCAGAACAATTACAATAGGTCTTTCCACAGAAAAGTTGAAAGACCTAATAAACAGAACAAATGCAATAGATCTTTTCGCAGAAAAGTGGAAAGACCTAATTAATCCGAAATGACAGTTTTGCACTGCATGCCGACGAAAATTCAGCTTGTTGTAGTTATAAGAGTCCATCAATATGAGCCCTGCAATAAAGAAGTAACAAAAAAAAACATAGATATATATACGTGATGATGGCTTGTTTATTATGCATCGAAAATATTGGTGGTTGACGTTGATTGTGTACGTTTCGTTCTGAATTTATCTCCTGCTGACTAGACAGCATTCTTGTGGTAACATTAAATATCGCTGGAGCGAATATATTCTTTACAATACATTTGTGTGTGTTCACATAACCATATATGGATATGTCACAACGTTTTTGGAGCAGTTGATTTCAATGCTCTAGTTTCGTGTTTAATTTGGCGTTTTGAATATTTTCACTTTGAGCAGCCCAGACTTAGATAAATAGAAAAACTCTGTCGTACTAAATAACGAGCCAAGTATCGATTATATTTACATATTTTCTACACAAGAATGAAAACATTGGTATCACATGTTCATTATAAGATGAATCAGTTTTGAAATACATTGTGGTTTTTGTGATCGTACTTGTTAGGAATCATTCACTGTGAATCACTGGTAATATTGTTTTTTGAAGTTTGTCTGCAATATACTTGTTGAAGAAATACAATTAAATATGCAATTGTTCCCGGTTGTTTTAGTTTGTCAAAGTTTGTACGCAATGAAAGAGTATTTGAATTCGCGTATCCTTTGTAGACATCTGTTTTCATAACGTGCATCTGGTGCGGTCAAATTAGTTCCATATAATATTTATCTACTTGCTATAGATTTGAAACTTTTAGTTTGATATAATTAGTACCAAACACTTTGAGTAAAATTAATTTGACTCGTTTAATTTTCATAACATTTTCACTTTTAGCCTTTGCCAAAAATAAATATTTCAAAAAACTTGAAGCACACACTTTGTATAATTTATTCCATTTCATATATATCAGTTTGACATTTACTCATTTGATCTTTGAGAAGCTTAACATTACTTAACAATAGAAGACGATTAAAACTTTCAGCTGAGTTATCTCCATATAAAGTTATAGGTCACTTTATGACGTTGTTATTTCAATTGGTCACCTTATTCTTTATTTCTGTCTGTCAAAGCATATTTACGAAACGCGCGTCTGGCGTAAATACAAAATTTAGTCCTGGTATCTATGATGAGTTTATTTACAACCACTGGGTCGATGCTACTGCTGGTGGAGATTTATTTCCCCGAGGGTATCACCTGCCCAGTAGTCAGCACTTTTCGTGTTGACATGAATTATCATTGATATGGTTATATTTATAAATTAACTGTTTACAAAATTTAGAATTTTTGAAATACTAATGCATTTCTACCTCAGGCATAGATTACCTTAACTGGATTTGGCAAAGCGTTTAGGAATTTTGGTCCTCAATGCTCTGCAACTTCGTACTTTATTTGGCCTTTTAACTTTTTTGGATTTTTTGGAGACGAAACGCGCGTCTGGCGTATATACAAAATTTAGTCCTGTTATCTATAATGAGTTTATTTAGCTAAGAAGATTTGCTTTACAAAGACAACAGGAACAAAATTACCAACTTTCGACAAAAACTATATTACATTAAGTTATGGCAATTGTAGTATACACCCAGCTGTTTAGTTCGATTACTATTGCCTATTTGCAGTCAATCTTGGGGAGAAATATTTGTAAATTCGCAATATAACACGATATTATTAAGGGTATCACTCAATGATGATACGCATCATTGTATTTAATTATATAATGATATGATTAATTATCAAGATAATAAATTACATTACAGTTAACATATTTTAGATTATTGTATAGCATAATTTTCATATGCTTTACATTAAAATTGAACAAACTTTATATTAAATATAAGAGAAACAGAGACACAACAGCTAAATGTAACACACACAGAAACCAACTATAATGTAGCAATGGCCGTATTCCTGACTAGGTACAGGGCATTTCATAAAAAAATGGGTTTAAACTGGTTTTGTGGCATGCCAAACCTCCCGCTTTAATAGCAGTGTTAATTATAACATTAAAATGACAATATCACACGACAGAGTTACAATAAATAAACAGATAAATGGAAGAAAATATAGGACAGAGAATCAAACGAATAATAGCCATCAACAGGTAACAGGTTAAAAATATTTCCATTCGCCAGACGCGCACTACGTCCACTCAAAACTATGCTCAGATGTAAAAAGATTGAAATTCATAACAACTACAAAGTTGAAGATCGTCGAGGACCAAAAGTTCCAAAAAGTTGTGAGGCCAGGGTTATCCGCCTGGGACAAAAACATCATTATTATTAAGAATAATACATATAGTTTTGCAAACAGTAAATTATATAAAATGACTATATAATAGATATACATGATTAAACTGAAGTGGTGACTAGCTATAAAATAAAAACGAATACATTACAAAATCACATCCCTGTAAGCCATAGTCAATGCAACGCCCAAAAGTGACGTCACATTTAAATTTCTCAAACGTGTTCCGAAAATTAAAAACAAATTTTGATGAAATTCAATATTAGATTTGTTTGACTTATCTAACTATTATTGATAACAGTGAACATTATAATACTAATGAATATTTAATTGTAGTAGTAATTAGATAATTAATTGTATTATCTAGCTGTGTGGGTGTTCCTCTAATCAAACTGCAAACCAAATATATAGTGTAAATTTGTGTAAGCTAATATATTAAATGCAATTAACAGTTGTTATTTGTTTGAATTCAAAATGTTAATAAAAATGTATTTATTATCTTTTGAACAAAATAATGTGTATGTTTTGCAATTTGTAGTTTGTCCGCTTTCATAAAAATTTGAAGTATATATTATTTTTGAATGTTCATACAATAGTTTATAGCTTTGCATCACATTTTTTAGTGGGTAAACAAATGTTTATTAATTAAGTTTATAGTCTACTAAATTGATGTATGTGGAACTAGTTTGAGTTAACGCTCCAAACACTAACATTTCCATCTAATTTGCGTAACTTTAAGACATTTCAAGAATATTACAACTCAAATCAACATATGAATGTAACTATATCTTGTTTGATGATTAAACAGCTTACACAATATAAGCTATTCTAGGTTTTTACTTCAAAGTAAACGTCCAAAACATTTATACAAGAAATAATATTTGTCACTTACGTTTTACAGTTCATAAAACAAATACATACGAGTATTAAAAGTACTTAGGAATGTAAATACGTTATAGTTCTCAACATATGTATGGTGCAGCAATGGGTCTCTACCTCTTCTTGTGGACTACCAGTCCCGAGAGTTTCATCAACGCAGTTCGGTACTGAAATAAATAAATGCGGACGATTAAATAAATAACTTGCTTTTATCATTTAATGTTAAAGTCAAATAAGCTTTTACTGGTTGATAAGCGCTTATGGGACTCTGCTTTGAAGAATAGCAATAATAGTGTTACTACTTTTCTCATGTGGTGTGGGGATGTTATGTTTTGGATTTGTTCTGTCTTTTTTTCATTTCTTCAGCATCTAGGCCCATATTACACAGTAGCTCTCTTGCGTCTACACTTTATTACGTTGATATGGTGAAAACTGAAACTTTATTATGTGGATTTGAAAGCAAAACGGGTGTTAGCATGCAATTCAATGGCAGGAGTTTTGGGTTTGAATCATCATATTTTGATAAGACAAGACAATATGCATGTTTTGTCGGAAAAGGAAATACATATGCGTTAGATATTTACCTTCCGTGAATGACTTTTCAACTTCATCATACTAAACTTTTTGCACATAAGAATATCAAGTGTTCTTGTGCCCATTTGTATAGCCAGTCGTCTCCATCGTTTTGTTGACTTCAAATGATGTATCAAAATGGTTTTGTATTTCATACCAATACGTCTTGACAACAAAGAAAAGAAACGCACATTAAATGATTTTAACGCTGCAAATTAACACTTATGTATTAAAAATGATTATTATTCCATTTTAAATAATGTTTTATGTGGAGTGTTATATTTTTGGAAGACATTTGTTCTTACATTAAAAAGTTTTAATAGCAATTAATTGGCATTAATCTTATTTGACTTTACCAATCATCTGTTTTCTTTGTTCCTAATGTGTTATAAATATATATGCCATTTTACTTTTTGATCACTGCATTACATAATTTGTTAACTTAATGGTGTCTGCTCTATATCTTCGTCTGAAAATTGCCTATCCTAGAAATATTAAAAATAGGAGTCACGCACCTGTCATATGCTGGGTTCGAAATCACAGCCTCCCTGTTGAAAGGATAGTGATCGGTAGTTAGAATTAGTATACCAATTAGCAACATAGGATCCATCGACAGATATCGGTTTTACATTATTTGTAAAAAGGTAACTATTCAATAAAAACAGAAATAAGTCCATGCATAAACAAAAGATTTGTGACTCTACTGTAAGTGACAAAATTAAAAAAAAATATGTCTTTCAGAGTGAAAATCAAATTTTCAACTAGCAGTATTACATCTCAAATACATATGTAGTTGTAATTAGATCATCCGGTAAAACATATCAGACAAAATGTCATTTAACATCTAACCATTTATATTAAATGTATACAGATCTGAAAAAAATATTTCCTTGTAGCTGGAGTGGTATAAATTTGGTGTTGACCTGATGCAGAAATTGATTATATAGGAAAAATGAAACTATGACAGTTTATCAAACAAGTGGAAATAGTCAGAGACAAACGTTCGGTAATAGACTCGTCATATATACAAGGAATAATATTTTATATACCGGACGCGTATTTAAAAACACTTCTGATCAGTGACGCTCGAATCAAAAATTTTAAAAGGCAAAAAAAAAACAAAAAAGTGGAAGTGTATTGAAGAAGCAAACGATTTCATAGGTATGCTGACTAATAAATAGAAGTATCAAAGAATACATTTTTTGCATTATATCTGTAAACCTTGTTCTCTTGGATATTTCAAACATTTACTAGGTGAATAAATACAAAACAAATTGGAGATCTGACAAAACAACTCGTGACCTAACAACACTGAATATTAACTCATGCGAGTAGCTCATTCGAGAATTAATGTGTTGTTGGGTCACTCGTTGAATATTTGACTATGTTATTCTATATTAAACCAACATTTTGCTGTGCGTAAATTTCTAATAAATGTTAATGGGTTTTTTGTTCATAATTCTTTTAGACTTTATATAACGCAGGTCATTTTTAACTGCCAATTGAAAAAGAAACATACAAAATGAAAAAAAGTGTGTTGTTTTTTTGTTTTCGTTATTGGGATGTTTTTGTATAAGGTCGTATTTTGTATTGTGAATGTATGCTTTTATAATTTCCTCTTATATATTTCACACAGTAAGAACCTATTTCGAATTTAACATCAAGAATTGGTCTTGATGTTTTAATGAATTATTTCACACAGCGGAACCTATTTCTAATTTATGTAATATTTTAAATACTTTTAACACATGTTTTCTCACATACCATGTTATAACTATTGCATTAACAATAATAGATATAAAGTTCCGATCGGTACTCTAGATCTTAGACAGCTATTGAGATACTTTTCATTTTCAACATTCGTATGTCAAATTTAAATTTTATATTTTTCTTCCGAATGCATATTTTTTTTTTTTTTTTTTTCGTTTAAACATATTTATTTATAGTGGATCGGGAAACAAGTTATTGCAACTTATATTTATTCCTTTCCACTTTTCGGGTGTGAGTGCTGCCTTTTAACTGTATTATGTATTAGCCTGTCTTAGTCGAAATCTACAAGGGTGTATTTTACGTGAAAGAGATATGGATCTCTCTAAACACAGGTCAGCCATTTATCGCTCCCTTCGGACGGACAATCATCGTTTCCTCAAGACCATACTCGCAAATTGTGTCAAGGGAGAGCCAAAAACTAAGTCCCTGAAATTTTCATCCCGGAACGGGAATCAAACCAGGAACCTTTAAGTAAGTAGTCCGATGCACTAAACACTACACCACGGCTCTCTTAAAATTTGAAGACTTAAGTTTGATGAGAAGCTTTTCGAATTAGATTTTAGTATCTGATACTTCCAATGTGTCTGTCTGTTCTCGCCTATACTTTTTAAAGTTAAGAAAATTGCTTCACAGATATCAGGAGCAATATTAACATTTAGTGGTGATAATTTCACAATACCCAACTGAACTCAATTGTACGAACATTGTTTTGCACGTAACCTTGGAGTTAATATATGTGACAATCAAAAATATATGACAAGACATCATAAGGAGGTATTACTAAAATGTAATATTAATATTTTATCTAATTCTGATTATTTATTGATATGTATATAAAAAAATATGGTATGATTCCCAATGAGATACACTTTCCACAAGATACACAGAAATTAACAACTATAGGCCACAGTACTGCCTTCAACAATGAGTAAATCCCATTCTGCATAGTCACCTATAAAATGCCCTGAAATGGCGTGAATCAGATGTGGATACTTAAAAATTCCAAAGATCTTTTAGAGTACATACAATCTAACTCTCTTTCATCTTGTAACAGTTTTAAAATATTTGACTTTTCTACTCTGTACACTAGTATCCCACATTCCAAACTAAAAGACAAATTGAAAGAGTTGGTATTGCTTTGCTTCGTAAAAAAGAATGGCCAACGTAGATACAAGTATCTTGTCTTAGGGAGAGATAAATCCTACTTTGTAAAGGATCACTCTGATTCGAACAAAAAATTCTCTGAAACTGATATTATCAAGATGCTTGATTTCTTGATTGACAACATATTTGTTACGTTCGGAGGACGTGTTTTTCAACAGACTCGGCATTTCAATGGGAGCAAACTGTGCCCCTCTACTTGCCGATTTGTTTCTTTATTATTATGAGGCTGACTTCATTCAGGAACTTCTTAGAAAGAAAGATAAGAAGTTAGCAATATCCTTTAACTCTACTTTTCGCTATATAGATGATGTTCTTTCACTAAATAATTCAAAAATTTGGTGACTGTGGAACGCATCTATCCAATCGAGCTAGAGATAAAGGATACTACAGATACAGTTAAGTCGGCCTCATATCTTGACTTACATCTAGAAATTGACAATGAGGGTCGGTTGAAAACAAAACTTTACGACAAAAGAGATGATTTCACCTTTCCAATTGTGAACTTTCCATTTCCAAGTAGCAACATTCCAGTAGCACCTGCATACGGGGTATATATCTCCCAATTGATACGATATTCCCGTGCTTGCATTTCCTATCATGATTTTCTTGATAGAGGGTTGCTGCTCACAAGGAAGCTATTACACCAAGAGTTCCAAATGGTGAAGTTGAAATCATCCCTTCGTAAATTTTACGGACGCCATCACGAGTTGGTTGACCGTTATGGAATAACCGTTTCACAAATGATATCGGATATGTTCCTTACGTCGTAACTACAATCCCCTTCCCTTTCATGAATGTGACCTACCGAATTAGACTATTTACCGGATTTGTAATCAAATAAGCAACATGACGGGTGCCGCATGTGGAGCAGGATCTGCTTACCCTTCCGGAGCACCTGAGATCACCCCTAGTTTTTGGTGGGGTTCGTGTTGTTTATTCTTTAGTTTTCTATGTTGTGTCGTGTGTCCTGTTGTTTGTTTGTCTTTTTCATTTTTAGCCATGGCGTTGTCAATTTGTTTTAGATTTATGAGTTTGACTGTCCCTTTGGTATATTTCGTCCCTCTTTTAAACAATTCAAAGGAGAAAACTAACGGCCTAATGCATGTACCAACAATTGACGGGAAAACAAATATGTAACACATCAACAAACGTTAACCACTCAATTACAGGCTCGTGACTTTGGACCGGAACATACATACAGAATGTGGTGGGTTTAAACATGTTAGCGGGATCCAAACCCTCCCCTAACCTGGGGCAGTAGTGTAACTGTACGTCATAAGAACGAACTATAAAAAACAGCTGAGAAAGGCTGAACTCATTAGAACTCCTAAAGCAATTCATTATGAAAGCATGTGTATCCACTCACGGATAAATAAACGATAAAGGTAACCTAATTTGATATTTGTAGAGTATTTACAGAAAAATACAAAGAGTTAAAATATCTTCCATTGTCACGTCAAGAATTTTCTGTTTGTATATGCTAAACGTTCAATGTTAATTAATGAATAAAAAAATCCTGTTCAATATGTTTTATTTTTGTGATCTGGTGTTTGAAATACAAGTTATTATTTGTTTAACCTCAATATTTTTGTGATACCTCAATTGAAAATGTTCCTGTTTTCAGTGTGACCTATTTCATAAAAATACAAGCCACAATTATTTATACAGAAGCATCAAAATCATAGTTGCGTAAACATTTGTTTGCTAATTAAGTTTATATCAAAATGAATTATTCTATGTCGTAACTAGTTTTACTTAATGCCAGAAACACTTAATTTTCCATCAACTTTACATTACTTGACGACATTTTAAGAATATCTTACATCATATGAACATAAATATTACTTTATCTTGATTTGTTACTAAAACTATTTAAACAATGTAAGCTTTCCGAGGATTTTTATTTCATAAGAAAACGTATCGAAAAACACTAGACGAAATTTATCATTAAACTTTTACAATATGGAATTTGTTATCTAATAGTTCGTTTCTATAAATGTTGCAATGTTGTTTGCTTTTTGTTGCCCTTCTGTGTTCTATTACTTAGTTGTAAATAAGGGTTCAATTGTGTTATAATCTTTATCACTATAAAAAACAAATAAAAGCGTAAAGAACAAGTGCATTGACACGAGTAATGACACTTTTTATCTTTTTTAATTCAATAATTGCACTCGCGTTTTTGCATGTGTTTTGTTTTCGAGAAAAGTTTACACAAAAATTATTAAAGGTTTAAATCCAAAATCGAGATTTTATTGTATTATTTGTTATAATTGTATCTTACTTGTTCTGTAGATATCATATCAGATTCAAATCTATTAATCTGTCCCTATCATTGCAACCAATAGTCTTCAACATTTTGTTGTATTCAAATGGTGTATAAAAATAGCTTTGTGTTTCTTCTTCCGTTAACACCCATATATCACAACCACTGCATGATAATAATCATACTAATAAATAACAAAAAAGAGTAAATTGCAATACCATACGACAGAGCCGAGGGCTGGTTTAATAACAACCATTAATAATATTTATTGTATATACAAATTACGAATCAGAACGAAAAGTCATCATATATATATACTAGTATTACAATACACACAATCATTTGTAAATCAATCAATCTCTTATTGCATGATACAAAATATCAAATAGCATGGATGTAAAAATTAACGTGACCTATCGAGTAGACCCTGTCGTGCCGAATGATTTAACCGCCAAATCACACAAAACACTTAACCTAAGCGTCCTCTATGGGCAGACAATTTAGAAGAAAGTAATTTCATTCTAATTCATAAAATCAACCGACTGAAATTATATTTACTTTGATATAAAATACGCACTGACAACAAAGAAAAGACTCACAGATTTATTGATTTTTTATTTTTCAATTTTATACCGTCTTATAAATGGTTATAATGATTCCAATCTAAATAACATTCAATTTGTAGTATTATATTTTTAGAAGACGTTAACGCTTGCATTACAAAGTTAATTTAGCTATTAATTGCTTTATATTATTTGATTTTACGTTTTATACTTTCTTTGTTCCTAAAATATTATGTTTATATGTGCAATGTTACGTTTTAATCATTATATTAACAAACTTTCTCACTTAATAAATCTTGCTACAATGTATATACCTTTGTCATAAGAATTGGCAATTCCTAGTGAAACTAAAAATGGGAGTCACGCACCTGCTTTGATCAGGTTTTTAAACTCCTAAGAGGCTAGTGGTCGGTAGATAAACTGCGTACACCAATCGGCCACATAGGCGTTTTCAACAAATATCGAATTCACATTATCTATAAAGTGATTACAATGTTATTGGAGGAGAAATAAGAACATGTTTTAACTTGAGATGTTTTAACAAATAAAGAATATATATTTAAGAAAGGAAGCCCAATCTTTAACTCCATATGTTAATTTTATTATTATGCTTATCCAAATATATAGTAGGCTGATTTTGGTCAGGACACGTAATACACTTTTTGGTTTTAACAGGATTGAATATTTCATAGAAAATAACTTTTATCTTTCTTTAACTTACATTCTGTATGTACTTCAAGTTCGAAAGCAAATATAGTTCAAAATATATATAAAGAACTTGCATGTTTCTCAGTTTAGGAATTAAATAGAATTAATAGAGCTGTAAACTTTGCTATCAAATATGTTAGATATTTTGTGACAAGAAAATTGTTACCTATCGGAACGATTAAAATTCTCCAAAAGTTTCCGTTTCTAAATATTGCTATACCTTTCTTAAATATCATGGAACAGTAAAACTTGTGTAACTGTTTATGCAACATCTTGTTTAATATTTCATTTGAAAAGGATTGCTATTTTTGAATAAATGATTTCACGCAGGAAGAACCTATTCCAAATCTTTTTAATATTTTGAATACTTTTAACACCTGTGTTCTCACATACCATATCATAACTATTGCATATCCATAGATATAAAGTTCCAAGCTGTCTAGATCAGTACTCTCGTACCTAGAAATTTAATGATGTACATTGTAAGCTTATGAAAGACTTACGGTCTTTTGGCCTTGAATTACATATGATAATTGCTCTTTATATCTCATCATTATTTTATTGAAGAATGATGGGAATAAACTTTAATCTGTTTCTAATATTGATTTTATAACATATGTACAAAGATCATTTTAGTTGGTATTTTTTTGTAAGTTTCTAGCGACATTAAAGAATTGATGAAATAATTTCCATGTAGGAGGGAGTTTACATTCTTTTGGGAAATGGAATAAAGGAGGAAATGAAAGTGAGATGTGTAATATAGGGAGTAAAAATGGAGTGTGGGATAAAGGGATAAGGAGGTTCGCTACTCAGTTTCAAAATAACAAGCTTTTCATAGCACTAGTTTATATAGATAGGGAATTATTAAATGAGCCAAAAAAGCAAAAAAAAAATATAGGTCAACGTGCTTGTTTTCGAGATATTATCCATTGTAATTTAGGCGGGAAAATGTTTTCTTTGGATTTTTCATACCTTTATCACTGACAAGTTTAAGTGTTTAAAAACTATTAAAAAATCACAAAAATTCTATAAGACTTTAACAGATAGCATATAAATATATATGTAAAAGATTTATAAAAAGAAAAACTGGGGATCAATGGGGAAATTTTTTAAGGCATTCAAATGAATAAAACCGGAGGAATCCGAAAATCTTACATAAATTAAAAAACATGACCAGCAAACATCCTTAAATAATGTGGGATCTGAAAAAAGAAAGAAAAAAGTATGAAGTTCAAAACAAACTCAAAGGATTTGAGAATTAAAACCCATGCCCTCCGTCATAATACCACCATCGTGTGGTATGGGGATTCTTCTTGCTAATAATTACTTTAGATGTATGTTTCATTACAATACTTTCATCTGATTGGTTAACTGCACATCACGTGTTAGTCCTTAAGCAATTGCATTACTCAATAAAACGTTTCATTCACGATAACACGTGGTCCCACAATAAAGTGCACAGGCGAATTAAATAAAAAAAAATTATAAAATTCGTGCTTCCGCGCTCCATACAAAATGTACTTCGGTCAACTCTTTTACACCCCAATAAAGTTACAAAAAGAAGCATTCAAGTCTTAAATGTATCATATCAACAGTGACATTTCTGAAACACGTTCTGCTTGTATAATTGATAGTATTATGTGTAAGGCTTGAATATATGATATTGACAATGAAAAATCGACTATTTGTTTAATATTCTACTGATCAAGATATATAAATTTTGCAAAAAGGTTTATCATTGGCATCTGTATCTTTGAAATAAAACTGTAATCTAAACTTATTCGAATGTTTACGATTTTAATAACATAACGGTATTGTATACACTAGAAGTACTTTGTAATTAATTATAAACTTACAGTCCTTGGACAGTGAAAACTTGCCACTAACACAATACACAATTAAACCATTCACCACCATACACCATTACACCATACATGGTACACCTTTGCACCATACGCCTTACACATTCCATCATAATGCAATTTAATTTCAAAGAAAATGTGCGACTACAAAATTGTTTATTTGATTTAAAAAGCGAATTTTTATCACAATATTGTAAAGTAATGTATAAAATAAAAAATCAGCTCTTATCAATATTTTGCATAGTTTAAATTGTCGTACACCATTTACAAACACCATTTCCGATCGCACGTTAAACCATAACACCATTCCCTTACACCAAACACAATAGCACTATACACCGTCTACCATTGCAACATATGCCATACACCATTACACCGTACACGGTATTGGAGGGGTTTTGCACCATCCAAGGGCTGTGCATAGCCAAATAGTGTACTTTGTTGAAGAACATTAAGCAAAAGTACATGACTTCCGGAATGAAGCGGCACAAACATTTAGATAAATTGACCATAAAACATGATAATTGATCCAAAACAGATGCCAAATTCAAAAATATAAAACACATTATTACACTTGTAAGGGAGGAGATATCACACTTTCTGTTATTAAACTAACACACAATCTAAACCCAACCCCTGAACGTGTTTGTCATATTGCTTGCAGTCTTCTTCGAGCAGTCTTAAGAACTGAGGGGGGTCAGACCAATGTCAGACAAGTTTATAAGTGTGTTTTTATTTTCTTAAATTTGTTAATCGTACAGTTTCTGAACAGTTTTTCCATTGCTTTGTGTATAATTGTATTGCTTGTTTGCATTGCTTTGACCCATATAAGTGTAACTTTTGCTATAAAGAATATATTATTGCAATTCTAAAAGTGCAAACAATGCATTATAAAGAACAGGCAGAGTTTTAACAATAGTGCATTACCTCAAACACATTGATTCAGGAATATATGTATCTATCAAACATATGATATGCTTCATGTCAAATCTAATTGTGATATATTACAATTTAAATGTGATATACCATTTGGACCAGGAAAACATCAGTCATCCTATACTAATGGTAATGTAGGGTATAGTTTTAATCGACAATGTTAATTGGAGATGTAACGCAAGTTCTATCATTGTATCTTTGATGAATTTTTTCCCAAGTTGCCAAAATATACATTCAATATCAATCTTAGTTCATTTCTTTACACAAAGAACATTATAGACAAAAGTCGCATAGTATTCCAAATCACATTGTTATTGTTATTTTGAAAATGAGACATTAAATCAAAAGTTAATAGCCCCAGATTGATAATGGCAATCATTTCAGAGAATGATCGGTCTCAATTATGATTAGATTTTGTCATTCATGCTCAAATTTACCTCTCCTTTAAATATACAAAGTAACCTCTAAATTGATATAATCTAAATATATTGTATTATATAAAATACATAGATTTTAGGTCATTTTGTAGAAAAATTGAAAATTTGTTCAAAAAGATGAATTATTAGATTATCAAAAATGCTTTATCTTAAAATGTAATTTGACAATACATGTTTTAAATCCATCAACACGTGCAAAAAAGATACAAAATACCATGCGGACTAACATGAACTTCAAAGAATTGGTACGTCCACATAGGCAAATTCTGTCAATCACTCATGCCACCATAGGAAATTGATCCAGGAATAAAATCAGGAGATTATTTTATACCTAAAAATTTTGAATCTTGAAATCATATCGCTTTGAATTCAAATAAGAACCTAACAATAAATGAAATGTGTTCTGTATCTTTGAGATAACAATAGAAACCCAGACCATGAAAACGAGTAGCATACGTCCAACCTTTTGACCTATTTACTTCTTACCTCTCAGACATAGATTTAGAAAGTTGAAATTGCGATCGTTTATTTTTCAACACCATAACATTTATCAAAAAGGTAAAATCACAAAGATACTGAACTCCGAAGAAAATTCAAAGCGGAAAGTTCCTAATCAAATGACCTAGTACCACAAAACGAGTACTGACATACCTTAAATGACAAAATACGCTAACCAGATATAATGATTTTGATTTTTTTGATTTTTTTTGTTTTTTGTTTTAACACCACTTTTTAGAATTGCATTTAGGCTATTTCGTGACGTCCATTTTTTATTTGGTGGCGGAGGAAGCCGGAGTGCCCGGAGAAAACCACCGAACTTCGATATGAAAACTGACAATCCCAGTCGACTAAGATAGGAGTCGAGTACACCCGTACGAGTGTGGTCCGATTTATTGCCAATAGAAGAGGAACGAAAGAACCAAAGGAACACCCAAAATATATTTGTCAATATACACATCCTAACTTTTTTCACAACTGTGCTAGAGATCAAAGATGTTGCCAAACTTTAAGTGTCTGCTAATTCTTCCTCAATATTGACTAAGATAACAAAAATGATGATTTAAACTTTCTAGTTGCCAGCTACATTTTGTTCTGCAGCAAAAGAGGGACGAAAGATACCTGCAGAGGAACAGCCAAACTCATAGATAAAAAAATAAACTGATAACGCCTTGACAAAAAAAGAAAACGACAAGCAGACATATAATAGTACACAAGACATACGATAAAAAAACTAAAGACTAAGCATCACGAACCCCACCAAAAACTTGGGGTGATCCCAGGAGCTCTAAAAGGGTAAGCTGACCCTTCTCCACGTATGTCACCCATCGTGTTGCTCATGTCATTACAAACCCGGTAAACAATATGATTAGGTTATATTCGTGAAAAAGGAAGGGAATTATCTTATCAATTCCAATCCATTTTATTAGTCTCTACGTGCATACTAGCAAACGTTTTACTCTTAAAATTGTCTCTTCCTGCATTCTTGTTTCGTTTTTTTTTTTTTTTCATTTGATTATATTAATTTCTGCACTAGAACGCGTTAATCAAATTAGAAAAATCGAATGCACCCGTTTCCCTTTGCAATATTTCCAATCAAGGATCATACATAACTGATGAACAAAGTATATGTTCATTTTCTCGGATAATTAGATAATTTCATTTATTTCAAATACAAAATTTAAACGTAACATTAGTTGATGGGAATATACTTTATGCTGTGATTTTTCTATTTATTTCATTTTTCTTTAAAATAAGTAATCTTATATTTTATAAATTACGCCTTACATGGTGCATTTTCCGTATTGCATTCCAAATTATATGTTATTATATACAAACAAGGTTAGCAAAAGCACTCAGTACAAGGCTTTGGTGTTACTCCATTCAATGTGTGTCTCTGCAAAACCCATCTTAGGAAATTATGAGCTCTACCAAAAAAGTATTTGTACTTCGCCTAATGCCATAAAATACTTTTTACAAATTTATTGAATTTATTTTTTAGAATATGACATATAGGAAACTTCTTGTATGTAGAGTGATCTGAAAATTGTTTACCATCCTTTAACAAGAACATGTATTGTATGCGTACAAAAACAAAGAGGCAATCTTTTCAATGTCGATATCTTTTGAATATTAAAGTCGTGTTTCGCAAGATTTATATCAATACTCTAATTTTTATGAAATTGTAATCAACATTTTGATTTTAAAGTTGTTTAATAAAAGGGTATCCTCTTGAATCATAGGTGTCTCTTAATTCGTTATAATACAATAAATAAAGGGTTGTTAATTTATGATTGCTCTACAGTTATTCATACCATCCACGAGGGTATTAACAGCACGTTTTTTTTTTGTTTTTTTTTTTTTTTTGTAGTTGTATTTGACTAGCTCTGTGTTATACAAATACTTTGTTCAACTTCACCTGCCTATAGGAATTAAAATGTTTCTACCTTTGTTGCTGCATTGGATTTCAGAAACAATTTTTGTTTCTTATCTTCTTCTTCTGTGATTTTTTTTTCTTTGTGAAAAACAGGTCTTTCGGAAAACGTATCTACGATACCATTTTTATTATTTATCAATAAACTCATCATAGATACCAGGACTTAATTTAGTATATACGCCAGACGTGCGTTTCGTCTACAAAAGACTGATAAGTGACGCTCGAATCCAAAAACGTTAAAAAGGCCAAATAAAGTACGACGTTGAAGAGCATTAAGGACCAAAATTCCTAAAAGTTTTGCCAAATACAAGGTAATCTGTGCAAGAGGTAGAAAAGCCTTAGTATTTCAAAAATTTCTAAAATTTGTAAACAGTAAATTTATAAATCAAAAGGTACTGAGCATGCCTTTAATGTCCCTACCAACAACTTTGTGTAGTTTCAGATAATGATATACCTGAATACATTATGTATTATGCGTTTTCTATGTAAAGTTATCGTTTGTGTTTTATTTCCGATTGTGATCTAAGTTGGATTCGCTTGATGGCTGATGCATGCGGACGTTATAATGTGTGTATTGATTAGTGTTTCTTTTTTTCTACCTTGTCTAGAGATATAGCGGGAGGGTTAAGATTTCACAAAACAACCCCGCCAAATGTTTGCGCCTGTTCTTGGCCAGGAGCCTCTGTCCTTTGTTAGACGTGTATGTTTGTTTTTTTTTTTTTAGTTAATTTATGATTTGATGTTTTATTTTAACTGACGGACCACCTCCGGGTGTGGGATTTTCTCCCTGCGTTGGTGACCTATTCCTGACTTTCATCTGTTATCTTCTCTTTGTTCGGGTTGTCTTTTTACTTTCCCCATTTCCTTTCAAAATTTTATTTATTTATTGTAATCTAGTGAGTTCAAGTGCACTTAATGTTACGTTTGGTTTTCCAAGACTCAAAACTTTTTAGTTAAGCATTAAAAGCTAAGTTGGGTGAATAATTATTTACTTATTAAGTTTATAGCCTAATGAATAATTTATGTGGGAACTAGTTTATACTTAATGGAAAAAATAATGTATTGTCCATCTAATTTACATTACTTTTATGAATATCATACACCATATAGACATAAATAATACTTTATCTGTATTTGATACTAAAATTCGTAACACAATATAAGCTGCTTGAGGCTTTTACACAATAATAAAAGTAATAAAAAAACATCAAATACAATTGATCATTTTAACTCTTTTGCAATCAATGAAGCAAAAAAAAACACTGTACAACGTACAGAAGAAGGCAAGGTTGACTTTAAACGAAAATGGTTATTTGTTTTTTTAATATTTCCCTCGGATTTCAAATGTTTGGCTTTTAGAGTTTCTTATGAAAGTAAATCCAGAAAAGCGCTTCGGACGCATGAAATTATTAGACGTGTTTTTTTTTTTTTCATTTTTTACACCACTGGGTCGATACCTCTGCTGGTGGACTATCAGTATTCGAGGGTATCATCAGCTCAGTAGTCAGTGCTTTGGTACTGACATGGTTCATAACAAACCTTTCTAAAATTGTCCGTTGTAAATTTGGAAATTATAAAGAAACTAAGGTTTCAACTCCCTCAGGCAAAGTTGACCTAAGATGAATTTAGCTATTTGTTTTTAGTATTTTTGTCAAATAGGCTGTCATACCACCAATTACTCCCTCAAATTTAGAACGTATGTGAAAGTAGGCCTACTCGGACAAAAAATAGTGCATTTGATGTCATTGTTTACTTAAACTAACCAACAAATTGGCAGAAATGAAACTTTTGGTGAAAGAGAAATATATTAAGACCATTTTGAGCTAAAGTTTACTTGTTTATGAGTTTGCATTGAAAATTGAGGATTAATGCACTCCATAGTATACTAATTTAAGATTTCCAGAAAACCAGGGGTTATTTTTAGTGGTACATCTATTCGGAAGACCTTTTCTTTTTTAAAACTGATACATGTACAATTCAGGATATACCTGGTTTCTATGAAGTTAAACTTAATGTAAAATATTTAGAAAGCTGTGAAAATTATAAAATTTGGTTGAACAGATAAGGACTTTTAATTGGTGGTATGACACCTATAGCTCTTCAACAGTTTCGGTACCTATATATTCCTCGGATTTCAAATGTTTGGCTTTGAGCGTTTCAGATGAAGGAAAATCTTGAAAAGCGCTTAGGACGCATGAAATTATTAAACGTGTTAATTTCAATTTTGTGAATCTTTGATGAAAGCTTAATCAATATGCATGTTGAAGAATAGCAATACACGTGTTATTAATTGCTGATGTGGTTTAAAGACATTTTATAATTAATTGTTTTTTATTCATTTTATAACTATAGATATTCAGGCCTATAATGGTTTACTTTTATAAATTGTTATTTGGATGGAGAGTTGTCTGATTGGCACTCACACCACATCTTCCTATATCTATTAATAACACAGTTGCTGTGCGACCATGTCAATTATGATTGATTCATTGTTGGTGATTTAACGCCACTTTTATGCTCTTTCGTGGCGGGCAGTTTTTATGGTTGGAAGAAGTCGGAGTTTCCGGTGAAAACGACCGACCTTCGATTGGAAAACTGACACTCCTTGTCAATTACGATTGGAGTCGAACGCAAACTCACGAGAGGGTTTCGAACTCACAACCTCAGAGTTGACTTGATTACAGTAGTAGTATCGATTTATGAATTTCGAACATACTACTGTTGCCTTCATGTAGAACTACTTAGACCACTTGGCCACTCAGGCCCATGACAATTTAGAAAAATCAAAACACATTGTAAAAAAATATCGTACGGGTTTGAAAGCAAATCGAAAATTAACTTTAAAAATAAATAGCAGGATTTTTGATCTTCATTAATTAATATGTTTTTACATGTCAAAACAATACCGGTATAGGATTAAACACATCTTTTATAGGAAAAATCAAGTCCTGTGCGTCTTAGACTTTACCTTTCATGAATAATTAAGACACTATAACAACTAAATAAACATTTCTAAACTCGATAAAGAAGTTGAAAGTTTGTCATAGTCAACCTACTACAAAAACATTGTCAAAAGTATTGTCCCTTTTAATCTTAAATAATTGAATTCACCTTTTTTGCATGCTTTTTTGTTCTACAGAAAAGTTTTGACAAAAATCATTGAAGGATTAAATCCAAAATCTAGATGTTCTTTCTTGTAAATTCTATCTTACTTTTTTTGTAGACTTCATATTAGATTCAAATATTTGAATCTGTCTCCGTCATTGTAGCCCATAATCTTCAGCGTTTTGTTGACTTCAAGTGGCGCATCTAAATACTTTTGTATTTATTTATATGTGAAATGCGCACTGACAACAAAGAAAAGCTTTACAAGTTAATTGACTTTGCTGTTGCTAATTTACACTTTCTTATTGCAAAAATAAATATGATTCCAATTTTAACAACATTTAATTTGCAGTATTATATTTTTGAAAGACTACTAGTATTACGTTTGCATAACAAAGTTTAATTAGCAATCTATTGTGAAATTTTATTTGACATTATACTTTCTTTGTTTCTAATTTATTATACTTGTATATGCAATTTTACGTTTTAATCATTAGATTACATAATTTTGCGCACTTAATAGATCCTGTTATATACATTCGTCAGCAGAATTGGCTTAGCTTGCAAAACTAGAAATGGGAGTCATGTACGTGCCATATGCAGTTTGTGGAACTAAAAACCTCCATCATGAGAGGCTAGTGATCGGTAGATAAACTACGTTTACCAATCGGCCACCTAGACCGACTCATCAAATAATGGTTTCACATTATATATAAAGAGATCATTATTTAATTTGAAGAGAAATACGTACAAGCATTGACTTTAGACATTTTAATTCATTGAGAATTTAAGAATAGGGAATTCATATTTGATGTTGATCTGATATGGCATGGTATTGGTTGCAAAATCTCGATAATTTTCATTTAAATGCAATATTTTATATTTAATTGGTATATTTCTTCATTTAAATGCAATATTTTTTTATTTGAATGGTATAATTTTTAATTTAAATGCAATATTTTTTTATTCAAATGGTATAATTTTTCATTTAAATGGTATATTTGTTCATTTAAATGGTATATTTTTTCGTTCAAATGCAATATTTTTTATTCAAATAGTATAACATTTCATTTGAATGCAATATGTTTTATTCAATTGGTATAGAGGTTTTTTTATTTATATGCAATACTTGCATTAAGGGAAATTCCTTAACGTCACAAGGTCAAATTTGCAATATTTGTCATTGGTCGGTAATTGTTTGGATTTCTCCGCTTTCTTTCTAAACATGAGTGACCAAGAATTAAAAAAAAAACGCGTCGGAATATCTAAGTAAATTTGGCTAAATTTTCTAATTATGACAGCAGAACTAGATACCCACAAGAAGAGACCTGAGCTGTGATTCTACATTTAGGATTCATTGCTGAGCGTTTTTCCTGTTCCTATCTCCGAATCCCTCAAATAGAATTTTTCAAGCCCCACAGTAGTTCAATAACTTTTATATGTCTTTGCATGAATAAGTATGCAAGACATATTTTAAAACATATTTTTCTACAGGACTTTTAAATTATGATTTATAATTATCTATAGACTATAGTCTATAGACCCGCACAAAATGTATGTAATAAGATATATTTAATAGGGGCGAGTGCTCGGTGTCTAGGGGGGAACGGGGTTTAGATTTAGATATTACTATAGAGATGTATATGTGCGAGTATTGGCAGTAATGGTTGTGGTATGTGTGAGGGGAGGGGGTTGGTTCAGATTAAAGATTGTTTCTATAATTCTATATCTTTTAGTTTTTACCATTTCACTCTATTTTTTATCCTTTGATTTCTATTATATGTGTTCTAAACATGAGTGAAATATTTTCCACTGAACATAAGGCAACCAAAAAACAATCAACGTATTCTTTAGATTTCATCATTTCTTTATTATATTATCTATTGTTTGAACATTATTCTCTCTTTGTAAACCCAATAAATCCTGATAAATGGTGAATTAGACTCAAAAAACATGTTTAACCCCGACGCATTTTCGCGCCTGTCCCAAGCCAGGAGCCTGTGACCTTTGTTAATCTTGTATCATTTTTAATTTTAATTTCTTGTGTATAATTCGGAGTTTAGTATGATGTCCATAATCACTGAACTAATATACATATTTGTTTAGTGGCCAGTTGAAGGACGCCTCCGGGTGCAGGAGTTTCTCGCTGCATTTAAGACCCATTGGTGGCCTTCGGCTGTTGTCTGCTCTATGGTCGGGTTGCTGTCTCTGACAAATTCCCCATTTCTATTCTCAATTTTATGGCATCATATGTGGTTATTTAAACAAGGAACATATTCATATTATAATAATTAACTGTAGGCTTGGACTTGTAGATAGATGTCATAAGCCACACATCATGTAATAAAGTAGGTCTTATAAAAATACAATAGCATTTCAATGCTGATTATATATGTATATATATATTTAACAATGCCATTTTTGGGAAAAAAAGGTATGGGCAAGGCTTTTTTAACATATTAATGGAGCGCGTGTTTTTTTTTTTTTTTGTTTTTTTTTTTTTTTTTTTTTTGTTCTCCGTTAGTGAGCCAGAAGAAGTCTATATCTTTTTTTTTTTTTTGCACTCGGAAGATCTTCTGGCTCTCTTCCATCTCTTCTTTTTTGATAGATTGTTTAGACGACAGAGGCAAATAACAAAAGTATGGCGTCGTTTATGCTAAATGATATTAATGAATGTGTGAATGCCGATATATTAGAATGTGAGCTATGTTAAACGTTTTTATAGTATGACAGCCTTAGTAGAACATAAAGGTAGGACGATAAGCTGAATAAATATAGAATTACACCGTCGGTGAGGGACAATTATTTGATATTCTAGGGTAGAAATTTTGATTGATTGGCGTTTAACGCTACATTCAACACTATTGGGCTATTCCGTGGTGGTCAGTTTTAATTCATAGATGAAGGAAGGGGAAGAGAAGAGAGGGCATTATTATTCATTTTTATCTGTCGCTAATCATGCTTATTTTTCAGCTCTTAAATATGAAATCTTTCTCCCTCCATCCCAACAAATAAATGAATATCAAATGGTTTTCCATTTATTTAACACAAGTTTAAATTGATTGATTGTTTGTTGGTAATTTGTAACGCCCCGTGACAAATAGTTCCTTCTTGTTCAGAAAAATACGTGCATAGAAGTCAGGTATATAATATAAAAACGAAGTGATGGGATACGATTGCTAATAAGGCAGCTATCCACCGGAGTTCAAATATGAAGTTGATGTAAGCAATTATAGACAATCGTAAGGCCTTCAACAATGACAAAAACCTGATACTGTAAAGTCGTCTGGAAAAGGCCCGACAGGAAAAGTATGCAATTGAAACGGAAAAACGAACGGCCTCATTATACATAACAAACCAATTTACAAAATATCAAATATGAGTCGACCCATGAACCAACGACAACCACTAAATTACACGCTCCTGACCTGGGACTGGCAAATAAAGAATAGGGCAGGGTTGATATAAAACGAAGATGTGGTATGATTGCAAATGAGAAAACTCTCTGCAAGAGACCAAATTAAACAGAAAAACAGCTATAAATCACCGTACGGCCTTCGACAATTAGCAAAGCCTACACCGCACAGTCAGCCATAAAAGGCCCCGAAAGGAGAAAACTAACGGCCTAATAAAGGTACAAAAAATGAAAGAACACACATATATGTATAACACAGAAACAAACGGCAACCATTGAATTACAGGCTCCTGGCTTGGGACAAACACATACATACAGAATGTTGCTGGGTTAAACATGTTAGCGGGACCTTTATCCCCCTAACTTGGGACAGTGGTGTAACAGTACAACAACATGTTTGTAAGCACTCAACCCATCCCGAAGCTGGGACAGTGGTTTGACGGTACAATAAAAGAACAACCTGTACTAATCAGTTGCAATTAGATTAACCCAAAAGATCGGTCCGAGACACACAAAAAAACTAACATTCAGACAATAGACACAAAACACCGACACTAGAGTATTTGCTCAAGGTTAATAACAACTAGTACTGAAATAAATCTTTTTCTCCAAGACTGAAGTACCAATCAGTACACAACGCAAGTTTTACGTTGTTAATATATATATATAAGAAGATGTAGTATGAGTGTTAATGAGACAATTCTCCATCCAAGTCACAATTTGTAAATGTAAACCATTATAGGTAAAAGTACGGTCTTCTCACACCGAACAGTAAGCTATAAAGGGCCCACAAAAAATTACTAGTTTAGACCATTCAATCAGGAAAACCAAAGGTGTCTAATCTATTTAAAAAAAAACGATATACTTGCATGCACATAGATCCATTTACAATAGAAGTTTTTGAAAAGAGGTGGTCCAAACGTTTTGACTATCAAAAATTTTAAAGTGAAATAATACTTGGGAACGGAAGATTTTTAAATGCCTGTGCACGAACTCTCACGAACGCCAGATTTAGTTAGAGGGGCGATATTTGTACGTTATTGGATTCTTGGTCACTCATATTTAGAAAGAAAGCGGAGAAATCAAAACAACTACAGACCAATCAAAAACGTGTTTGCAAATTTGACCTTGTGACGTTAAGGAATTTCCCATAATACAATTATTGCATGTAAATAAAAAAAAAATACTATACCAATTGAATAAAAACTATTACATTCAAATGAAAAGTCATACCAATTGAATAAAAACTATTCCATTTGAAAGACAAACTATACCATTTGAATAAAAAATATTGCATTTGAATAAAAAAAAATGCATTTAAATGAAGAAATATACCAATTAAATATAAAACATTGCATTCAAATGAAAATTATTGAATTTTTGCAACCAATACCATGCCATAATCTGAACCTGACTTTGTTTATATTGATTAAAATGATGAAAGTTTATTATATAAGTAGAAATAGTCAGAGGCAGACGTTAGGTAAGCGAAATGTGTATTTTATATCCGTTCTTCTTCATTTGATAATTATAAGTTTCATAACGAGCGGGCATGGAATATCGCTACATATTAACTCGAGTTATTTAATTTCAACATAATAATAAATCAGCCTTCAGCGAGTTTATCATTACTATTTAAAGTAAATAAATAACGAGAGTTATTCAAGCGATTTCCCATTTTTAAAGTTGTTAAGCCTATTTCTCTGATGGTCAACCGTCTCAATGTGTTAAATTAACGATTAACCAAAATATTGATTAGCTTTTTTGGACAATCCAGTGTCTGACTTCATGTGTCCTTTTCCGGTGTCAAACTTTAACATCAGACATTTTAAGACGTTTTGTACAATTCAGAATGTAACTATGTGTACTATGTCTGTTTGTCTATTTATTTTTTAGCCATGGCAGGCTCTACTCTTTTAATATCATTCATCTTACAACTATTGTAACTAGTTATGCAACATTTTTGTATATTATTTCATATGTTAAGGACTGGTCTTGATTTTGAATAAATGATTTCACACAGTACGAATCTATATCGAATGCATTTAATAATTTGAATACTTTTAAAACATGTGATCTTACAGACCGTGAAATAACTATTGCATTAACAATTCTGACGATATAAAGATCCAATCTGTCTAAATCAGTACTCTTGTACCTAGACAAATAATGAGCTACATCGTTTAGAAAGATTTGCGGTCTTTTAGCCTTGAAATACATATAATGATGACTCTTTTCATCTCAACATTATCGATTAGGAGAAAGATGAGGAATAAACGTTAATATGTTTCTTATGTTAGTTTTATGAAATATGCTCATAGAACATTTTTGTTTGGTTTATAAGAGCTTTTGTAAGTTTCAGTGTATACGTTATTCAAGGGCTGTTTGTTAGTATAATCCTGTCACATTTTCCTGAACTGTGGCCAACAAAAACAGACTGATGACCCCCACTTTTTGATGGAGTTCGTGATGCTAAGTCTTTAATTTTCTATGTTGTGTCTTGTGTATTATTATTTATCTGTTTGTCTATTTATTTTTTAGCCATGGCAGGCTCTACTCTTTTAATATCGTTCAACTTACAACTATTGTAACTAGTTATGCAACATTTTTGTATATTATTTCATATGTTAAGGATTGGTCTTGATTTTGGATAAATGATTTCACACAGTACGAATCTATATCGAATGTATTTAATAATTTGAATACTTTTAAAACATGTGATCTTACAGACCGTGTAATAACTATTGCATTAACAATTCTGACGATATAAAGATCCAATCTGTCTAAATCAGTACTCTTGTACCTAGACAAATAATGAGCTACATCGTTTAGAAAGATTTGCGGTCTTTTAGCCTTGAAATACATATAATGATGACTCTTTATATCTCAACATTATTGATTAGGAGAAAGATGAGGAATAAACGTTAATATGTTTCTTATGTTAGTTTTATGACATATGTTCATAGAACATTTTTGTTTGGTTTATAAGAGCTTTTGTAAGTTTCAGTGTATACGTTATTCAAGGGCTGTTTGTTAGTAGAATCCTGTCACATTTCCCTGAACTGTGACCAACAAAAACAGACTGATGACCCGGTTTTTAATTATATGAGCAACACGAAAGGTGACAAATATAAAACAGGATCTGAGATCACACAAAGCTTTTGGTGGGGTTAATGTTTTTTGTCTTTGGTTTTCTATAATTTGTTTTGGTCACTGTTGTTTTTCTGGGTTTTTTTCTAATGTTTTTTTTTTTTTTTTTTTTTTGCTTTTAGCCATGGTGTTGTCGGTTTATTTTCGACTTATCAGTTTAATTGCCCCCTTTGGTATCTTTTGCTTCTCTTTTTAAACCTGTTTCTAAGCAAGTGGTAAAATCATGTCATGTCTATGAAGGAGGGTGTCTACAGGCTTGTGGAGTTTGAAATATAAATATAAAGAATGTTGGATTTCGGATATATAATGCAAAAAAAGAGTGGGGATATTTGATAGTTATATCCATGAATTATAAAAAGGTGATGTAAAATCACTTTACCTTTAGCCAATAAACACGATATTTCATACGCTACAAAAGTCAGAAAAAAATTACAAGACACACCGTTCATGATTTCAATCGAGAATAAAACTTTTTTTTTATTTATAGGAACATAACAGTAACAGTGGTTGTACATATTTTCAGATGGTACTCTTACTTTTCATAGCATGTGGAAACTTTTGTGTTAGCAGCAATAACGTATATGTTTTAAAGGAACATTAAAAATATATTACATTTGTTAAAAGTATGTCTACTTCATAACGTGATAAAATGCTCAACAATAAACGGAACGAGCTTAAGTCAAAAGCCGTAAAGCATTGACATCAATGCAAACTCGAATCTAAATTTAAACCAAAGTGTCGATAGCATTATATGAAAACACGTACTGCACATGTTCAGTATTTGTTTCTTTGCTATTTAAATATATTGTGGTGCCATATAGCGGGTTTGAAGCTAAAAATGTTTGGTCAACATTAAATTGATTTCCCTAGCAGTGATTGGTGATAATAGCACTGATTAACTGAACTAGATAAACGCATAACAAACATTAATGTTTAAAAAATAGTCAATTAAGATACAAAGTATCTTGATAATGTCAGTTACAGAAAAAAAAAATACAAGGTAGGATTTATCCCTCCCTCAGACAAGAAACTTGTGTCTATGTTGGCCATTCCCTTTTTTATGAAACAAAGCAGAAAAAACTCATTTTCTTATAGAATGTTGAATACTTATGTAAAGTATAAATAAGTCAAATGTTTTAATACCATTGGAAAATTTAAAAAATAGAGTCTTAGATTGAATGTACTCCGTATTGAAGGCCGTACCTTGACCTACAATGGTTTACTTTTATAAATTTTTACTTGGATGGAGAGTTGTCACATTGACACTCATACAACATCTTCCTATGTCTTTATATTATCTTCTTTTCAATGTTTTCGTATAAACAGAAATTAAAATTCATACAAAACTAACAAAGACATTTTAGTTCAAACAATTCATTAATAGAACAACATTTTGAACAAAAGTACATTCTGCTCAAGTACGAAATGTAACTAAAATATAGATATCTTCTAGAAGTGCAATCTGCTTTATATCATATCTTATTGTGATATATAGCCATCGAAATGTCATATGCCATTGACAAATGAGAAACATCAGTCATTCTAATTCAATGGTAATGGAGGGTAAAGTTTTTTAATCGACAATAGAATTCTTTGTTAAATGTATTTGTTATGCAAGTATTCTCTGGTAGTTTTGATGAGTTTTCAACCAGGATGCCAATATACATATTTCGTATTAAATTCAAGTTAATTTTTGGACCTCGGTTGCTAAAAAGTAAAATCACAAAAATACTGAACTCCAAGGTAAACATGAGTTTAAGTGGTGTAAGTACTACTACTGTGATCACTAGCAAGTCACCTCTGAGGTTGTGAGTTTGAACCACGCTCATGCGGTTGCATTTGACTCCAATCTTAATTGACTAGGATTGTCACTTTTCTTATCAAAGATCGGTGATTTTCTCCAGGCACTCCGGCTTCCTCTATCTACTAATAAAAGCTGGGCTGCCACGATATAGGCGTTAAACACCAACAATCAATCAATCAATCTAATACAGTTGATTACATAACAATATGACAAAGTAGAAGTAAGTAACATTGTAGTTTAAATCAAACTGCTGTTGTTATTATAAACATTTGTATTTTTATTCGAAGTTTTAATTTGAACTTTGTCATCCTTGCTCCATTTAAGTATCTTGTCCAAAAGATAAAAATTAACGTGTCAGTTGGTAAAATAAACATCATCTTTAGATATTGTAAGAACTCAAGAACATGAACGTTTGGTGTACATTATATAGGTAATTTAAATGTTACTCTTGTGCATGTTTATAAACATCTTTAACGTTGAGGAGTTCCTTCAAAAATGATAAAGTTCACAGTATATGAGTTTAAGCAATGCAAATGCGCTTGGCTCATAGAAAAAGATATTATGACCTTTCTTCCGTGGGTTATTATCTGATGATTTTATTTAGAATGTACGACGTTTTCTGATTGGCTGAAAGTATTTTTTACTATCAGCTTATTGATATTATAATGTCTGGTGACCGTGATGTCATCAACGTTATTTTCATTAATTGTTCCTTAAAATGGAATTTATAATTTGATTATTAGAAACAACTTTAATAAATTTCCTGTTTAATCGAAACAACCTTAAAAATGTGGTGCACTCTTTTAAAATAATCTGCTATGCAGGTTAGTCAGTGTGAAATATATTTTTGATATGTTTTCATAGACAGAAAAGTATTGCAGTCATTCCTCAAATAAATTTTCATTATGGTTAGAAGTCTTTACATTCTTGATAACAAACTTGTGCATTTCAAAACAAAATGTTCGCAGTGTATTTTTTATAGTTTTATATAAATTTCTGCACTGTAGTACGTGTTACATATAATTAAGATAATCTCATACACCCGTTACCCTTTGAAATATGTCCAATGAAGTATCTTTCATAACTAATTAACAATTAGATAATCATATTCTCAGAGAACTATATAATCTTACTTATATTATAAATTTAAACGTAACATAAGTCGAAGGGAATGTACTTTATATTGTAATTATTCTATTCATACTATTTCTCTTTAATTCAACTAATCTAATATTTGAAATTCACCTTTCAATTTGCATATTAAACATGTTGTACTGAAAAATATGTTATTGCACGAAGTTAAGATTATCGAAAACATTCGAAACAAGCTTGCTTTTAATATGACACCAGTCAATGTTTGTCTCACATGCAATCTATCTGAGGGAATGGGTTTTTTTTTCTTTCTAGGGAAGTTTTTCATGGTCTCTTGTGACGAATGATATCATTACCGATCAAACCACATCTTTATATTATATTGGTTAGTTTTGTTTTTTGATAAGTTTTCTGTTTTTTTTTTCAATGTGTGAGTCGATTCTTTTCTATGTTAGTCCGGTATATCATCAGTCCATAAAAGCCACAGTGACTGTATATCATTTAAAAAAAATTCCGTTTTGATCATGTTTAAGGTAAAGGTATTTATAGTTTAGAAAGGATATAAAATTTGGATATGTTTTCGCATAAAGCTTTATCTCTAAGAATTAACTCCACAATCTGAGCAATACGGCATTATCATTATAACAGAAGGCACTGAACAAAGCTCAGAGTTTCTATTATCACCATCTGTTCTGTAGGGAAGGTTATGTCAAATGCCTTTTTTATCACTTTTTTGTTAAAAATAGTTTGTCTTCGCCCCTTTTTCTTATTGTTCATTATAATAAGTCAGTTTTTCTTCGGCGTATTGTGTGTTTAGTGCTCATTTGTATCTTATCTTACTCTTTTATTGTTTGTAGCTTAATCCTTATCTAAATGCTGTTTATAATTAAGTTTTATATAGTCAATTCAATAGTAAATAAGTTGGCCCTAAGACTATAGTACACACAAAACGAAACTACATAGTATCGAGCCCATGCCCCGTACATTGTTCATCTTATACTTTTTTTTTATTTTGAAAAATGTTAAACATGGTTTTATATCAAATATGAGAATTTGAGTCAAATCGGGAACTTGAATTTTACATCTAGTGTCCCTTTAATGATTTTCAAAAACAATTCTGAGAAAATGAGATGAAAATATACAATGTCATTAAATATACCTGCATCAGATATGACTCGTTGACTTATAAGTCCGGATATTGCTGTCTCGTCACCGATGATCGAGGCCAAAATACTCATATATTTTTAAACATCATACAAACGGTAAAGAGCTGGTAAAAATAAAAAGGACCTAAACGATAGCTACAACTATAGACAAATGCACGCAAGTTGAACATAAAAATTGAAGGCACATCTACACTGGTTAAACTATTTCTGCAATGAAAACAATATTTACTATGCATTCGTGAATAACTTGCATAAGATATTTTGTTTGTGTATGCGGGGTCAATGAACTCTACCAAAATAAAAATTAGAAACATAAACCCGAATTTATTTTTTTCCAAATTTATGAAACATTTTTGTTTAATTTTAACTTATTGAAAACATCTTGGACGTCGAGTGGTATGATAATAGTTTACCATCCTCTAACAAGAACACATGATGTTTGTGCACAAAAACAAAGAGGCAATATATGCATGGTGCTATCAATAAAATATGTATGTCTTGTTTTACAAAATTTATTGCAAATTTCATTTTTTATGAAATTTCATTCGACATTTGAATTTCATAGATTAGCCACTGAATCCTCGGTGTTTGTAGTTTGTTTTAATGATAACAAAATGAGTTAAATGGGTTTTTTCATATAATATGTCTAATTGCTAAATAGTTATCTATACTTTCCCCGTTGTTGTCAACATCACTTTCGTTTTGGTATTTACATAGCACTGTTTTCAAACGGATATTTCTCATCTGATTTTATCTGAGAACAGGATTTAAATTATTTCTGCTTATCTTTCTGAATATGATTTCAGAAACCGTTTTAATTCTTTTCTTCTTTCAACTGTGATTTTTGTCCTTTTTTAAAACAATGGTTTGCTGAAAAAACATATCAACCATTCCATGAGATAAATTGGATTTATTATTATTCGAAATATCATAAATAACCTTTTAAGTCCTCAGCGACAAATTTAGGCAGTTTAAAGATCATGAGATACCTGAATATATTATGTCTTGTATGTAATGTCCTATTCCCATTGTGACAATTTGATAGGGTATTTTTATGAGTTGATAAAAAGTTCTGCACTAAAGAACGTGTTACATCAAATTAAGATAATTTCATACACCCGTTTCTCTTTAAAATATGTCCAATGAAGTATATTTCATAACTACTGAACTATTATATATCATTTTCTCAGAGAATTAAATAATCTTACTTATATTATATTATAGATTTAAACGTAACATAAGTGGTAGGGAATGTAATGTATACGTTGATTATTCTATTCATCCTATTTCTCTATAATTCAAATAATCTTATATTCAAAATACGCCTTTCAATTAGCATTTATCGTATTGTACTGAATCATATGTTCTTCATGTTATTGCTTGAAAATGAGATTATCAAAAACATTCAAAACAAGTTTTTTATATGACACCAATCATTGTTTGTCTCACATGCACTCCTTTTCAGGAAATGATTTGTTTTTTTTATTCTGTGGAAGTTTTAGATTTGTTGTTTTTTTTTAATTATTATTTTTAACTTTTTAAATAGGTTTTATCAAGGTTTTGTTTTTTTGGTTGACTGTGTTAGAAGATTCTATTCTTTAGATCGTAGCTCATAGGATTTAGAACGGAAATTGGGAATATGTCAAAGAGACAACTATTTATATTTATTTGTCTGCTACACTGATATTTCAAACTCCGGAAGGTAAAAGGTAAGTAATCCCTGAAAGAATAGCAGGAATATGTTAAACAGGTGATTCAGTCTAAATATGAGAAACTGTCAAGTAATAACTACAATAAATACGTGCACCTTATTTAAACAATTAATTATCAAACAATGAACAGATTCTTTTTCTTACAAAATAAACCCTTGTAACACATTCATGAACGTGCATTATGATAGTTCTTGTCCATTCGTTTTTGGTGCGTTTTGTTATTTTTGCCATGTGATTACGGACTTTCCACATTGATTTTCCTCTAAGTTCAGTATTTTTGTGATTTTACTTTTTACTGCATTATTTGTATAAACGAACTGCTGCATAACATTGAATATAGCAACCTTAAAGTGGTCACGAAATATGAAGCAAGGTTGATATCGTTTCTGTGAACTTTTAAGAAATTATAAAAAATTAGTTACCCAGTTTGCAGTTCGGTTTTTCTAAGTAAGGAGCTAGAAATATTGTAATATAATAGTTTCAAAATGTTAAAATAGTCGGGTGGTACCTTAAGATAAAATAAACAGATGGAATATACGTGAATCAGACAGTAACTAATCGCACATAAAGCAAACCACATCTAGAGGACAATATTTTTCAAAAAGTAGGCGAAAATTCAAAGGGACATTCTAACATTCAAATTCGTGATTCAAAAATAAACTGACAATGCAATGGTTAAGACCAACAGTCAAACCTCTAACAGTACACAAAACACAATATAGAAACCTGAAGACTGAGCAACATGAAACTCCCCATATTATATAACATAAAAATGTGAACATTTTCTACTCTTCTGCCATTTGATTCTAAAGTTAACTTATAATGAAAGATCATTTGAAAAGTATAAATAATGTACTCCCCCTTAAATTATAACTACTTCATTCATATATTGATAATTCAATATTTTAAATTCCACAAGATAAATGGATAAAGATGCTTTCTTGATTTGATTAATGAATCATTCATAATATTTTGATACGGAAGCAAAAATAGTTTTATTAGTTTGGCATTTAAAGTGAGCCTAAATTTGTATAACCTTATGTTTAGAATTGTTCTTTTTCGGTACGTTTGAAATGTTTTTGTAGTAAAAAATAAACATTCCATGAATGCAGTTCGTATACTTGTACATCTTCAAAATTGTCTTTGCTTGATTGGAAGAAGATATATTTTCGATTAAGGTTGTTTTTTTTCTGTGCTGATTTTTTTTATCTTCATTGTGTTTGTAGTTCGTTTCTATTTCACGTAGGCTTTAATATTATCTGCACGTAAAACACGTGGGTTTCTTTTATTTCTTATTTTCAAATACAGGATGTCAGGATTTTTGTCTGCTGCAATTGCTGTTTTTTTTTCATCTTGACCTTTTTTAGAAAAAAAGACCACTTGTTTAAAATCTATACATTAACGTGCCTCTGCTGGTGGACTATTAGTCCCAGAGGGTATCACCAGCCCAGTAGCCAGTACTTCGGTACTGGCATGAAAATACGGATTTTTTGTGTTATTAAAATTTGCTTTGGCCACGAGCATCACTGAAGAGACATGTATTGTCGAAATTCGCATCTGGTGCAACAAAATTGATACCGTTAATTTTATTAACGGTATCAACTGCACTGTGCCGAATGCACTTATTGCTTAAACTATAGTTACAGGCGTTTAACTTGGAAATAAACATTGAAGGAACAAATCAACTGGACGAACTATGTCTGGAAAGGACATTGACATTCTTTTTAAACTTATTTAATCAATTTTGATAACAGAAATGGAGTCAATGAACTCAACCATTACAATAAACTTACATAATTTCAACAACAAAAAAATACAGATCAGACATATCTTTACAAACATTTGTTTTTTCTCACTGTTGATAAGAATAGAGAATAGTTTATAGGAAATAACTTGCACGAAGGGTGATCTATTTTAGAATAGTTTACCACCGTTTAACAAGACATGTGTTGTTTACAAAAAGAAAACAAAGATGCTATCGATGCAATGTTGTTTTCAATTCAATATAAAAGTCATTTTTGGCAAGATTAAATGCAATTATATAAATGAAAAATTATAATTGCATTCCACATTTTGATTTCAAACTTGTTAAATTCTATGGTTATTTTCTTGACGCCTTGGTGATTTTTTAACAGTTAGCAACGGCTTATTGATACCATGTTCTAAGTGTTAGAATTGCTTTAAAGTTATTTATACTTTCCCCTATACAGAAATCATTAAGCCGTTTTCCGCGGGGGTGGGGTGTACTATTGTTGTTTTTTTTTTTTGTTATTTTTTCAGGACATGCGATGCTACTTTTATTATTTTTGTTATATGCATTAAAATTGATAAAGTGAATAATTAGATAAAGTTTGTTTCTAATCCTCTTGTTTCAAAATTCAAAATCTGTTATTGCTTCGTTTTACATATCATTTGCTGAATCCTTTTCCATCTTTAAAATTTGATCTATAGATAAACGGATCTACCATATATCTATTAGGTACTTAGGTCATTATCATTCGTAAAGTAGTAATTTATATTTTAACGTCATTTACGACAGGTTTTTCCAGTCTTAAATCGTGAGATGCAAAATATTCGTCTTAGTTGTCTAATCCCTAATGCTACCAAAAAGTAAAATCTCAAAAATACTATACTCCGAGGAAAATTCAAAACGGAAAGTTCCTAGTCAAATGGCAATTCAAACGCTCAAACACATTAAAATCGATAACAACTGTCATATCCCTGACTTGGTACAGGCACCTGTTGTGACCTCTTCTCGATTGCGTGTCTATTTGCATGACGCGACGATGTGTGTATAACGGAGACGTATCCAATTTACACCACTGGGTCGATGCCACTGCTGGTGGACGTTTCGTCCCCGAGGGTATCACCAGCCCAGTAGTCAACACTTCAGTGTTGACATGAATATCAATAATGTGGTCATTTTTATAAATTTCCTGTTTACAAAACTTTGAATTTTTGGAAAAACTAAGGATTTTCTTATTCCAGGCATAGATTAACTTAGCATTATTTGGCACAACTTTTTGGAATTTTGAATCCTAATACTCTTCAACGTTGTACTTGTTTGGTTTTATAAATATTTTGATATGAGCGTCACTGATGAGTCTCATGTAGACGAAACGCGCGTCTGGCATACTAAATTATAATCCTGGTACCTTTGATAACTATTTACTCCTTTTTGAGTTCATTCCGTAAATATGCGTGTGTTACCCTGATATGTGTTCCCAATCGGTTTATAATATTTGGAATTCGGTTCACAACTTTGGCCTCAAAATAGATAACAATATCTACCATTGACAACAAAAAAAAAGAAAATATAATTAAGGAAAGGAAAACAATCCGTTTGACATGATAAAACCATGAAAATATTGAAATGCAATGTAACAGTGTTGTTGTTTTGTTTTCGTTTTGCATACGTTTGTGATAAAGATATTTTGCACTAAATTTCATATAATATTATCATCTTCACTCGAAATGTTGAAATAGACTCATATCATGAAAAACTTTGGAAATAATTAATTTAAAAACAAAGGTGTATCTTTCGTCGTTTAAAAATCGAGAAAAATCGAAATAACGAATTTATCTATTTACTTTTTAATTTTTATGGGGTTTTATTCTTGCTATTATCCTAGAAGTGAGATGTTAAGCTATTTTCGACATAAGTAAACGCCTGTATCTATGAGTTTGACTGTCCCATTGGTATCATTCGTCCCTCTTTAGTAATGGTGCCTTAAAATCTTTTCTGTTCTCTATGGATGTCTGAGAGTTCTCTAAAAGAGGGACGAAAGATACCAGAGGGACAGTCAAACTCATAAATCGAAAATCAACTGACAATGCCTGGCTAAAAAAAAGAAGACAAACAGACAAACAATAGAGAACATGACACAACATAGAAAATTAAAGAATAAGCATCACGAACCCCACCAAAAGCTAGGGGTGATCTCAGCTGCTCCGGAAGGGTAAGCAGATCTTGCTCTAACCTGGGTCCAGAAACGGTGATTGCTTTCAATCCTCAAACTTTTAACCTATAATTCTTATAAACTAATTACCTTACAACAACAGCTATTGGCCTTTGTCGGAATAAGGATTACTGTGGATACATTAATTTTCGTGGGAACCATTTTTCTTGGATTGAGGAAACCTTACATATTCATTGATACTTGATTTCGTGTTTTGTTTAAGTCAGCATATGTTCCAATAGAAAATTTGTAGTTGGGTATACATTTAAATTCGTAGTTTCCTTGTACCAACAAAATTCAAGAAAATTGGTATCCAGCGAATAATAATTAATTCACAATGTTATGATGTTTCCCAAATAGCGGTATGGCACATTTTAAAAAGTTAAGAAACTTAAGGTTGAGGGGGAGTTTACGTCACAAAGTTGTCAACCAAATATTAAAAAACAAGGAATCGAGAGGACAACTGCAGGAATATTTACATCTTTTAACATATCCGTTTGCATGTAGTGTAACGTAAATAAGTTAACCCATGTAAAATGTGAGCAGTTTCTACCCTCATTCCATATAATTTCATTGCCAAAGTTCGTGTTTACATTCATTACATAGCTTCAATCATAAAAGAATTATTCGAAAATCATGAAAATGTATACTCCCTTACATAATTCATTCATACATTAATAATTTAAGACATAAATACCAAGAAAAAAATCAATGATACTATGCTTTCGTAATTTGATTAGAATAGAACTCATTTCACTGATTTTTTGTTAAGATTTTGGTTTAAAGACGAATAGTATTTGATTAGCATAGTATCAAAATATGTTCATACATTTGTATATGATTAACGTTTAGAATGATTTTATGTACTTTTGCAACATTTGTACCTAAGAATGTTCCATGAATGCGTTTGTTTTTATAAATTTTTGGTCGCTTCGGCTTAATTTCAATTTATGCAAACGGTGTACTTGTTTGACTTTATTATGTGTGGTGTTATGAAAGAAATCCGAAAGATATCAGAAAGACATTTATTCTACTTATATCTTGAAACTAAACTAGCAACGCTAAGCTTAAAACAAAATTGACCGAAAGATAAACAATGATATACAAAACACAACACAGACAACTAAGGACTGAGCAACATTTATTCTACCAAAAACTGGGGGTGTTAGCAGGTGCTCCGGAAATATTAGCAGATCTTGCTCCTCATATGGTATCCGTCGTGTTACTCATTTAAGAAGTAAAACTCCGGTGAAAAGTCTTATTCGGTGAAAATTACGGAAAAGAGATCTGGGTGCGATTAAGACGATTTGAACATATTCGTCGTCAATTGTTAATCCCATATTTCATTAAGGTCAACCAACTCGCGATGACGTTGTAAAACTTCAAAAAGCTTTCTTGTGATAATTAGTAAAAATGTGAACAATTTCTACTCCCATTCCAGGTTTCGTTGCCAAAAAACGTTGGTGTATACGTTAATCGCATAACTTCAATCATGAAAGACTATTTAAAAAGTATATACTCCCTACACTACTTCATTCATAAATTGATAATTCAAAAAGCTTAAAAAACGAAATGAATGAATAAAGGGGTGTTTGTTTGATCTGATTAATAAAGCACTCATTATGCTGCATTTTACATTATATAAGAATATTTAGAGGGAAATAATTTGATTAACTTTGTATTGAAATATGCACTAATATTTATATTTATGATTTATGTTTAGAATTAAGATATGCACTTTTGCAAATTGAATAATAAAGCCCCGAATGCAATACATTTTGAATCGTCTTGGCTTATTTGCAAGAGGGATTTTGAATAATTAATGGCTGTACTGAATTAAAGTTAATTAAGTATCTGTGGTGATGTGAACATTCGAAATATTGACAAAAAGTGGAGTCTTATTCAAAGAAAATAAATTCGTATAAATGGGCTAATCTATTTTATTCCCATATTTTTGTGTACATGGTCAGTTCTATCGCCAAGTTAAAAATTTTTACGTTATTCGCTCCAAATTCAATAATGATGATTTTTTTTATCCTGAATATTTCATTTGGAACAGTTGTTGGAGTTGCAGTATATAAAGAATAACAATAAACTTGTCCGATAGAATGAACAAAAATCATTGGGTTATTTTTTTAACATGGAATTCCCTAATGATAAATAATCCACCAGGGAATAGAAGATCGCAATACATAGAAGTTGGTGAAAAATACCTTGTCCCATACCCAATCAAAATATAGCATTATTACATTCAGTGGAATTATTTTCACTTCAAATGTATAGAACGTTTGTTATATAATTACATGTACCATTATTACATTTCAGTGATATAATTGTTTGAAATGGTGTGACGTTCTAACAATGTCCATCATAATTATCCGTATTAATTTTTAAATCATATAATCTTTCGAATACATAAGACATTCGGAAATAGCACGACACAAGTACGAAGAATAACCCTATAAAAATAGGAAAAATGGAAGTTAAATTGTATTAACTATTCTGGGAGGAACACTTGGCATTTAACTTATTAGTTATGTTTGCTTTGTTCACACATGGTTGTTAATATAATGGAATCTCATGCAGCAGTCTTACAAACAAATACAAATAAATATGTATCTGTCATTTCTTTTGATATAACACGTAAGAGGTTTAGCTAGTAATATTTGATAAGGGACTTTCTGTTATGAATAACAAAAAAAGGATAAACAAATTTTGGCAAGGGATCAGACCTTTTCGCGAGGGAAATATATTCCTTGGTAAAAATATACTTTTGAAAATTTAAAAAAAAAAATTAAAACACAAAATCCGTATTTGCATGCCAGAATCGAAATACTTGCTATTTGGCTGGTATGCCATCTGGCCTAACAGTCCACCCGCAGAAGCATCGACCCAGTGGTAGTTAAAACATTAGTCACCCATTCAACAACAACAAAAAACTGTCCAGTGAAATCAAAACATTCCTTTAGAATGAGAAATCTGTTTGAAGTGTCAATAAAACAATTTAACAGGCCAATTTATTGCCTTCAGCTGGTATTAAATATATATCTCATGATTAAATTTTGATAGAAGTTTTCTATTTATTAAGTGAACAAATATCTGTGGTCAAATTAATAATGATTAGCCAGATGTATTGCAGGTGATTCGTACTCTATCAGAAAGTTTTTTTTTTTGTAACAGAAACATAGATAGTGTATACAATACAACCAAGTACAGCACCAAATGTAAAAAATCTTTTTTTTTTCTTTTGTAATAAAATTCTATTGTTTTAAATCTTTCATAAAACAGGGGAACGACAAATAAAATTCTTTATTCAACTTTGGATAAATACATCTTCAGAATGATTGGTTTGATGCCTACTAAACTCCTCGTGAAAATTATATCCTGCATATTTAGGACGAAAAAATTGTTGATATATTATACAAAATATATTATAGATGCTGCAAGATAGGCTGACAGGGATTAAGTGCAGAAAATAACGACTGCCTTTAAAATGAATGGTATGTTGGTTAGTGGTAGGCATTTATATTGGCAAGATACTATCTACGGACCTGTAAAATGAATTTTAAAACGTCTGTTTTCAGAACAAGATGATGATCTTTAACCACCTTTCCTCAATTCAGTATGGGGGGAAAATTGAATATAAAAGAGGACACATATACATTATATATCATCTATTGTAAATGGTAATATAAATTAAAAAAAAGTATTAGAAATACCAATGGGTAAACTCAATAATGATAGAATTACACCATTATAGCCAAAAGAAAATATAACATTCTGACAAGCAAATGTGGACAACCAAAACAAAGGGCAAAAATACAAGAATACACTCATTTACCAAACTAATTAGAAAACTTCTCGAGAATAAAGTTCAATAATTTAATTTTGGATGTAACACGTCTTTTGATGGCCTGACGTTATTTTGTTATGAGCCCATAGACATAATTTAGTCATGTGATCGTGACGTCATCAACGTTTTTTCATGGTTTTCTACGGTTTAAAATGGAATTTAGAATTAAATTATAAGAAATGACTGTAATATTTTTTCTGTCTATTCAAAATGACATACAAAATGTGGTGCACACTGAATAACTCGCGTAGCGGGTTATTTAACAGTGTGCACCACATTTCTTCATAGACAGAAAAAATATTATAGTCATTCCTTAAATAACACCATAAGTTTACGCATATTTTATTGTCAATAAACAATACGAAATGATGAAACAATTGAAAAAAGGTGCTATCATTTTGTGATGACTTGGTGTATAGTTATGTAGTTGGTGACAATCGAACCCAATTCTGTAAGTATTAACCGATGACATTTAACGTTACCTTTTATAATTCATTAGATAGTTGACACATCCTAGAAATTCGACGTCATGTTGTGGACAAAGAATTTGGACGACTTCCACAATCATCGGTTAGTCGAAAAGTCAAATTGATAAAAAATATTAAATCTATCAATATACATTTAACATGGAAATGGTTTAATTTCTTTGGCATAAACTTCTTGTGTTCCTTTTAAATGCCAGTACCAACAGTATGGTAGTGCATTCGTTGAAAGCTGCCAAATTGTTCTTCATATAAATTTCATGATTAATATATACTATTGACATTGCCAAATGTGAAAAACATATATAAAATCAAAACTTAATTTACCGTTATATGTTTTTATCAGTTTTAACATTCAGAAAATAAATTACACGTTCGGTGTTCTGTTTAATTTTGGCATCTGTTTTGTTTAATTGGTAACCAAGACGTAAAAAAAACAAAAGCTGTTACAAGAATAGTTGAAGTATTATATATTACTGTCTAGTTTAATTATGTAATCTTTTATTTACCTTGTTATGTCAATAGCCGTTGTGTACGATCTTTATTTCAAGTACACTGTTCTTAGTTAATCCCTTTGAATTTTGTCTTTGTCCTTGAGAGTCTGGATTTGTTTTCTTCATCAAAATAATCATTGATTTTCATACGATTTTTTAATCTTGTTTACCTTTTTTTCTCTTTCCGTACTATTTCATCTGTCCTTTATTTTTTCTGAAACTTTCGGCCTATTATCCTGTTGTCTTTCTTGTCCATACTGATATCTTTATTGATGAAATCATATGATAAACAATAGACAGAAGATTCTGAACTACAACCTCGTCCTCTATCATTCGAGTGTGGCCTAGGGAATCTGAACTACAACCACGTCCTCTATCATTCGAGTGTGACCTAGCAAATCTGAACTACAACCTCGTCCTCTATCATTCGAGTGTGACCTAGCGAATCTGAACTACAACCTCGTCCTCTATCATTCGAGCGTGACCTAACGAATCTGAACTACAACCTCGTCCTCTATCATTTGAGTGTGACCTAGCGAATCTGAACTACAACCTCGTCCTCTATCATTTGAGTGTGACCTACTACAACCTCGTCCTCTATCATTCGAGTGTGACCTACTACAACCTCGTCCTCTATCATTTGAGTGTGACCTAGTGAATCTGAACTACAACCTCGTCCTCTATCATTTGAGTGTGACCTACTACAACCTCGTCCCCTATCATTTGAGTATGACCTAGTGAATCTGAACTACAACCTCGTCCTCTATCATTTTAGTGTGACCTACTACAACCTCGTCCTCTATCATTTGAGTGTGACCTAGCGAATCTGAACTACAACCTCGTCCTCTATCATTTGAGTGTGACCTACTACAACCTCGTCCTCTATCATTTGAGTGTGACCTACTACAACCTCGTCATCTATCATTTGAGTGTGACCTATTACAACCTCGTCCTCTATCATTCGAGTGTGACCTACTACAACCTCTTCCTCTATCATTTGAATGTGACCTACTACAACCTCGTCCTCTATCATTTGAGTGTGACCTAGCCAATAAGAATTTTCACCTACTTGTACTTACATGAGCGACATGATGGTTGTCACATGTGAGCTAGATCTGCTAGTTCGTTTCTGTGTGTGTAACATTTGTAACATTTTTACGTTGTGTTTCCGTTGTGTCGTTTGTTTTCTCCTATATTTGAGTGTGAATTCACATTACTATAAGACGTGTCACGGTACTTTTCTATCCCAAATTCATGTATTTGGTTTTGATGTTATATTGGTTATTCTCATCGGATTTTTCTCTAATGCTTAGTCCGTTGCTGTGTGTCTTACATTTTAATGTTGTGTCGTTGTTCTCCTCTTATATTAAATGCGTTTCCCTCAGTTGTAGTTTGTTACCCCAATTTTGTTTTTTGTCCATAGATTTACGAGTTTTTAACAGCGGTATACTACTGTTGCCTTTTTTTAATACCATTCCAGAGAACCTTATATCCCCTGGGTTGTTTATTTTTGTGCTGTAAGTTTTGCTTAGCCTTTAGTTTTTCGTCGTTGTGTTATGTGTACTTATGTATCTTTTCGTCTCTTCTATTTTTCTTGCCATGATATTGTCATTTGTTTTGTTTTTTCTAATGGTTTTAAATATGTATGTGGCATCTTTTACCACTCTTATACAGTAAATAATGGAACAATGAAACGGCACAGAGAACAATGAAATTGTTGGGGCGTTATAAATCACTAAACAAAATCAAACTATCATATCCAGCGTAATGGTATGACCATCTTGCTTTGCATGGAACACATATCGTATTGCTCTGAAATTAGGATCAACATCGATTCAAGAGAACTCATGGTATATAAGGTTATGGTAAGTTTAACTTATATAGATGCATTTGTTTGCACCTGTCTTAAGTTCAAATTCAAAAACCTGTTTTTAGTTGTTTTTGTTTGTGTATGTGGTTCATAAGTTTTTCTCGTTTTCAGTTCTTTATGTATATTAAACCTTTGGTTTACCTGTTTGAATGGTTTTACACTAGTCTAGTGATTTTTGGAGCTTTTATAGCTTGCTGGTTGGTGTGAGTCAAGGCTCCGTGTTGCAGGTCGTACTTTGAACTATAATGGTTTACTTGTACTAACTGTGACTTGGATGGAGAGTTGTCCCATTGGCATTCATACCACATCTTCCTATATTTATTGACATTAGATATATGACATAGACTTGATTAAAAAACCACGAAATTTTAAATGTTCTGATTTATTTTTTTATAGTTATCCTTCAAATAAAGACTAACCACTACCACACAATACAACACACCATACAAAAATCAACAGAATGTCCTTAAAGATTGATTTTCTTATTCGAGTTAAAACTCCCAGTTTGTTGGCAGGGCATGCGTTGCTCAGTCTCTACTCTTTTGTGTCTTGAATTGGAGAGTGTGTAAATCGTTCATGTTTTATAATGATTTTGATGTCAACTCTTTGACTTTTAATTGTACCGTTAGAAACTTACACCTTTTAGGAATACAAAGAAGTTCTAATTAAAATACAGAACTCAAAAGGAAATTTAAAAGTGGTCTAAAATACATGAGAAAATCATAACCAAACGAAACATATTGTAAACAGCAATGTTCCTCTCTTGGTACAGGCATAATATGAATGAATTGGTTGTTTAACTCCCCTTTTCTAAGACAGTTGTTTGTAGTTCCGAGAAATGGACCTAACTGGGTGAGCAACCCGAATAGACATAATTTGTTAATGTGACAATAATTGGGATCCAGTGGCAAAAGCTGTGTAAACACAATTCCTCTCTTGAAAATGTCATGAATGTTGTACATAATTTCGAAATTGCGTAATACAACTTATGCAATACAACATTCCACATTAATGGTGTGTACCAAATGTATGGCAATCAAATTATTTTCTATTTGCTAAGTATGATATACAGAGACATGTACAACATTTTAGTAATGTTTAACATGTTACACGCATCTCATTAAATATGTATGTGTCTCTGTATAAGATGTACGGGTCTTTATTATGCCCGATGTGATTTTGGAATTGGCATTTTATGCAGGTAGCTCCTGTAAGAAATGCCTGTACCAAGTCAGGAATATGACAGTTCTTGTCCATTTGTTTTTGATGTGTTTTGTCGTTTGATTTTGCCATGTGATTATGGACTTTCCGATTGGATTTTCCTCTGAGTTCAGTATATCTGTGATTTTACTTTTTCCGTGTTGATGAAGACGGTATATACGTTTTTATCAATTCTTTTGATGTGCTTGAGCTTTTTGTTTTGCCATTTGATTAGGGACTTGTCTCGTTGACCTCTACTTTATATCTCGTGAAAATTTTATCATAATTTTGAAGTCTTTGCCTAACGAAATACCTCCACCCATAGCAAAACCATAAAACACGGCCTTCATATGAAAGATTTAGAAGGGATTGCATCATGTGTGAATACGTAAAATAGAAGAGAGTAAAGAGGAAAGCAAACAAAGATGACATTATAATTGATTTTGACCAATGCAGAACTCTTCTGCTCACATGGATTGGTGTTGATTTTCAAACAATCAACCCCTCGGAAACAATATAAATTGACTACGGACTAAACGGAAAAAAATTACAAAAAAACACGAACAAGCGACCACAACAAAATTATGTTTTGACTGTTCCTATTTTTTATATCCCGCACTTTGTGCAAAGCTCTTACTGTAAAACCTTCATATTTTTAAAAGTCAAATCGTTCATTTTCTGCGAGAATGACGATAATTTCCTTATATTTTATAAAACATGTATTCTAAAAATTAAAATCGGGAAAATACTAAACTCCGCTAGAAACTCAAAAAGGACAGTCCCTAATAAAATTGTCAAAAGACAAATTAAGAACGAAGGATGTCAAAGGGACATACAAATGCATTGACGATATTGATATCAATGTTTCATCAATTATAAGTCGATAAGAAGAGCACTGACTTACAGCAATGACGGAAAAGAACACATATTCTATTATATTTCAGTTAAGATATTGTAAGTAAATTCACGTAAATGAAATCATACAAACCATGATTAAAATTGTGTACACCAGACGTGAGTTTAGTTTCCAAACGACAAATCAATGACATTGAACAGATAAGATATCCAAATAAGGTACAAAATGGCGGTGGAATACACCAGAGGAATATTCAAACTCATAAGTAATTACACATGACAAAAAACAAAACTACTTACAGATTTACAGTAATAAGAAGAGAACATTAAATAAAGATTAGGCAAGATGAACCCCACCAAACAACCAAGGGGAGGATTAACATGTGCTCTCAGAGGGTCGGTGGATCCTGCATTTTATTTGTGTAATTGGTGTAGTAGTAGTTAACGTATCGGACTTCGAACACAAGAGTTCCCGGTTCAATCACCGTTCCGGGGAGAAAATGCAGGGACTGAATTTTCAGCTCTACCTTGACATCATCGTCCCCGGAAACGATGACAGTGCATCGGAAGGGAACGATAAACGGCTGACTCGTGTTAAAAGAGAGTAATATCTTATGCACGTAAAAGACACTCTTGTAGATTTCGAAAAAGAGCAGGCTAATGCCGCTACAATCAGCACTCGCACCGGCAAAATGGAAAGGGATAAATATAAGCGGTATAATAAAAGTAAGCGAAAAGCAACTATGTCAGGGCGGAAATCTGACCACAAACTATTGAATGTTAAGTTGTCTTATAAACAAGCCACAAGAATGCCATCCATTTGAAGATGTTATCTGCGTAGGATGTACGTCTCCACATTAAACTTCTTCAAAGACAACATGTATTCCATATATTACATCATGAGGCATAGAAACTAAATCCATTTACACTTTTAATAGTGATTAAAGTTCATGACTCTTTGCATTCATTTAAGAATGTTTTGAAGAGACAGTAATTATAAATGCTAACAGCTGATACCTAGAATCAATATAATTCTAATTTACCATATCATTAACTGCAGCTGACGAATAATTTTTTTGTGGTTATGTGAGTGTGCGACTAGAACTGATATTTAATTTGACAGTAAAGAAATGATAGATGCATTTTCCAACATTTCTGGTTAAGTATTGGTACCCAAATGATATCATCAGCTAAACAAACAGTACTTTAGTTTTTAAATGATTCATATATATATATTTTTTTCTAAAATTCACATTTTTATTTTCGTGAGTACAAATTTTCGTTGATAACGGAAAACGTGTATGTTCGTGGATATATAATTTCGTGGTTTTGCCGAGGTCTGCATACAAGCTTATAGAAAATTTGTCATTTATTTGATTTCATTTCGTTGTTTAGCTGTACCCATAAAATCCACGAAAGTTGATAAAAGTGAAATTATTGGATTCGATATGAATTGTGAAGTGTGTAACAATTCCTATAAAAATATTTAGATATTAGAATAACGTCCCAGTTCTAAAGTATGTTTTATTTTCAAGCTACCTGAATAGATGAATTGATAACTCATAATGAGTCCAAGGGGAACAAGGGGATATACCCAAGGGCATATTACATTGTCTATGATCCAAAAAATGTATAAAGAAAATGTTAGTTATCTGTTAATTACGTGTCTTTGTAAACGTTGGAACACATTCAACATAGTATTCAGAAGTAATTAAAGGGTGCATATGTCAACTACTTTGTAGATTAATCGACATTGCGACCTGAGTGAATATGTATTACTATTTACTTGCTATATTCTTGCAGCGTATCGCTCTTACAGTTTTTGTGATGAATAACATGTTTAATTGGTAAGTCATAGTGAAATGAAGACAATCAATTCAGTCCAAATTGATTGCCAATTGCATCTGAAGATGGGAAAGAGATGCATTTAAGTATAGCATGCTCGAAATGCAATTAAGTATATCATGCTCAAATAAATAAAGATGGAAAATACAAAAAAATAGTGTTGTGGAAGCGTATGTAGAACAGACACATACTGAAAGGTTAGCAAAAACAATATTTGAAGGCAAAAAATGTCTTGGGCTTAATATTAGTATTTTTATCTGTTAAGTAGACTTTGACAAAAACCATGATAACCTCTGTTGCGGTAGGGGTTTTGCCACATGTTTCATACCTGAACTTCACATAACGTAGGGGGTTTAACCACAGGTTTCATACCTGAACTTCACATGTAGTAGGGTTTTTTTACCACATATTTCATAAATGAACTTCACATGCCGTATGGGGTTTTACCACATGTTTCATAACTGAACATCACACGTTAAGAGGTGTTTTACCTCTTTCAAACATTGATTACATTACATTGTTCTGTAGTTGTCTGTCCAAACGCGATGGCCTATACTACAGTACATGGTTCTCGTTGCTTACCATTTGTTATTATTGTTCATTGTTTATCATTATAAATACATGTTGTTTCATTTTCACAATATAGTTAAATACAATACTGGTTTAAACTGCTCTACTCCCTCACATTCTCGCTCTTGCTCTCTCACACTCTTGCTCTCTCACATTATTGCTCTTGCTTTCTCGAATTCTCCGTCTTGCTCTCCAACATTGTCCTTCTTGCTCTTTCAAACTCTCTTTCTTGCTCTTTTACATTCTCGCTTATTCACAGTATCGGTCCCACGCTCACTCACAGTCTCAGTCGCTCGTTCACTCACATACAGTCTCGCTCACTAACATACAGTCTCGCTCATTCAGTCTCGATCTCTCCCTCACAGTCTCGGTCCCTGGCTAACTCAGTTTCGAGCAGTCTTAGATCGCTCATTCAAAGTATCTATGCCTCGCTCACTCACAGCCTCGGTCTCTCGCTCACTGTCTCGGTCTCTCGCTCACTGTCTCGGTCTCGGTTTTTCGCTCACTCACAGTGTCTGTCCCTCGCTCTTATCCCCTCTCTCATGCTCTCTAACTGTCACTCTGACTCACTCATGCTCTTTCTCACTCACGCTCTTTATCACTTTCATAGTCTGGTACCGACACCAGCACACCCTGGCACCGGCAGAGGCATATCGGATCATCCTCACACAATCACATTCTCAAACACACAATCCCTCATTGTCTCCCACTCTCTCTCTCAACCTATCTGTCTCACAGACAGAGAAAGTTATAAGACAAAGTATGAGAGAAAGAAAGTGATAAAAGAACGAGAGTGAGAGAGTGTATGTCTACGGTGGCACAGTGTTCTTCTCCGTCAGGGCTGTAAAATTAAGCAGTCCATTTGGGAGCAATATATAGCCTACCGGTATCATGGAACGGCCGGCACTCTAACCTTCAGTTATCCTTCATTAGGTTTGAGTACAAAACTTATACCTTTGCATAAATTGATGATCTATATCAATATAAACTATGTACAGATGTAGTATTTAAATCTTTTACCTTTTAACTATTAAAAAGAGAAGTTTTTGTCATTTTTTCTGTCAATTGATATTGATAGTTGATCACTCTTTAGAATTATTCAATTTGATTTTATTCAAAATGATTTAATCTTAGATTATTTAGAAATTTTAGAAATGAACATTTTCAAGAACGGTAACTTAAATTGTTGTATATGTGTACCTCAAACAAACAAACCACGTGTTAACCAACCTATCCAGGTGTAGTCTGGGAAGTATTTGAAAATAAACAGTTCTAATTTAATTCTTAGATATTTTCTTATCTATCTTTTTAAAAGGCAAGGATAAATTAGAAAGAATCTATATAGCATATCATTCTGACAACTTTAAGATTTCTTTAGAAAGATTGAGATTCCCTTTTAAAATTCAATGTAATTCAATTCAATATTTATTGGAAAGAGCACAATAGAGGCGTGATCGAAATGTAGACAATAATATATTTAAACAACATACAATTGAAATATAAATCCATGTACCAACAAGTCATGAAGTAAATAATATGGATACCATAACATTCAGAACTCATAGTGATACCATGTTAACTCTTCATAATTCTACTTTAAAAAACACAATCACCTATAAATCAAAACAAAATATTAAAAATTAAGCTGAATTTAGATTCTGTAAAGTATAGATCTAATGAGCTTAATCGGCATACTAGACATTTATAACAATACAACACATAATCCATATGCAATAAATTACACAGCACATCATGAAGCACTACAAGTATGTTGACAATAAATAAAATATAAGCATGACCGTACTTTGACCTATAATGGTTTACTTTTATAATTATGACTTGAATGGATAATTGTCCCATTGGCACTCATACCATATCTTCCTTTATCTATGATAAGCTATATATTAAAGTTAAAAGTATACTAGGTATTCAAGATAAAGGCATACTAGGTATTAAATAAAGGCAGCAGTAGTATACCCTGTTCAAAATTCATAAATCGATAGAGAAAAAACAAATCTGGGTTACAAACTAAACCTAAGGGAAGCGTATCAAATATAAGAGAACTACAACACAACAGAGACACAACACCGAAATGTAACACACACAGAAACGAACTACAGTATAATGTAACAATGGCCAATTTCCTGACTTGGTACAGGGCATTTTATAAAAAAAATGGCGGGTTGAACCTGGTTTTGTGCTTAAAGCGTCATACTAGGTATTATAGCTAAAAGCATATTAGGTATCAAAGCTAAAAGCAAACTAGATATTTAGGCTAAAGGCATACTAGGTATTAGAGCTAAAGGCAAACTATGTATTCAAGCTTTAAGCATACTAGGTATTAAAGCTAAGAGCATATAAGGTATTAAAGCTTAAGGTACACTAGGTATTCAAGCTAAAGGCAAAGTAGGTATTAAGCTAAAATCATATTAGGTATTAAAGCTAAAGGCATACTTGGTAGTAAAGCTAAAGGCATACTAGGTATTAAAGCTAAAAGCAAACTATGTATTAACGCTAAAAGCATAGTAGGTATTAAAGCTAAAAGCAAAATAGGTATTAAAGCTAAAATCAAATTAGGTATTCAAGCTAAAGGCATATTAAGTATTAAAGCTTAAGGCATATTAGGTATTAAAGCTAAAAGCAAACTAGTTATTCAAGCTAAAGGCATACTAGGTATTTAATCTAAATTCAAACTTGGTATTCAGGCTAAAAGGATACTATATATTAAAGCAAAATGCATAATAGGTATTAAAGCTAAAAGCAAACTAGGTATCCAGGCTAAAAGTATAATAGATATTCAAACTTAAGGCATACTAGGTATTAAAGCAAAAGGCAAACTAGTAATTCAAGCTAAAGGCAACCTAGGTGTTAAATCTAAAAGCATATTAGGTATTAAAGCTAAAGGCATTTTAGGTATTAAAGCTAAAGGTAAACTAGGTATTCAAGCTAAAGGCAAACTAGGTATTAAAGCTAAAAGCATATTAGGTATTAAAGCTAAAAGCATATTAGGTATTAAAGCTAAAGTCATACTTGGTATTAAAGCTAAAGGCAAACTAGGTTTTCAAGCTAAAAGCAAACAAGGTATTCAAGCTAAATTCTAAATTTTGACTTTTCCTTGTTACTTGATCTTCTCTCTCATTTTTTTTAAAATGTTTCGTAGATCCGTTTTAGACTGTTTAAGGAACATCAGTTTGCTGAAACAATTTTCAGCTTTCAAATTATGTCAATCATTCATCGCTTACAAATGTATTTGGTCAAAGCAAAGTATGGTTATATTGTAATGTATTGTAAATATTGTGCTCTGTTTAATTTGGCAAAATATTTAAGTTTTCTGATGTGTCAGTGGTATGACCTCTCCCCCCCCTTTTGTGACAACAAAATTTTTATATGGGACATATCGCTAGAGCCCCTCCCCCATTTTTAATCACTATCATGTGTTTGAACTCCCTTTTTTAAAACTTACTTGATCTGCAACTGTATATATCTCCCAATTGATACGATATTCCCGTGCTTGCATTTCCTATCATGATTTTCTAGATTGAGAGTTGCTGCTAACAAGGAAGCTATTAAACCAAGAGTTCCAAATGGTGAAGTTGAAATCATCCCTCCGTAAATTTTACGGACGCCATCACAAGTTGGTTGACCGTTATGGAAGTTTCACAGATGATATTGGATATGTTCCTTACGTCGTAGCTACAATCCCCTTCCCTTTCATGAATTTGACCTACCGAATTAGACTATTTACCGGATTTGTTATAACATGAGCAAAACGATGGATGCCACATGTGGAGCAGGATCTGATTACCCTTCCGGAGCACTTGAGATGGCCCCTAGTTTTTGGTGGGGTTCGTGTTACTTATTCTTTAGTTTTCTATGTTGTGTCATGTGTCATGTGTACTATTGTTTGTCTGTTTTTCTTTTCATTTATCTTTTAGCCATGGCGTTGTCAGCTTATATTAGATTTAAGAGTTTGACTGTCCCTCTGGTATCAGCCGCCCCTCTTTTATTATTCTCTATGTTTTTGGGTGATTTTACATCTTACATCCAATGAAGGTTCGTTTTTCATTCTCTACATTTACACAATTTACCCTTATAGCTCATCCTATCTATACAAATTTTTAATTTCATTTTTTTTATCATACTATAGTCACTTGATCTCATTATAGTGAAGGAATTTCAGATAGAGTATTCATGCAAAACGAAATCAATATAAACAAGAATGTGTCCATAGTAAACGGATGCCCCACTCACACTATCATTTTCGATGTTCAGTAAACAGTAAACTTTTGGTCCAAAACTCTAATTTGGCGTTAAATTAGAAAGGTGATATCATAGAAAACATGTGTACAGCATTTCAAGTTGATTTGACTTCAACTTCATCATAAACTAAAAACTAACTTGCCCAAATATTTTAACCTTAAGTGGGACAGACGGACGGACGGACGCACGAATGAACGAACGGACGCACAGTCCAAAAATATAATGCCCCTAGGCATGTTAGGTGGGTCATAATAATAAGAAGATGTGGTATCATTGTCATTGAGTAATTATGAGAAGCAAGTTATCCATAACGTAACTGTTTACTATTTTAATCATCAATTTTGATTTATTAAAAAAAAAAATTTCATTTAATGCAAGAGATTAAAGGGTTATATTTAATTCAAATCAGTACAATTAATACTTGTATCTACAAGGTCCGTTTTTATACAAAGAATTAGTATCATGTGATTCAATCATTATGAATTCTTCTCTAAAATCTTTTTTACATATAAATGTATGTTATTTTGAGCGAACAGCGTCATGTTGATGATTTGTATTATGAACATTAAGTCTTCAATTACAATTTAAAATAACACTAGTTGTAGCTTAATGTTAAACATTGACATTATGTTCAGTTAAAACATTGTTGTGTCGGACGTCATTCTATTGTTTAGCACGTTCTTTATTTCAGTATTTGGACTATCATTTATCTGTAAGAAACCATTATGTTACCTTTAGCTGTCCAATATTTTTAAGAATATCCCTCCTCATTCTTAAAAAATACTGCACATCTAAAGGTAGTATTACTCATTCTTACAGGCAAATGATATTTCTATCACTGAAATAAAAACCTATTAATTACAATTTCGAATGTTAAAGGACGACCATTTGATATTCTTGTTTGAAAGATGCGTGGTTCCGTTTTCAGATGAATCCTCCTTCCTCGGCTGTTGTCCACTACAACTTCTGAAGGTGCGCCGACTAGGATGATTAAGTCCCCGCCCGAAACCACATGGCTATCCAACCCTACCTCTACACTTTACTGCTTCCACTGCTCAGACCTTTTCCTCCACAACAACATTGTTGATGTATCGGCCTCTTTGCACTTATTACCTATGAGCTTCCTTCATTTAGTGCAAGGGCTACAAGCATATTTCAGAGGAATTGTGCTCATCCTGCAACAAGCATGAAATTTGGCATAAACCTTCCTAAACCATTAATCTTTAATTTTAGATAGGCAGGCATTTCAAAAAAGTGTCTCACTTCCGGTAAAAGCCAATATGGCGGACATTATACTAAAATCAACTCAATATCAAATCTTGTGTGTGAAAAGGTGTTATAATCATGCTACAATCATTATATTCACACAAACCTTTTGTTTGTGTTACTTTGTAATACATCATATAGGTTACATGTCTTTTAAACACCTACTTCCGGTAAAATCCAATATGTCGGACATTGTACTAAAATAGGTGTATTTTTTAGGGAGAGTAATCGAAATGTGTTTTAATGTATTGCTTCTATCATTATAGTGTGCACAAAAACTTTCTCTAGTGCTTCTCATAAATACAATATGTAGGAAATATGTCTTTAAATTGCATACTTCCGGTAATATCCAATATGGCGAACATAGATATAGCAATTTTATATTTTTATATTTTATTTTTTTCGAAATGAGAAAAAAAAATTTGTAACGGTCATTACACTTTTAGCTTGAAGTCATACTCAGACCACTTATTCACTATTATGTTTAAAATATTTTAATACAAAGTTAACACTTCCGGTATACAATAAGATGGGGTAAATTTCAGAAATGAGTTATCAATCTTTATCCTCGATGTAGAGTTTTGGTTAGATTGATTTAAAAAAAATCAATCACTAATAACATCTTTAGAATTACAAATATATGGGTGCAAATACATTTTTATTCACAATCACCACCTAAAGCACACAAAGTAGTGCACGGGAAACCCGATTTCCACATTTACAACTGCCATGGCATTATTTCTTACACCCACAATGTACAAGACCCTGACAAGATTACGAGGCCCAGAAAGACCTGTTCAAAAATGTTCCAATTGACCATCTTTGTCCCTTCACCATACACATCCACCTTGGTATATTGCTTATTTTACATGCTGGAAGAGAGAAGACCAAGTCGGCGGAACAGCCTCAATTAGTCTTCCTTTTGCGCTTACAGTTGTTTTCTTGCTTCGTTAACCCCATCTGATGCGTTTGTTCGCTCGTTCATCAAAACCACGTAACATTCCATCAATGATATTATCAAATCCTTATATATTGATGTAGGCTGATCAAGCATCATTCAAAATGCTTAATTCACATCTACAATTGCCATCCATGTCTTCCCAAACAGTTGTTTTTTCCTTTTCCAGTAAATGAAGATACCGTATCACAATCCTTCAAGGCGTGGAACATGCAGAGGAAGTTTGTGTGTTCGCTCGACGACTAATGCATTGCATAGATACAATGTTTTTTTTCATTCCCAAACGCAAGGAATAGCAAAACAGCAATTACATTAACATCAGTATCGACTGTTCAAATCAGGACTCGTTTACGTCCTTTTTTTACTGCATCATACACATGCACCATGATTCTTGTGTCAGCCTCTTCGTGTTAACATGTTGCATTTAAATCTTAAAACATCATCATGTGGTAGATAACATAGAACATTTTACCAAAATAATTGTTGAGAAAGCTGCGGTGAAAAAATTAAAAGGTTCTTTGCTATTGTCGTCATCTCTTAGAAAACTTTTAAGGAATTTTGTCTTGACCCTGGACTCATACGCGTATTCCATTTCCCCTCTTGCTTCGTGTAGCATTCTTCAAAACTATCTATGTATGTATCCCAGACTACATCCACTCTTGTTACAGTTTCCTAATGTTTTCTAATGTAAGGACAGAAGACCAAATCAGCATAAGCGTCAAAGGTACAATATTTTAATGCATGGTTTATTCATATTCACAATAGCTACTCCGTCAATAACTAAAACATCCATCTCTGAATCATCCCTTCGCGTTGTTGTCAATGGTCCTAAATCTAAATACTTACTTAGAAGATTCGATTTGGTTCCGACTGAAATACTTCTTCGCTCATGAAAATTATAGAAATCCGCTAGCATGAAACCAGAATGTGCCATTGCGTCTAGGAACCAAATTGATTATTCTTATGGAGTGTTTACAACCATTTACAATGACGACATATGATGTTCCTGATGTGGATGTTTTAGTTATTGACGGAGCTGCACTTGTGAATGTGCTTATATCAATAGCATCTTGTACCTTTGACGATTATGCTGATTTGGTATTCTGTCCTTACATTAGGAAACACCTCGAAATGTTAAAAAGAGTGAATGTAGTCGTGAATGCATACATCGACAATAGTTTGAAGGCTACTGAAAAAGCAAGAGGGGAAAGGAAATACACAGACTAGTCCAGGGTCAAAACAAATTCCTAAAAATTGGCAAAATTTCTTAGAGATGACGACAATAAGAAAGAGCTTTTCAGTTTTCTCAGCAGCTTACTGGATAATATTCTAAGGAAAAGGTAGATGTAGCAACAAATGCTCACGATGTTCTATTTCATCCACCACGTTATGTATCAAGTTATGCAGCATGTTCACATAAAGAGGCCGACACTAGAATCATGGTGCCTGTGAATGATGCAGTGTAACTCGGGCTTAAACTGATCCTGATTTGAACAGTCGATACTGATGTTGCTGTCATTTCTGTCATTTTGCTATCCCGTTACCTATAGCGGAAAGAAGTGTCAGATATATATCTTTCAATGACCTTTCAAATGCATTACGCATCGAGCGATCACATACAATTCCTCTGTTCCATGCCTTTACCAGTTGTGATACAGTATTTTCGTTTGCTGGAAAGGTCAAAAGACTGTGTGGGAAGACATGGATGGCATTTGAAGATGTGACATTATCATTTAGAATGACGATTGATCACCCAACATCATCATATATGGATTTGATAATGTCATTTATAGAACTATACGTGGTTTTGATATACGAGCGATGCACCAGATGGGGCTAACGAAGCAAGAAAAACATTTTTTTTTGCGCAAAAAGGACCATTAATTGGCTATTCTGCTGACTTGGTCTAGTCTTTTCCAGCATGTAAATTTGCTATATACCAAGGCGATGTGTGTATGGGGAGCAAGCCTGAAAGTAGTTCCTGAGCTAACTAGTCCAGACTCTTATGGATTGTGAAGAGACAAAGATGGTCAATTGGAACAATTTTGAACAGCTCGTTCTGATACCTCGTCATCTTGTCAGGATCCTGTACATTGTGGATGTAAGAAAGGGTGCAGTGGTCGTTGTAAACGTGGGAAATCGGTTCTACTGTGCCTTAGGTAGTGATTGTAAATAGACATATATTAACATGTATATTTGTAATTCTAAAGATCTTTTTATATAATAGTGCTTTAGTGACTTATTCTTCTTAAATCAATCTATCCAAAACTCTACATCGAGGATACAGATTGATAACTCATCTCTGAAATTAACGCAATCTTATTGTATACCGGAAGTGTTAACTTAGTATTAAAATATTTTAAACATAATAGTGAATTAGTTGTATGAGTATAACGTAAGGCAAAAGATAAACAACCGGCATATAAACTACTTTTTTTACATTTTGAAAAACTTGAGTATCTAATTAAAAATTTGATATTTCTATGTTCGCCATATTGGATATTACCAGAAGTAGGGGTTTTAAAGACACATGTCCTATCTATCGTAATCATGATGAGCACCAACAAATGGTTCCTGCACAATGTAATGATAATAGCAATACATTAAAACACATTTTAATTACCCTCCCTAAAAAATACGCTTATTTTAGTACAGTGTCCGCCATATTGGATTTTACCGGAAGTAGGGTTTTAAGAGACATATATTCTATACAATGTACCCAACATTAGCACAAAAAAATGTTTGTGCCGAATATTATGATAGTATCATGATTATAACACATTTTCACATACTAGTACTAGCCTTAGATATCGGGATGATTTAAATATAATGTCCGTCATATTAGATTCTACCGAAAGTGAGAATTTTTTTCAAATGCCTCCCTATCTGAAATAAAAGAGTAAAAGTTGAGAAAGGTTCTCAAAGTTTCATGCTTGTAGCAGGATGTGCACAGGATTTTCCTCAAAGCTGCCGTACTAATTGTCTCTATAGTCAAGTAGGTCTTGATACTTCAATCTCTTTCTTTGGTTGGCATCTTCTATTCGTTCTTCCCATGGCACGGTTAGTTTCGCAGGATTTCCTGTTTTGTTGAGGCTGACCAAATGACGATTCAGGTCTCTGATTTGGAATTGCAATCTGTGCCGGGAATTGTAACTTCTGCTTGAGATCCACCAACATTTGCCAATCAGTTGTTGTTCCCAGTAGACCACTTCCTTCCTCACTCTTCTTCAGATCTGTCTTTTCTCTCCTTCCTTAGCAAAATTGACAAAGGTAAGGCCTTCCTTGTTTTTTCTTGGCTTCCTGGTGTTTCCCTCTAAGGTATCTCTTTTCCCGTCAGGTAAATGGTATCTTTCCAGCATCAACTCAACTAACTTGTGTGGTACTGTCCAATATGCATTCGCTAAATCTAACCAGACAACTACGAGCTCTTCCTTTGAATCTTTCGCTTCTCGAATTATCTGTGATAATACTCTAGTGTGGTCAATACAGCCTGACTCACCTGGTACACCTCCTTTCTGTACTGCAATGTCAATGTAGTTATTGCTCAGCATGTAGTTGGTCATCCTTTTGTCAAGAAAAGCAAGAAATATCTGTCCTTCCACATTTTACTGTGAGATTGTTCTAAACTGTTTCAGTGTCTCTTACATCTATTCCTGTGATATAAAGCACCCTTCTGCCTTGTGCTAACTCTCTGCAAGTTGACCTCTTCTTCAAAAACGTCTTGCATTTGAGGATTATGCCAGGCAATGGGCTAAGCACGAGAAGGAAGACGTAGACACTCTTTCCGAATGGATTAAGGCAGTGAGGTCGTTGATACAAATCAGAATTAAGAAACTGAATGGGTCTATCAATGCCCATGCTACGTCAATCTTTAAAGACCCAAATGATGCAAAAAACCTATCCTACCTCCATGACAAATATGTTGTTGTCCCCGCAGATAAAGCCCCAAACAACATCGTTTTTGTATGTAAAACTCATTACATTAACTGCTTGATAAACGAATTAGGTATTGACAATTCACTTGGAAACTCAACATATACCCTCACGACACTTACCAAAGAGGAAATCCTGGATAATCATAGGTCTGTTCTGTGTTCCTTTGGGATTTCAACCAAAGATGAAGAACTGGATCTGCCATCACTGTATTGGATACCTAAACTACATAAGTGTCCTTACAAACAACGGTATATTGCTGGGTCTTCCAAGTGCTCTTTCTAAATTATTAACATCTATTTTATCAGCAATCAAAGACGGGATTCAAAGTTATTGTGAAACTGCCTATTCTAGAGGGGGCCTGAATCAGATGTGGATACTTAAAAATTCCAAAGATCTTTTAGAGTACATACAATCTAACTCTCTTTCATCTTGTAACAGTATTAAAACATTTGACTTTTCTACTCTGTACACTAGTATTCCACATTCCAAACTAAAAGACAAATTGAAAGAGTTGGTATTGCTTTGCTTCGTAAAAAAGAATGGCCAACGTAGATACAAGTATCTTGTCTTAGGGAGGGATAAATCCTACTTTGTAAAGGATCACTCTGATTCGAACAAAAAATTCTCTGAAACCGATAATATCAAGATGCTTGATTTCTTGATTGACAACATATTTGTTACGTTCGGAGGACGTGTTTTTCAACAGACTGTCGGCATTCCAATGGGAACAAACTGTGCCCCTCTACTTGCCGACTTGTTTCTTTATTATTATGAGGCTGACTTCATGCAGGAACTTCTTAGGAAGAAAGATAAGAAGTTAGCAATATCCTTTAACTCTACTTTTCGCTATATAGATGATGTTCTTTCACTAAATAATTCAAAATTTGGTGACTATGTAGAACGCATCTATCCAATCGAGCTAGAGATAAAGGATACTACAGATACAGTTAAGTCGGTCTCATATGTTGACTTACATCTAGAAATTGACAATGAGGGTCGGTTGAAAACAAAACTTTACGACAAAAGAGATTATTTCAGCTTTCCAATTGTGAACTTTCCATTTCTAAGTAGCAACATTCCAGCAGCACCTGCATACGGGGTATATATCTCCCAATTGATACGATATTCCTGTGCTTGCATTTCCTATCATGATTTTCTTGATAGAGGGTTGCTGCTCACAAGGAAGCTATTAAACCAAGAGTTCCAAATGGTGAAGTTGAAATCATCCCTTCGTAAATTTTACGGACGCCATCACGAGTAGGTTGACCGTTATGGAATAACCGTTTCACAAATGATATCGGATATGTTCCTTACGTCGTAACTACAATCCCCTTCCCTTTCCTGAATGTGACCTACCGAATTAGACTATTTACCGGATTTGTTATCACATAAGCAACACGACGGGTGCCGCATGTAGAGCAGGATCTGCTTACCCTTCCGGAGCACCTGAGATCACCCCTAGTTTTTTGGTGGGGTTCGTGTTGTTTATTCTTTAGTTTTCTATGTTGTGTCGTGTGAGCTGTTGTTTGTTTGTCTTTTTCATTTTTAGCCATGGCGTTGTCAGTTTGTTTTAGATTTATGAGTTTGACTGTCCCTTTGGTATCTTTCGTCCCTCTTTTGCAATTCTCTGACAGTTCATGTATACTTTATGTGGTACTCCGTTTCGACCTGGTGCTGATACTGCTCTTCCTACGTCTTTCAAATTTGGTGGTGTTTCGTCAAAAGCCTGCTCTGGATCTTCCGGGTGTATTAGTTGTTCTATCTCCGGTAGGTCTTCCCCTTAGATATTCTTCTATGTTGTCCTCCTCATTGTATAACACATGGTGGCTGTGGTCGCCATTGTTTTTTATCCTGAACCACCTCCTCCGACTCACCAGGCTGCCCTGTGCGTATTGTTATGCTCTGATTTGGCTTGCATTTCATCTTTTTCATATGTATCTTCAGACCACGTTGATTCTTGCAAACTTTCCCACAGATGCATACATTTCCGTTGTTCAAATTCGTAGTCCTTGTCAAAGTACCAAAATAAAATTCCAAAACTGCATATATTAGATAGCGAAAGGGCCTTGGTGGCCGAGTGGTCTAAATAATTCTTCTTCTGTACTATAAGCCGGTCAACACCGAGGTTTCAAGTTTGAGTTCTACACAAGGCAGGAGCGTGATACTCTAATTTAAATAGACTAGGTTTGACAATTGTCTTGCCAAATGTCTATGGTCCAATATGGGAATTCTAGCATCCCAATGAACGTTCACCGTCCCGAAAATACTAATAATGCTGCAGATAAGAGTACTTCTTATCATATTGTGGAAATGAATAATTATTGAATAATAATTTAATTGAACAGTGTTTCAAATTTAAAAAAAATATTCACTAGAATGTTCTTAATACTCGTTAATGCATTCTTTTTTTATTCGACGTTCTCTTTGTGTGATTTAAAAAAGAGAATAGAAGACAGAAAGTGAAGCAAAGGACAATATAAAAAAGAGACAACAAAATGGGTTAAAAATTTAGAAAAAAATATAGAGTAAAAGGTGAGCTACTATAAATAAATTCATCATAGATACCAGGATACAATTTTGTATTTACGCCGACGCGCGTTTCGTCTACCTAAGACGCATCAGTGACGCTCGAATCCAAGTTTTTAAAAAAAATATATAAAAAGAGAGAAAATTGATTTATAAAATTATGGAAAAAAATAATAATAAATAACGAACGACTGTCTAGGCCATGCTAGACCCTCGTATTAACTATCTCCGAAGGAATCGTTCAGTTGTTATTCTTTAAAAAGCAATATTTTTATTGTTCTCGCAGTGTCGGAAGAATTCTAATGACAACGACCAGAGATAGTTAGACATTGTTTAGTGTTCAATGAGAACAACGAATAACCCTAGTCTGAGATCCTGACACAATAATCTCAATACCGTAAGTGGACTTCCTGTTCCTTATATCTCATAAATTCGACTTCGTTATCAATAACTTGACAATTTCCCTTATAAAGTCAATTGGTGAATACAATCATTTCGCATCTCTATATTCTTATATATGATAAATTCATTTCATTCTATTAACGAAGACACATTTTCATATAAGTAATGCTGGTATTGTAATATGAACAGTGTTCTAACGGATGTTTGGCGTGTCTTGCCAGTCTTGGAATAAAACCAAGCGTAAACAAGTGTTAACCTTGGCCGATTCCAAAAATATCTTTGTTTGACAATCAAACGCAATTAACTGGAACATGTTTTATTAAACTTGAAACATATGAAATATCCTGTGCATTTGTATTGCAATCTATAATTATTTTGACATTCATAATTAGTAAAAACACGTGTTGGCTAAGTAAGAAATAAACGAAATATTCTCGTTATGATTGCAATGATAAATATCAAAGTTGTGCTAAATTATTCATTGCATTTTTTCGATCATTTCGTGCACCATCAAAAAGACACATATGTCAATGTGAACAGGTCATCTTTTTCATTTTTAGTGTTATGTGTTTAAGTTATGAAATTGGCAATTGTACCGAGACTGTGGTTGCTAATCACCCAGACAAAGCTGATCTTTAAAAATGGCTCTTTATGTCTGGATGCTCAAAAGTATGCCATCTATTTATAAAATGTTTGAACTGAAATTCATTAATGCCATTTCGGGGGAACCGAAAAAGATACTTTAGAGAAGTATTATTATTGTCTTACGCTACTTAATGTAATTAAAAAAAAACATTTCAGACAAAACAGTATTTATAACTTACTTAAGATATATTATTAGTTTTGTGCATTGGACACTTCCAAATCATCTCATCGTAGATACCAAGATTGAAATTTTGTATATGCACCAGTCGCGCGTTTCGTCTACAAAAGACGTATCAGTGACGCTCCAATCAAAATAAGTTCAAAAGGCCAAAAAACAGTACGAAGTTGAAGAGCATTGAGGACCAAAAATTCCTAAAAGTTTTGCCAAATACAGCTCAGGTAATATAGTCCTGAGGTAGAAAATACTGAGTATTTCAAAAATTTGAAGTTTTGTAAACCATTAATTTATAGGTCCAAACCATTGTTAACTATATCGCAGTTATTCATCACTGACATGTTAAATATCGTTTATAATCGCAAAATAACCGTTTGAAAAAGATACCAAGGAGACATTCAAAACTCATTACTCGAGATAAAAAAAAAATGACAACACTTGATAAAAGTCATGAATCCGAAACACGACAGGTGCCACTTGTGGAGCAGAATCTTCTCACCCTTCAGGAGCACCTAAGATCACCCCAAGTTTTAGTCGGGTATCTTTAGTTTTCTATGTTGTGTCTTCTGTACTATTATATAAAATATTAATGTATATTTGTCTTTTTATTTAGCCATGGCGTTATCATTTTATTGAAATCAAAGAATGAACAAGAACCGAAACAGTTGAAAAGCTTTATGATAAAAAGCCATGACTAAAAGCAGAGACGAAAAAAGACAAACAAGCTTACAAAACACTACACAGAAAACTAAAAAGTGTTTTATTGTAAATCGACCAATTCACCGACTTTCGACCAACAGGTATTTTAACCGAAATTCTGTTGTGGAATGTTTCGTTATACAAATTACACAATTGAATTATCTCTGTGAATGAAAGTCTCATTTTCCAAATTTTGTAACTTAAAATACCAGGATGAAAAGGAAATTAATAGAGACTTTATCAACATGAAAGCATCAACAGATATACCGCATTCCTTACAATATAAAACAGCATGTTTGCATTTAGAAAATGCTCATAAAAAGAAAATGGTATGCAAGAATCACACTGCTTTTTGACTTTAAAATTTAAGAATATACCTCTCGAATCTTATCATCAAAGCAGAAGAAAAAGAAACTTCTGTGCAATTAAAAACCATATTTCGACAAAAAAAAGTGAAATCCAAATAACCCTTAAAGTTTATAGAATAGTTGACCAGTTAAAACAATGTCAAAATATTTTAAATTTGAAGCATTTCAAAAACCTGAACGGATGTTGGCAATACAATACTTATTTATGGAAGGTTTTGCTAGGATAACAAAAGGATTCAAACTAAAATGAAACTATTGGACTAAACATAATCTGAAATATTTGAAAACAATAAAAGTTCAAGACCTCTTTAAATTTATGTTTTTTATTAAGAAAAATTATAAATGAATTACTATATTATATCTCGTTTAAAATACAAATATGTATTAACCTAGAACTAGAACCAAATTCTTTAAATTGTTTCACTGTTTGAACTTGATTTTATTTTCCTTTAGATATCTCAAAGTATTTCTTTCTTTTTCCTAGGTATAACTTGATATTTATGGCATTTTGCCGCATCACACTTAAATCTACAGGAGAAAAACCATGCCATTGTTTGTCGTAATATGATTTCACATCATTACCAAACCAGTAATTTTTCATGCCGAACAAAAAACAATGGTATTTGTTTTGTTATAAGTCTTCTGTGTGACAATGAAATATTGATGGATTTATTTCGTTTATTTTACCACTTATTATTTCAGATCTATCAATGTTTGTGAGAATAACGCATTCTCTTAGCAGGTATCTTATTCAATTAGTGCCTCTTAGGGAAAAGGAATCTAAAAACCAAACAAAATCCATAACATGAATACCAGAACAGTCTAGGGTGTATGATTAAAGCACACAAAGCGAGATAACTATAACAAAATGTAAAAAAAAAATACAAAAGATAATTATAGATTATCGTTGATCATCTCAACGAGATTGATTTTCTCGATTGAGCTGGTACAGCGAAAGTGAGAAAAGCAATCGAGTTGAGATGACCAATGATAATCTGTTTATCGCTATTTTACCTATGACGGCGTTGTCAATTTCAATGTCAATTTCGTTAGCAACGCCACGTGGCCTCCTTATCTTCTAGCGACAATTTTTCCATCTCAAGCGAGAAGCATGATATGAAAATTATCACCAAAAAATGACCAAAAGAAAAATGCCCAAAATAGCGATAATATGTTTATAATAAGTCTACAGGAAAAGGAAATATCTCTAAGATAGGCTATGCAATATCTGTCACAAGTGTTTCCATTAGAATTCAAATACGTTATTGCTCCATGAAATATGTTTGTACGCTGAAAATTTTATTAGTTCTTTGTTATTCATTGTTTAACGTCTAAAAACCTGTGTCCAGTTTAGGTGTACATGTATTGAACCTCTTTATTAGGTAATATTTTGTGTTTTTGATAGTCAAATTTCATTGACGGTGATATTAATTGTGTTATACATGTTATACACAAGTTCTTCGTTTTATTTGTTGTTAAATATAGAAGCCTGAAAGGAGGTAGAATCATGCATTTATTGCATTGAAGATACGTCAATGTGAATAAAAAGACATCATAACGAATAAAAGTTATTAAAACTGAAAACGATAGTATCAAACTATATTCAAAGCAAAGGCAATGAGACATATGTTCAGAAAATCAGAAAAAAATATATTAACATTTACAGACAGTAAACATCAAATATTCCGGCTATCTGCAGTACTTTGATCTTGTTTTTTTAATCTGACGCAATGCATATTCTAGCAGCGCCGGTATACGGATTATATATCTCCCAATTGATAAGATATTACCGCGCTTGTATTTCCTATCATGATTTCCTTGATGAGGGTATCTGCTCACAAGAAAGCTATTAAACCAAGAGTTCCAAATGTTGAAGTTGAAATCATCCCTTCGTAAATTTTACGGACGTCTTCACGAATTGGTTGACCGTTATGGAATAACTGTTACACTGATGATATAGGATATGTTTCTGACGTCGTAACTACAATCCGCTTTCTTTTTCATGAATGTGACATACCGAATTAGACTATTTATCGGCTGTGTAATTGCATCAGCAACACGACGGGTGTCACATGTGGAGCAGGATCTGCTTAACCTTCCGGATCACCCCCAGTTGTTGGTGGGTTCGTGTTGCTCAGTCTTGAGTTTTTTTATGTTTTGTCTTCAGTACTATTATTTGTCTGTTTGTCTTTTTTATTTGTTGCCATGGCGTTGTCAGTTTATTTTTGATTTATGAATTTGACTGTTTATCTGGTATCTTTCGCCCTTCTTTTAAGGAAGTGAGATGATGATATTTAAGATTTTGTTATATTTACCATGTTATTGTGTCTTTAATTAAAACTGCAAACGTCTTAGAATAAATAACGCAGCATTTATTATATAATAATTTACAGATAATTGATATGAAATATACAAATTACAGACAAAACAAATCTTAATAGTAGAATAATCATTTTACCATACGAATTGTAATTTCAAACATCGTTTTAAGTTTAGACAAGATAGACAAAAAGTTATACATTCTATTAATAATAATGATTACTGCAGCATATTGTATTTTCTAAGTAAGCTCAAATCACTAGTTATGAAGTGGTCTTGAGAATTACGACCAATTGCAAATATCCACAAATTGTAAAGCTGAATGTATGGAGTGGAGTGTATTTTATTTTTTATATCTTTTGGGAAAAGAGGGCATGGTGTCATGAGGCAGCAATTTTACTATAACAACCCGGTTTCTGATACCTAAAATATATAAGTGTCTTGCAGGGATTCCTGGACGTGTAAAGTATTGACACTTTCCTAAAACTGAGTAAGATTTGTAAAATACACCAATTACAACCAGACCTACGTATGCTCTCTTCGGTATTGGTTAATCATATGTAGTTTCCATTCCACAGTCAAGACTTGGAGTGTAGGTACAAAGATAAGTATAATAGAAATGAATTTGTTTTCTGTCATTGCAATGTCAGTTTGATAACAACTTATGGATTTTTTTATTTATTTTTTTTTGTATCTTTTGTATCTCCTTGGATAAGTGCGTTCATGATGCAGATAATTTCAAGCACCTTTAATGATGGCACAAAGATAGATATAATACGTTTATATCTACAAAATTAAACAAAAACAGTAACAAAATGCTATAATAATAAATAGAGCAATGGTCAATTTTATAATGAACTCAAAATGCATTAACCAATAATACCAAATTTAGTGTGTTCCTGTGGCAAGATAAGCTATCTTGGCCGTTTTTGTTCATTCAAAGAAGTATACATAAACAGAGTGGTGTAAGACGTTGATAATTATTTACACCACTAGGTCGATGCCACTGCTGGTGGACGTTTTGTCCTCGAGGGTATCACCAGCCCAGTAGTCAGTACTTCTGTGTTGACATGAATATCAATGATATGATAATTTTTATGAATTTTCAGTTACAAAACTTTAAATTTTTCGAAAAACTAAGGATTTTCTTATCCCAGAAATAGATTACCTTCGCCGTATTTAGCACAACCTTTTGGAATTTTGGGTCTTCAATGCTCTTCAAGTTTTTACTTGTTTGCTTTTACAACTATTTTGATCTGAGCGTCACTGGTGAGTCTTATGTTGACGAAAAGCGCGTCTGGCGTATAAAATTATAATCCTGGTACCTTTGATAACTACTAGTTAAACGTTTATTTGTCTTAATCTTTATGTTCGTATTCTCGACGAATTTCATTGTTGGTGGTTGATTTGATAAAATGTACTGTTCAATATTTTTAGAAATTTCGGTTATATCATTACATTTTTTTTCAGAATGTCGGCCCAAGACTCTGTCAATTTGTAAAAAGAATAAGAACCGGAATTTCATTTGGTTTTTTTTTCAACTTAAACGGTAATATACGGACCTCACACGATTCATAGACATTATATTTGAAATTATCTTGACAAATTTGCCAATCATCATTTCTGGTATTTAGGTAAGTAAAAGCAAATTGTGTTTTAAGTGTTCAACGTCTTCTATTTCAATTATAAGATTATAACAAAGAGAGAAGCTACCTTGGAATTACGTCATATGAATGACATAATTCAATCATTTTATAAAGCAATTACAGATAAATTGTTTGTGTAATACGGTCAACGAAAATATTGATTTATCAGCCTTCCTTGGTGATATCGCTAGCAGTCACGGTTGCAGAAGCTTCATCCAACCCATAATATTTATGACGTCATGTCACATAAAAACATCTACTTGGGGTATATAATAAAGCATATATGATATGGCTTTTTCAATATTATACGCCGTATCAACCCTCAATCAATAATAATCCATCGAACAGAGCTTTTGGAATAATATTGATGTCTCGTTTTTGATACGGATGTGATATTGAAAAAGCCATATGATATTCTCTATTTATTCAATCAATTTTGTTCTTCGTTATCAAATCTTATGTAATATAATGCAGATTGAAAAGCCATTTTATACAGTCTCGATGAAAATAAAAGGATACCCAAATCTTTGATAATTTTACGACATCAAAAGGCCTAACACCATGTATACTGAAGCTTACGAAAAGTTCCGACATTTAAAAGTATCGAACATCCTTTTCGCTCATTATCCATCATAAGACATATTATAAAAATATGAGAAGGAAAATGTGATTCGAAACCTGCTCTCTATATAAATTACCAGTTACCGCTGTAGATATTAAACTAGCAAATAAACTCATCAAAGATACCAGGATTAAGATTTGTTTTTACGCTATACCCGCGTTTCGTCTACAAAAGACTCATCAGTGACGCTAAAATCCAAAAAAGTTTAAAAGGATAAATAAAGTACGACGTTGAAGAACATTGTCAACCAAAATTCCAAAAAGTTTTGCCAAATACAGCTAAGGTAATCTATTCTTGAGGTAGAACAGCCTTAGTATCTTAGAAATTTAAAAGTTTTGTGAATAGTTAATCTATAAATATGACCATATCAATGACATCAGCACAGAAGTGCTGCCTACTGGGCTGGTGATACCCTCGGGGAATTTAAACTACACTAGCACGTTGCAATTGACAGTTAATTGTAAACAAATGGTGTCTTAAGTATGTTTTTGCACGTATAACACAGAAAAACTAGAAAAGGATTGTGAAGGGCAACAAAGTGTTGTCATACTTCAAGAACTGTGATTTTATTACATTTGGGTGATTTTAATTTGCATGTTAAGACATGGGAATGATCAATATTTACATGATAATAAATTATCAGTTATGAGTTCTATGTGCTCATGTCGTTTGTCTGAGTCCTCTACTCACTAACAAGGAGGCGGAGATAGAGTTTCGAGCAGAATAATTTGATATCAAGAGAGATGTGTTTGAATTGTCAACTATCAGATATAGATATGAACCTCGAGCACTGACGAGATATTCTTCGGATCACTTAATAATAATTAATTGTTCATAGTTTAATGCTCGAGATTTTGATGTGTTTTGTCATTTGATTTTGTCATGTGATTATGGACTTTCCGATTGGATTCTCCTATGAGTATTTTTGTGATTTTACTTTTTATATGCAAATTAATTATTTTTTCATTTACATGCGTTACCAGTTAAATAAATACTCGCTAAAAAGTTATGCGTAAAGAAGATCAACTTCACAAATTTGCGCAATGATATGAGACAACTCTCCCTAAGAGACGAAATGACACAGAAATTAAAATATATAAAGACTATTTAGATGAGAAGTAAATATCTAATCATCCATTACTTGTCTTATTTTATTGAAAGACATTTGGGTTTATTTAATAAACAAATCCCTTTTTAAGATAATCTTGAAAATTATGATCATGTTTCAGTCTTTAAAATGTTTCTTTTTGGCATTATTTTCAATTCTCCATCCAACAATCTGGAATTTTTTAGTTTGTTGATTTCTCATCTTTTGCATCACATTTTTAAAATGTAATAAATTTTTGAAATCTTAGTTTGTTGTATTACTTATGTGGCTATATGTTTAAAAAACTTCAAAGGTAAAAAAAAAACATTAATACAGCTAGCATTATATAATTACTTGAAGGTAATTAATAGTTGATGTACAAAACCAAGACGAAACGGAACTTTTATTGAAGTAAAATATTTGTTTCAACTATATTTCGTACATCGTTTTCTTTTGAAGAAACAAATTAATTCGTTCTATTTATAATTATACTTATACTTCGTAAATTATATTATATTTCTGTGTTAGATGAACAGATATGAACAGGTAACTAGTTTGTGTATGACACAGTATGTCATCTGTGAACAATATCGTATAATGATTGCTTAGAGTGTAACAGACTTCTGCCATGTCAAATATTTTGCTAGTCACCATTTAAGATGTTTGTATGTGTTTTTTCTTCTTATGATAGCTTTTGCATAATATGCAACAAACGTATCTTTAAAGAGTATTAACGCCTATCAAAGGTCAACTGATTTTTTTTTTACTTTCTAAGAAATCATATATTTCAAAATGATTTTTAAGGAAATTAGTAGTCTTGAGAACTAAGAACAATTACATTTTTTTTAAACATTCAAAAAAGAGATACTCCAGCTTCCCTATTGTGAACTTTCCATTTCTATGTAGCAACTTTCCATTAGCGCCTGTATACGTAGTATATATCTCCCGATTGTTACGAGAATCCCGAGCTTGTATTTATTATTATAATTTCCTTGATAGAGGGTTGCTGCTAACAAGGAAGCTATTAAACCAAGAGTTCAAAATGGTTTGTAATAACATGAGCAACACGACGGGTGCCACATGTGGAGCAGGATCTGCTTACCCTTCCAGATCACCTGAGATCACCCCCAGTTTTTGCTGGGGTTAAAACTTTGTGTTGCTTAGTCTTTAGTTTTTTAAGTTGTGTCTTGTGTACTATTATTTTTCTGTTTGTTCTTTTCTTTCTTAGTCATGGCGTTGTCAGTTTATTTTTGATCTGTGAGTTCTGGTATCTTTTGCAACCTTTTTTTGTCTTTGGTCGTTTTTTTATCTCTTTTACAAAAAATATGGTATGTTGGAAAAAGTCAGCAATTGTTCTAAAAGATGCCGATTTTATAGATTGTTGCAAAGGTTCTTTAACGTGAACAATCTATGGCACTCCACTTTCGCAAGCTTAGAGTTATTTGACACTATCTCGATGTTATGGGGATGCATATCTATAAATTCGGTACAGCCAAGAGAGGCTCTCATCAGCATCAGTTTTGTTGTTGAGCGGGAGAAGTTAATATATTATGTATCTACAACTAGCCTTGGTGTATATGCCACAAACATAATTCGGCAGAGTAAAGGAAATGAATTGTGTTTGAAAAACATAAAGAAAAATATTATATGTACCTGTTCCGAACCGGAATCATGGCATTTAATTGTTTTCAACGGTTACTATTTGTTATAATTGTTTTTCAATTTTTAATGTGATATAAATCAGGTCGTTGTTTGATTTCTCTGTAAGATAATTTAATATTTTTCATTAGGAGACATTTATTCATGGCTGAATAATGATGGCCGAACGGTGACAAGTTAATGTATACATCATTGTCCGATGGTATATACAGTTATCTCATTGGCTATCTATGTTCTTTTCGTCTTTTTAGCTTTAATACAGAGCAATATAAAAACATATATTAAAAGGATAGTTATCATCATTACAAAAGGGACAGATATTTTACGCAGCCCAAAAAAAACGAAGAAAACATACGAACGCTACTTACAAGAGAGATCGGAATTTAAGCCGTAAGGTTATAAAGTTCTCAATACTCAACATTTTCCCTAATGTATTGAAATGCAAATCCTACTGTAAAAAAAGAAAAGACTGTTAAAAAAAATATGGTTTAAAAGACCAAAACATAGATGTCATAAAACGTAGCAATCCATTAATGCTTTTGGTGACGGTGTTATTTGGGACTAAATTATCATTCTTCTATCGCATGATACATAATCACTTCATATAGCGTATCAGCGTATTTTATAGGAGTAAAACGACAGGTGTCATATGGGGAATAGGATCTGCGTAACCGGCACAACTGAGATCATCCTGGGCTTTTAGGTGATGTTTGTATTCCCCAGCCTTCAGTTTTCTATGTTGTGTTTTGTACAAAAACACACTTGTTGTTTACACTTATATAGATAGTATACATTTATATTGAACACAAAAATAGTAGCAAGATGCGATAAAAAAAATTATGGTCACCTTCATCATATGTAATGTTTTTTTCAATGGCCAAAACATGTCAAAATTGTAATTTAAGAATGAAAATAATTATTCCTACACACGTACTGCTTATTTAGCCTCACAATAGTATATTCTTGTAACTAGCTTTGGACATATTGTCCGTATATCGTTCCTTCAAAGTAGTATACATTTATCGTGTTTTGATCGTTTTTGTTTTATTTACAATTATATTCACGACGAATTTTTTCGTTGATGGTTGATCTGATATGAAGTACTGTTCAATATGTTTTTTATTTTCGTTATATCATCGTTTTGTCACAAAATGACGGCAGAAAACCGCAGTTTCAATTGTCATTTCAACTTTAGCAACAAAATACTGACCACACACGATTCCTAAACATTATATTTGAAATTATCAAAGCGAAATTGTCAACAATTATTAATGGTATCTAAAAGCAAATTTTGTTAATTGTTTGGCATCTTTTATTTCGACTATACAGCTGTGTTAAAGAGAAAATCTACCTAAGAATTACGTAATATGAATTACATAATTTAATATATTTTATCAATGTTGCTCTCAATTACCAAATCTTATGTAATATGAAAGGCAGATTGAAAAGACATTTTTCTTGATGAACATAAAAGCATACCAAAATCATTGATATTTTTACGACATCAAAATGCATTTCAACATTTAAAATTAACGACATGAAAATTCATTAAGGTTTATGACTCTTCTGTAGCCATTTTGTACGATTTTTTCAAACTTTAATTGTATCAATAAAATTGAGAATGGAAATGGGGAATGTGTCAAAGAGACAACAACCCGCCCAAATAAAAAACAACAGCAGAGGGTCACCAACAGGTCTTCAATATAGCGAGAAATTCCCGCACCCGGAGGCGTCCTTCAGCTGGCCCCTAAACAAATATATACTAGTCCAGTGATAATGAACGCCATACTTATTTCCAAATTGTACACAAGAAACTAAAATTAAAATAATACAAGACTAACAAAGGCCAGAGGCTCCTGACTTGGGACAGACGCAAAAATGCGGCGGGGTTAAACATGTTTGTGAGATCTCAACCCTCCTCCTATACCTCTAACCAATGTAGTAAAGTAAACGCATAACAATACGCACATTAAAATTCAGTTCAAGAGAAATCCGAGTCTGATGTCAGAAGATGTAACCAAAGAAAATAAACAAAATGACAATAATACATAAAACTAGATATAACAAATAATAGAGATAGACCATTTTGTACATAAACCAAGGGGAAACTTGATGCAAGCATTATTATTTACTGTTTCATTTTATTTAATAGAAAAGGAGTACTTTGTGGCAAATATACCAAGATTTATAGAAAATTCACAGCCTTTAATACAGAGATTTTGTTATAAAATTGGAAATATAGATTACTAATACTCACTTGCTTTTCTATGATGTGCTAGGGTTTATTTTTTACAAAAAAGTTCTAACCAACCTGTAAATTCCAAAATACCTCGTGTTGAGTCACTAAAGTCGAGAGGACCCTAAAAGGTGTACTTGGTTTGGTCCATATTTTATTTGTTTTAACCAATAACTAAATTTATAAACTTGTTTTAAGGAAATCAATGATGGCACTGCATGCAATAACAGTATATATATCAGTCATCAAATTGCCAAATATGAGAGTACAAGGATAAAGGCTGTGGATTTTCTATGAAATTTCCATATGTTTAGCATTGAATCAACACAAGGGTACATAATCCTTAAGCAGAAATCAAACTACTTTTCTGACTTTGAAAAATACAGAATATCTTTTTAGCTCTCATCAATCCTTATACATGTTAGAAAAAGAAAAGAAGGAAAATGTGAATAAAAACCTGCTCTCTCTTTACATTTTAAAAATCAATAAATCCCATAAATGTGCACCAGTTCAGTTAGCTAAAACCTAAAAATCTGTTCGACATCAATACCTCAACTACCCCAAAGAAAATACACAGTCTATGGAAGAAGCGAATCGATAAAAACTGATATTATATTGATTCACTTATAGGGTCTTTGCATCGGAACTAAACACATTTATTCAAAAACCAGTTGTTGGCATGACACGGGTTATGTTCTTCTCATATATGTTATGATGGTATGATACTAAACCCCTAACGGGAAGGATTGTGCCTGATGTTCATATGATGAAATCATAATCTTTCAGTCAATTTAATTGAAGTCTGGAGCTGGCATGTCAGTTAACTGCTAGCAGTCTGTTGTTATTTATGTATTATTGTCATTTTGTTTATTTTCTTTGGTTACATCTTCTGACATCAGACTCGGACTTCTCTTGAACTGAATGTTAATGTGCGTATTGTTACGTGTTTACTTTTCTACATTGGCTAGAGGTATAGGAGGAGGGTTGAGATCTCACAAACATGTTTAACCCCGCCGCATTTTTGCGCCTGTCCCAAGTCAGGAGCCTCTGGCCTTTGTTAGTCTTGTATTATTTTAATTTTAGTTTCTTGTGTACAATTTGGAAATTAGTATGGCGTTCATTACACTGAACCAGTATATATTTGTTTAGGGGCCAGCTGAAGGACGCCTCCGGGTGCGGGAATTTCTCGCTACATTGAAGACCTGTTGATGACCTTCTGCTGTTGTTTTTTTCTATGGTCGGGTTGTTGTCTCTTTGGCACATTCCCCATTTCCATTCTCAATTTTATTAATCGATAAAAACTTTTCTTATATCAACGTGTGATATTGTCTTATATCAACGAGTTGCATTGTGGGAAATTTCAGACGAATGTTAGCCTTTGTACGAAGAAAGGCAGATTTCTCGGTATAAAGTAATGACTCTATTCTTTAAACAGGGTGACATTTAACACGACATACGTCTGTTGTATAATTTCCATGAATTATTTTATGTAATAATTAGTTATCAAAGGTACCAGGATTATAATGTACTACGCCAGACGCGCGTTTCGTCTACATAAGACTCATCAGTGACGCTCATATCAAAATATTTATAAAGACAAATATGTACGAAGTTGAAGAGCATTGAGGGTCCAAAATTCCAAAAGGTTGTGCCAAATACGGCTAAGGTAATCTATTCCTTGGATAAGAAAATCCTTAGTTTTTCAATAAATTTAAAGTTTTGTAAACAGGAAATTTATAAAAATGACCACATTATTGATATTCATGTCAACACCGAAGTGCTGACTACTGGGCTGGTGATACCCTCGGGGACGACGCGTCCACCAGCAGTGGCATCGACCCAGTGGTGTAAATAGTTATCAAAAGTACCAGGATTATAATTTAGTACGCCAGACGCGCGTTTCGTCTACATAAGACTCATCAGTGACGCTCATATCAAAATATTTATAAAGCCAAATATGTACGAAGTTGAAGAGCATTGAGGGTCCAAAAATCCAAAAATTTGTGCCAAATACGGCTAAGGTAATCTATTCCTGGGATAAGAAAATCCTTAGTTTTTCAATAAATTCAAAGTTTTGTAAACAGGAAATTTTATAAAAATGAGCACATTATTGATATTCACAAGCAAGGTGTATTTAAACGAGAAAATTGAATTGTTGAATAAATGAAACATAAATGCACGATTTGTCCTTTGTAGATGTGCACATTCAATAAATATCATGTAGCAAATTCAATGGAATACAATTGAGACGAATTCAATTGTTTGCTAAGCCAAAATCACCTATAAGTCAAAGATACTGCTATATTTCATTATATCAATACGATGTTTGTCTTATATCATAGCGATGTTTTTAAAATATCAAAAAATTATGAATGCGATACTTTTCTAATATAACTGCTTTAGTTTTCTAATATAAAATGAATACGATGACACGTCACAATGCATGTCAAGAAAACATAATTCATAAACTTAGTTCATGACGACGGACCGGCTTAATGTTTGAGGATCAATATCACTTGATAGTTGAAAGTGTTAACAACCTGTTCAGTCTATTGTTTTCAATCACATGGTTTAACCGACTAATTTTATTTGAAGTGATGATGCAATGGCGGAATTTAAATGCAGTTGTAAATAGTCTACCGACCTATTAGATTCTAATATATGTTCAGCGGTGGATCACGGGTAAGGGTCCGGGGATGGAAACCCCTTTTTTGGCCGATCATTGCATTTGAATGGGGACATATTGTTGGATCTCCCTTTATCCTGGGTTTGGAACCCCCTTTTGAAAACGACTGGATCCACCCTTTAGGTCACACTGCTATAGCCTATCCACATGGGTAATATCGAAATAGACAAAAAATGTCATTACTTAAAAGAAAAAAAAACATTCAATCAAACAATCCATTGCAATCCAATACAGCTCCAAATAACAATGAATATTCAAAAGGTAAAGTAAATATTCCAAACAAATCAAAATGTACAAATGTTGATGTCCCGAACTTTGAAGATACCAACTGAGTAGCCTCAGACTATAAATTGAACGACTTCAGATACAACGAAACTAAAAAACTTGTCAAACAGAAAATGTGTTTATTATTAACATAGAAAAAAAATATTGACAAGGAAAACAGTTCTTTTTGGGATATCAAAGACTTTTCCCGTTGGTAAATCGATATCTCTATGAACATAACCAGCTCGCCGCATGGACGCTCTTTTACATCGCGATGACCGTGAGGGCATTCCGATGTATTGTTGCCACAGAGATTTTACTTTTGTTTTTTATTAGTACCCGATTGTACAAATACACGAACATTTCTTAGTGCAAAATAACAATCCGTATCTATTCTATATTTATAAATATAGATCGTTCAGTGCTGTTTGTTTGGTAATTTTATTGACGTAATCGTTCTTGTACCATCATAACTGTCGTTCCTGTTAAAGCTTTAGAAGTGTGCTAGTTCATTGCACTTAACAAAAGATTCAGCACCTAAATGACGTTTTTGGAGGACTGGAAAGCAGTTATTTATAAGGGGAACTTTTAAAGATTTATAGATATAAGAAGATGGTACATGAGTTCGAATGAGACAACTTTCCATCAAAGTAAAAATGTGTTTCAAGTAAACCATTATAGATCAAAGTAGGGCCTTAAACACGGAGCCTTGACTCACAGCGAAAATAAGAACATAAGAACAAAAAAAAAATACTAGTGTTAAACCATTCAAACAGGAAAACCAACGGTCTAATTTGAATAAAAAATGAGATTTAAAAGTACAGGTCAGATTTTGTCGAATCAATCTGAACGAGGACAATATGATTCATCTTTGTCACAAGTTAGTTTCATTGTTATCAATAAAGAAAGTCTTCCATGCGTGCGTTGCGAGCATATCAGATATATATTATTTTGGTGCGTTCATTATAAAATTTGCTAAATGTTATATATGTGAACAATAATTTTGATACTTAGCTATTTGATTACGACATTGTTTATTAAACCCAAACGGTACTGGCATTTTAAAATTTTTAAAATGGTGGATTGAACCTGATTTTATAGTGCTAAACCTCTCACGTCTATGACAGTCTCATCAAATTCTGTCATATTTACAACGATGCGTGAACAAAACAGACATAATAGGTAAAATTGTCAAAATATAGGTACAGCAGTCAAATATTAATACTAATAAGTACTAATATTGATATAACAAAAACACCGCTATGATATTTTAAAAGTATCGCATTGATATTAGAAATAATAGCATTTGTATATTTATGTATATAAGAAAAACACATCACTTCAAATTTTACACGACCATAAACGTCAGCTTCTAATTAACTTCTGAATGTATATTTAGACTCCATTGTTGTTTATATTTGAACAATAAGTTTTAAAGTTAGTAATTTCTTAATTTTTCGTTGCCAAAAAACAACATTTTCCGCATGGAATGTCTGCATATTTACAATTGATATTAGACAATATCGCTACGTGGTATAAGAAAAGTTTTTATCGATTCGCTTCTTCCATAGACTGATACATGTAGTAAAATCCCTCTTAATTCAGCTTCGTCGGTCAAGCTAAAGTGTAATCTCTGTAAAGAAGCACATATTGATTCCTTCAATAGAATTGCTAAAAGAATGAAACATTAAATTACAATTTGTTTTTAATTTGTTTTAATTTTAATTGAAAGAAATTCAAATTCACTAAATGATTCAACCGAAACCCTTTTATGGGGGAGGGGGGTAAATATTTTACTAATTTTGATTAATTTTGTCATATTTATGTCATCACTAACATTTCTTCTTCCCACCCACAATCTGAAATTCTTTATTTTGTTTATATTTCAGCTGTTGCATCGAATATTTCAAATGAAATATAATGAGAAAGTCTTAAAGTTTGTTGTATCACCATGCCACTGCATGTTCAAATAAACTTCAAACGTCAACAACCATTAATACAGCTATCATTATATAATAACCTACTGATGATTATCATTTGGTATACAAAAAAAAGTAAAATCACAAAAATACTGAACTCCGATGAAAATTCAAAACGGAAATTCCCTCAACAAATTGCAAAATCAAAAGCTCAATATACATCAAACAACTGTCATATTCCTGACGAAAAACACACGCAACAGACGCTTTATTGGAGTAAAATGGTTATTATAACTTCATTTTGTAGATAGTGTTCTTTTGAAATAAATATACACAAAGGTTGTCCGTTCTTTTTATAATTAAGATATGAACTAGGTAAATGTTTTTGTGTACATGTATCACCAGTATGGATACATTTAAATTTAGGCAAATATCAAATATTGATTGCTGAGAATGATGGATTTGTTTTCGCTTAATTGTTGCATGGCTAATGTATAGCGATATACTTCTGTTCCCTTTGTAAACTTCAATCGGTTTTGACAATCACTGTTATGTTACTTGCTGGTTACTTAACCATGTTAACGTTCAGTGAAAATATTTTCAGCAAATTTATACAAATATATTTCGACCAATACGACAGGTCAACTTTGAACTTCCAATAAAACTAGAGGCTCCAATGAGCATACAGCATGTGTAACCTGGAATCATGTTCGCCTCAACAATAACCACGCGTGATCATTGTACAATAGAATATAATTTCTTTCTTTTTTCATGTTATGCAGATTTGTTTTTAATGTACAATTTCTCCCTATCTACTATTATAAACAACTACGTAAAAATCATATTTCCACAATTCTATCTGTGTTTAGTCTTGTTGATAATATTGACTGTTGCCAGTTTCTCTTTATCTTCAATAGTGTTCTGTAGCAAAAAGCGGAAAGTCCTCTTTTTATTAAGATTCAGAGTGGTCATTGTTGAGGCGCACATGGATTCAGGTGACACATACTGTAAGATCATTGTAAATCTACTATATTGTTGGCCTAACATCCCGACATTAGGGAATAAAATGTCGTTTACTGGCAATAACTCCCAGCAACAGTCTACTAAAGATTTGTTGCAAATTGTGTATATCAACATTTCGCTTTTTTTTTTATCGTTATTACTATAATCATGATACGGGCAATAACTCATATAAGGAGTCATCCCATAATTCAGTCAATCGTAAACATGGTAAATATTGTCTTGCCAATCATTTTTTTTTTTTCTAATTTAGAGATTCTCCATATACATAAGTGTTTTCAAGATGATACATAACACTTGCATTGCATTCGTCTATGTAATATTTTTATCAATGACGGGCATGTTATTTGGTAGCCGATATTTTCAAAGACTACGTTTTAATTATATAATTACCTTAATGGGTACATGCACAGTAGTTTCAGGGGACAGCTTTGTTAAAATTAACGGACGACGGACACAAAGTGATGCCAATATGTAACAGATGACGTACGTTAAGTGATCGGTAACGCTCACCTGGCTGTGTGTGCCAGGTGAGTTCAAATCAAGCGAACAATTGACATAATGCGGCACAAATTACGAATCATAGAAAATATATCAAACCTTAAATACCATGTTAGATTTTTTTCCTTGATGAAATCAATAAATTTTTGGATATATTTTATCAACTAAAACACCAATATGTTTAAACTAAAAGTTTAGTTTAAAATCAGGGCTGGGTAGCATTTTAAAGAATAATACTGTAGATAGAATTTCAGACAAATCAGACAGTAATTTTAAGCAGTGTTAAGGCAGTTTGGTCAATATGAACGCGTTTTGACGAAATATTTCTGAAATATATAAGAAATGCAATTGATAGTAGATCATTTTGCAAGGGCTTCTTCTCTTTTTATTACCATGATAAAAATCGATGTTGATTTAATGCAGAGAAAATTCTAGCTAAGCCGATAGCTACTACTGTTGTAAAATAAAGGAACGCATTAGAGGAAACATGGCTTGTATTCCAATTTTTATGCAATGAAGTCACGTACAGGTTGGTTATAGTGCAATTCGAAGTGAATAAAATATTTGCAAGTTAAATGATATCATACAGTTCTATGTACTCATCGCCACAAACATACAGTGTCTTTCCAGATTCATCCAGCCATATGTCAGAGAGATTTTTAATATTCACGCACTCCGAAAGTACCATTTTTATTTGTTCACCGTTTTCAGAAATGACATTAATCGAACCGGTTTCACCTCCAGCAAATATTAATCCCCGGGCACTCAGTGCCAAGCTATTGGTTTTCTTCATTTCGGTATCTTAACAAGAAAATAATTCTGTCCCGTCGACAGAAATACAGCTTACATGAAAATCTTTAGTGGTATACCTGAAGTATTTTCTATTTGGATCCACTGCCAATGCATTCAGCCCGGAACAGTCTGTGTTCGTTTGAAAACACGTGGTCAATGGTTTTGAAGATGAATCCGAAAATTTCCGCAATTCAGTACCAACGATTGCGTAAAAGTTTCCAGCATACATACAAACACCGCCAGTTGATGGAGGATTTCCTTTTATTACCTTCTTTGTGTGGAAACTATTGTCATACAAAACACGTAACAAACAGTTATTGTAAGAAGAGACAAGAAACGAATTATCAGTTGGGTTATATGAAATTCTTTTAGGATCATGACACACTTTATATTTTTGCGTTACTTTTCCCTCATCAAGGTTAAATTCTACTAACTTATATGGTGTGGTACATAAAACTAAACTTTTACTCGAAATGCATACACCTCCTGTTATTTTGTACCCATAGAGATGTATTGTTCGCTTTTTTGATAAATGAATATCTATACTAGAATCAAGAGATTGTAACCCAATTAATGATCTGTTTATTGTCTCCGTTATGGCAATCCTTCCAATACAATCTCGTTGGCTTATTTGTCTCAATATTTCGTCAACGATGAACTGAACTTCAACGTTGCCGCTTACCTTAAGTTGCGTAATTGCTTCCCTCATTTTAAACTCAATTTCGGACTTAGATTTTTCCAGATGAACAAATACCTGGACTGAAGACACATATTTGTTAACAAGATCCGTTGTCCTGTTGATGCTTTGGATGTTCTCAAACAAAGAACTTGAAAACTCGATGTTTGATTGTTGCTTTAATTTTATATCGTCTTGTTGCAGTGCGAGTTCTGTCTTGAAAGAAACTAACAGTTCATCAAGCCTATCTTTCATAGATTGAACATTCTGTGTAGCTGTGTTTTCAATTTCGATAAATGATTCCATAAGTTTTTCTTTATCTCGTTTGCTTTCTTGTAACACCTTGTCTGTAGCATTTTCCTTTATTGTTAAATCCTTTTGAAATTCTTCCAACGCATCTTTATTTATTGAGGGAACTTCTTCTATCGCTTGAACATTGTCACACTTCCTATGTTTTAGTGTTAAACAAAGGACGCACAAAATCTGTTTGTGATCAACGCAATAAGCTTCCACGTGCTAGATTTATGAACTGGACACGAATCCGAAATAACACTTAGATCAATGTCCTGTTTATCCATGCTTATTTGACTGATCTGAACGACGTTATGATCAGCAGAAAATTTCATAACCTTATGTTACTTAATGCATTGTTCACAAAAAGAATCCCTGCAGTCTTGACACCAAAATTTTGCCTCTGACCTTATATTTTGTCGCGAACAAGTGTCACATTCATTTTCATTATCTTTCTTTCCAGATTCCTCCATTGAAGAACTTATCTGAATATCAGGCAGCAATGATACCCACCGCGATAAAGGTATTTCTTGTTTGATCAAAAATATAACTGCTCTACATATGGGACACGAATAATTTGAAGTTTTGAAATCTCCACTGAGTTCTGTCGATGAAAATAATTCATTGATACAAAGTTCACAAAATGTGTGTGGACAAGGTAAACGTTTCAGTATACCTGTACCAGATTAGTTAGGTATAACTAAAAATAGAAATAACACCTGAAAACCAGAAACTGGATCATTGCAAATGTTTTACTCAATCTTCATTTTTTTTATAATTAGTGTTGGGGCATATTGGCCATCGAATTAAATTGTTATTGTCAGTAAAAAAAGACAAAAGATAGACGGTGAAAGAATAAGACTACAAAATAAAAACGGTTTGGTGTCATCCACAAAATGTGAATGCTCAAATCCACAGAAATGATTGTATGCATTTTAGAAATGAAAAAAATCTGACCTGTAACGATTTTGAATTCTCGGCAACGAATTATCGGCAATGAAGTTTTATATGCAAAATTAAACACATTTCAGCATTGAAAGTTTTGATAACGGCTCGAAAAAAATAGAATCAAGGACGTTCTTCGCTCGTCATGATTATTTATATAACCTTATACCATAAAATAAAACGTGCACTAACCACATAAATCTGCAGAACAGCTAAAGAGAAACCAAAAAGCACTACACAAATACCAATTGAAAATATAGAATCATCTATGTAAAACAAACTGTATGATAAACAAACGAGCCTCAAAAATCAGAATGTATGAAATAAGAACTCACCGAAATGTATTGCAATAAAATGTTTTTAATTTATTTGAACACATCATGTTATTTCAAAAGAAGCCAGAAACAAAATTAGTTCTCTCCAATTATGATAGATATAAGTCTAGCATATTCTACACTCACTGTGAGTGGAAGAGCCTATTTGTAATGTAGGAAAAGGCTCTGGGCAGTTTCAACCATAACATACATATCTCAAAATCCTAAATGACTGAATAAAGGTATGATACATGTTGTTTTTCACATAGGAGAGGGAAGTCTTAACCTTCAAATTCAGACGTGCAGCTGGGGTTTGATAAACACCTCCCAATATATAGTTATGCCAAAATCCCTTCGTAAGAATATATTTCAGAAGAAAATCAAATCCCATTTAAGTTTCTATGATGAGTTTATTTTTAACCAGTGGGTCGATGCCACTGCTGTTGGAGATTTATTTCCCCGAGGGTATCACCAGCCCAGTAGTCAGCACTTCTGTGTTGATTTGGGTTATCATTGATATGGTCATAATTATAAATTAACTGTTAACAAAATTTAGAATTTTTGAAATACTAAGGCTTTTCTACCTCAGAAATACATTACCTTAGTTGTATTTGGCAAAACTTTCAGGAGTTTTTGGTCCTCAATGCTCTTCAACTTCGTATTTTATTTGGCCTTTTAACATTTTTTTATTCGAGTGTCGCTTATGAGTCTTTTGTAGACGAAACGCTCGTCTGGGGTAAACATAAAATGTCAATCCTGGTTAGATATATTTAACTATTACGACATCATATTTCAATGAGATGCTAGCAACATAAAATCTGAGACTTATTTTATGATATGAAAAGATCAAAACAATTTTTTTACAGACGATGAACATGTATGACCCGTTTAGAAATAAACATTGATATAATGCCACCGTGAAATTGCGCCCCATTGATATATCTAACCAAAAAAAAAGTACCAGTAGCACGTCTGTGTATACCTTTATAAAGGAAGAGATAGACCCCCTTACAACCCTAACCCCAATATTGTAGCATCAGTAGTTTCAGAGAACATTTATGTAAATATTAAAGGGTGAAGGATGATGATGTTTGATAACTATAACAAACAATGGACTACAAGTGATTAAAATAGCTCACTTGTCCCTTCTTTCAAGCTTATAAAGTAAAATTGCAAAATACCGAGCTCCTAGTAATATTCAAAGCGGAAAGTCCCTAATCATATGGGAAAATCAAAAGCTCCAAAACAAAACCAATAGATAACTGTCATATTCCTGGCTATTGGTACTTTACGGAACGGAACGGAACGGAACGGAATTTCATTTAAGGTATCCAAAGGGGGCATTTATCAAAATTTCGAAAAATCTTTAAAACAAAACAAACTTTAAAATTTCTGTGTTTTACGGTTTTCCATATACAAATAACACAAATGTATACTTAATCTCATCTTCACAGGTGAAATGTGTAATAATGTATAACATCGGGAAATATTCTGTAGATGAATATGTCGGATTGTCCTGATAAATTATCATGGAATTAACGCATTTGCAAATCATGCATTATGATATCTAGACTGACCTCACGTCGTCCTTGATTAGAGACAGTGATCAAGTTGAATCTGATTTAAACTTTTTAATTTATTTTTCCGTTCCGTTCCGTTCCGCAAAGTACCAATTGCTCTGAGGAATTGGTATTTAACGGAAAAAACGGAAACAGACATCTTTAATGTAATTAAAGCAGTATGATAAACAAAATTGTCTGACACCTCTTTTTGCATGAGTGGTATGTGTTTTAGGTAGCATTTTCGACTTGATCAAAAATAAAAAATTTAACACAAAGGCAGGTTACACAAAAAGTCTTTCTCCTTCCATCGGTAATTATATTTTAAAAAAGAGGCCTTCAACAGCCCGTTCCTATGATGATTAGAGACAGTGATCAAGTTGAATCTGATTTAAACTTTTTAATTTATTTTTCCGTTCCGTTCCGTTCCGCAAAGTACCAATTGCTCTGAGGAATTGGTATTTAACGGAATCAACGGAAACAGACATCTATAATGTAATAAAAGCAGTATGATAAAAACAAGTCAGACCCTTCTTTTTTGAATGAGTGGTAAGTGTTTTAGATAGCATTTCGACTTGATCAATATTTAAATAAACAGCTGCGCCATGAGCGCATGATACGCCCGTCGTCTTGTGAAAAAACATAAATCTTTTTTGAATAACACAGGGTTGTACAGGATGTCATGCTTAGTATATCCTGACTCATTCCTTATTCCCGCTCAATAGGAAGATTATACAAGATGTATTTGGAAACCCGACGCAACGTTAGCCTGTTAAGTTTTAAGCAATAGAGATACAGCGTAACATGTGAAAAAAACCCTCTTTTTTTACAAAAAACTCAATAACTCGAAAATATAAAAATGAATCATCACCAAAACAGCACTTACAACACTTCTGTCGCTGGTCTATCGTTGCCACTTTCGATCTCCTTACAATATTCAAAGTGATATGGATACTTGAGATCAGGATTGAGAAGAGTAAACGATATCATGGAATATGACCATATATCCATTTGCTTTAGGTCCTGTAAATCTCGAAGTTTGGTCCCGTCATGAAAAAATATTTCTGGTGCCATGAACACAGGCGTACCTCTAAATACGTTGTTCGTTCTTGTGTGTACCAAAGTTGCTGTCTGAATTAGCTTTGCTCGACTTTCCCCGAATTCTGTCAGCTTTGCAACAACCGGTTTATTCAACCATAAGGTACTTATATCTTTGTTATCTTTGCAATAGTGCTGATTGGAAACCAGTATATTTTCTGGCTTAAGATCTCTGTGTACTATATTGTTATCGTGAAGGTAGGAGAGACCACTACAAACATCTGTTGCAACAAATTGGTGGAGATGTTCAAATCCTTCACGGTCATAGTTATCAATACATTTTAAGAGGTCTCTAAGGGAATGGGTCACAAATTCTTGACCAAATGGTTCAAAATTAAAGGCCAAATATTCCATAATGATGCCATGATTTCCAATTTCGGTTTCTTTATATATAGAATTAAATTTGACAATGTTTTGGTGGTTTAAATTGTTCATGACTCTTGCCTCTTTCAAGAACAATTTTTTACTGTCGGCATCATCCACAATGAGCTCTTTTAGTACATAATCTTTGCCTTGCATTTGGCACAAAGAAATGTGCCCGTAACTTCCACGTCCAATTGTCTTTAGCCTTTTTACATCACTTGGCTTACAGAGCGGCAAACCATCTGTCAAATTTTTATCAAAAATTACAGCAGTCCTTTTTCGAGGGGGAAGCAGCTTGGGTAATTTGAAAGCCGTAATGAATTGCTATCTGCAAATAACCTAAAAAAATTAAATACAATATATCAATTGATGCTTTTAGAGTTCTAGGGATTCCAATGTCTGACCGTACATTTTAAATAAAAACAAGGTTTCCCTCTAAATTGGCGCGTGTACAGATTTTCGTTATAGAGCGGTAAATATACAAATGTGCCACTAGTGCATGATATGCCAATCCAAAATAGAGACTTGAAAAATGCTACCGTGGTTGCCATGTGTAATTAAGTATATTTAATGAACACATTTATCATTGTTTGTCATGTTCCTAACTTGATAAAGGATCAGAGTCTACATATTCTGTATATATTGTTTCCATTTCATCTTTTCTGAACAAGTGAACTTGTCTTTCTTCCTAAGAAGTTCCTGCATGAAGTCAGCCTCATAATAATAAAGAAACAAGTCGGCGAGTAGAGGGGCACAGTTTGTTCCCATTGGAATGCCGACAGTCTGTTGAAAAACACGTCCTCCGAACGTAACAAATACTAGATAACTAGTTAAGATAGCCCTATTATCGACTTCGAAGTAACCGTCTTTGATTTCTAAGAGAATATTAGTATTTGCGGCAAAATCGGTATTAAAACTAAAGTCGTCTACTGTATGTGTTTAAAAGAATGCTAAAAATATAATATGATTCGTTTTTTGTTGCAGACTCTACATCGACTGTCAAGTAAAGCCCTGTTTAATGCTCCTTTCTGGCAAAGATAATAAACGAATATTCAAGTTAATAAATTCTATTCTTCAAAAACACATCTACATGGAATGGTAACAATAAATCAAGAGAACAAATCAACTAACATATCATACAAATACGGAATGCAATCCGCAATACGAAAAACCCCATAACTGGTTAAGGCGAGATAACTCTCTTAAAAGGATGTTATCATTACCAAACGTCTTGACCATAACAAACTGACATATAACACCTGTTCATTGATAATTTGTATTATTCTATGTATTTTTTGTGATTTTGTCCCATGTACATTTTACTTCATAACTCTTTATTAACATACTGTTTGTAGATTTTTTTTACTGATATGTAATAATACGTATCAGTATTACCACCGTAGGTATAGTGTCCGGTTGAGATCGGGTTTTTTCGAGTGATTTGATCGGGTTTTTTCGAGAGCGTCCAGGTTTTTTCGAGAGATTATGACTAAAAATGTAAACAAACAGACATGTTTTCCTTTAACACGTAAAATAAATGCTTAAACTAAATTTACAAGATCAAACAAGTTAAATAAGTATTTGTGATGAAAGGATGTTGCCAACCATACATACTTTGCAGTTAAAAAAGTTTGATTTGGCCTAATAATGCTTTTATGCCAAAATATAGAAAAAAGCAATTTCTATACACATACCAATACAAATTTCAAAGAGCATGCACACATGATGTCTTTATATCCTTACATTTACATATGCTATAACAAAAGTTTTAGTTATTGTAATTAAAAGGCAATTTCAAGGGTATATTCATTTCCATCTGTCCAAGTTTTTTCGAGAGCAGTTCGGGTTTTTTCGAGAACAGTTCAGGTTTTTTCGAGAGATAAACCAATTTCTTACGGTTTAAAATGTGCTATTCAAGTACATTTGAGTTTACAAACGAATGAAAAGTCATCGGTTCTTTCAAAGTTTATAACTAATGCATTACAGCAGTTTGATAATGTTGCATAAGCACATACATTTCATAAAAAAAAAACATAATTTATTTCTATATATTGTTGTTTTGCATTATGAATTGCATGGACACCGGTATGCTTTATACCTATTATATTATTTGGATTAATCAAATCTACCTATGTCTATAGAAAAAAATGTTCACATCATGCATGCTCACTGTATTCAAAGGACACTGGTTAACGTATGGTTAGATCAATCAAACATATTGCCATCCATGTTATTGAAATGACGGAACTAAGCTAGCATGCTGATGTCCAGATAAACATATTGCATAGATCCAAATATACGTATATCGATATGGAATTTATGTGATTTAAAAAATCTGCATTTTAGAGTGCCATGGATTTTAAGCTGAAACTATTCGTAATTTGAACAATCGTTTTGTGGGCACGGTCAAATTTGATTGATATTTAAGTACGCATTGCTTTTGCGCCAATTCTTAAAAGTTGTAGTTTTTCATTTGCGCCAAAAAATAAATATTGCTTCTGCGCCATTGTGCAGGTAAACTAATTAAAAAGTGAAAATATAGAAAATTTAAACAATATCTACGGACACACCAGCTGTCGTCAGGAGATAGGAGAAAAAAACAGAATAAATACGGAATGCACCTCTAGAACCGAAATTTCCCGCTGATATTATAGTAAGACCTTTGCCTATAGATTTTGTAACAGAACAGACTTTTAGTTTTTATAAATACTTTGATTAACAGCAGTTATTATTGTGGTTTTATGACTTTTACTGGCATGAAAATACGGATTTTTTGTGTTATTAAATTTGCTGTTACAAAATGTTAAAAAATATTATAAATTAAGGAATGTATCTCCCTCGTGCAAAGCTCTGATTCCTTTCAAGGATTTGGCTATACTTTTTTGGAACTTTTGGATTATAGCTCTACATCTTTTATATAAGCTTTGGATTTTACATATTTTGGACACGAGCATCACTGAAGAGACATTATTTGTCGAAATGCGCATCTGGTGCAGAAAAATTGGTACCGTTAATGTTATTACTACCACTGGGTCGATGCCTCTGCTGGTGGACTGTTAGTCCCCGAGGGTATCACCAGCCCAGTAGCCAGTACTCCGGTACTGGCATGAAAATACGGATTTTTTGTGTTATTAAATTTGCTGTTACAAAATGTTAAAAAATATTATAAATTAAGGAATGTATCTCCCTCGTGCAAAGCTCTGATTCCTTTCAAGGATTTGGCTATACTTTTTTGGAACTTTTGGATTATAGCTCTACATCTTTTATATAAGCTTTGGATTTTACATATTTTGGACACGAGCATCACTGAAGAGACATTATTTGTCGAAATGCGCATCTGGTGCAGAAAAATTGGTACCGTTAATGTTATTACTACCACTGGGTCGATGCCTCTGCTGGTGGACTGTTAGTCCCCGAGGGTATCACCAGCCCAGTAGCCAGTACTCCGGTACTGGCATGAAAATACGGATTTTTTGTGTTATTAAATTTGCTGTTACAAAATGTTAAAAAATATTATAAATTAAGGAATGTATCTCCCTCGTGCAAAGCTCTGATTCCTTTCAAGGATTTGGCTATACTTTTTTGGAACTTTTGGATTATAGCTCTACATCTTTTATATAAGCTTTGGATTTTACATATTTTGGACACGAGCATCACTGAAGAGACATTATTTGTCGAAATGCGCATCTGGTGCAGAAAAATTGGTACCGTTAATGTTATTACTACCACTGGGTCGATGCCTCTGCTGGTGGACTGTTAGTCCCCGAGGGTATCACCAGCCCAGTAGCCAGTACTCCGGTACTGGCATGAAAATACGGATTTTTTGTGTTATTTAATTTGCTGTTACAAAATGTTAAAAAATATTATAAATTAAGGAATGTATCTCCCTCGTGCAAAGCTCTGATTCCTTTCAAGGATTTGGCTATACTTTTTTGGAACTTTTGGATTATAGCTCTACATCTTTTATATAAGCTTTGGATTTTACATATTTTGGACACGAGCATCACTGAAGAGACATTATTTGTCGAAATGCGCATCTGGTGCAGAAAAATTGGTACCGTTAATGTTATTACTACCACTGGGTCGATGCCTCTGCTGGTGGACTGTTAGTCCCCGAGGGTATCACCAGCCCAGTAGCCAGTACTCCGGTACTGGCATGAAAATACGGATTTTTTGTGTTATTAAATTTGCTGTTACAAAATGTTAAAAAATATTATAAATTAAGGAATGTATCTCCCTCGTGCAAAGCTCTGATTCCTTTCAAGGATTTGGCTATACTTTTTTGGAACTTTTGGATTATAGCTCTACATCTTTTATATAAGCTTTGGATTTTACATATTTTGGACACGAGCATCACTGAAGAGACATTATTTGTCGAAATGCGCATCTGGTGCAGAAAAATTGGTACCGTTAATGTTATTACTACCACTGGGTCGATGCCTCTGCTGGTGGACTGTTAGTCCCCGAGGGTATCACCAGCCCAGTAGCCAGTACTCCGGTACTGGCATGAAAATACGGATTTTTTGTGTTATTTAATTTGCTGTTACAAAATGTTAAAAAATATTATAAATTAAGGAATGTATCTCCCTCGTGCAAAGCTCTGATTCCTTTCAAGGATTTGGCTATACTTTTTTGGAACTTTTGGATTATAGCTCTACATCTTTTATATAAGCTTTGGATTTTACATATTTTGGACACGAGCATCACTGAAGAGACATTATTTGTCGAAATGCGCATCTGGTGCAGAAAAATTGGTACCGTTAATGTTATTACTACCACTGGGTCGATGCCTCTGCTGGTGGACTGTTAGTCCCCGAGGGTATCACCAGCCCAGTAGCCAGTACTCCGGTACTGGCATGAAAATGCGGATTTTTTGTGTTATTAAATTTGCTGTTACAAAATGTTAAAAAATATTATATATTAAGGAATGTATCTCCCTCGTGCAAAGCTCTGATTCCTTTCAAGGATTTGGCTATACTTTTTTGGAACTTTTGGATTATAGCTCTACATCTTTTATATAAGCTTTGGATTTTACATATTTTGGACACGAGCATCACTGAAGAGACATTATTTGTCGAAATGCGCATCTGGTGCAGAAAAATTGGTACCGTTAATGTTATTAAGGAGTTACCATTTTTTATAGTGCTTTGATAAATCCGAAAATGTTTTAACAATTTGCAAACATTTTTTTATTATAGTGTAAACCAGTGTTTAGTGCTCATATTTTTATGAAGATATATTTTAAACATATGTTTTAATATTTATGAGACCTTGTTTCTAATATAAAATTGAGAATGGAAATGGGGATCACTGTTTCTAATCATCTTCGGAAGGCCCCTTTTTTAATTTATAATTACCAATGGAAGTAGAAAGACCTTTTGTCTAACCTGTCTTTGTGTTATTTTTTATACGTCCGTCAATTTTGACGGGACGTATTATGGTTTACAAATGTCCAGTGTCCGTCCGTCCGTCCGTCCGTCCGTCTGTCCGTCTGTCCGGTGTAAACATGTCGCACCGTAACTTGAGAACGACTTATCCAAATTTCATGAAACTTAACATAGTTGTTTCTTATGATGGTCAAATGATCTGTATACTTTTTTGTGAAAATAAGATTACAACTTTTTGAGTTACGGCACTTTGTAACTAAAACAGGGGTGTGTTTTTTTCACATGTCGCACCGTATCTCAAAAACGATTCTTGATTATGGCTTAAAACTTTAAATACTTCTTAGTTATATTAATCTTAATATCTGTATACTTTTTGGTGATGATTCAAATTTCATTTTTGAGTTATTGAGTATTTTGTAAAAAAAAAAAGGGGGGGGTTTACATGTCGCACCATATCTCAAAAACGATTTATGATTATTGCTTAAAACTTTACACACTTCTTTGTTATATTAATCTAAAGATCTGTATACTTTTTGGTGATGATTCATTTTTATATTTTCGAGTTATTGAGTTTTTTGTAAAAAAAGAGGTTTTTTTTTCACATGTTGCGCTGTATCTCTATTGCTTAAAACTTAACAGGCTAATGTTGCGTCGGGTTTCCAAATACATCTTGTACAATCTTCCTATTGAGCGGGAATAAGGAATGAGTCAGGATATACTAAGCATGACATCCTGTACAACCCTGTGTTATTCAAAAAAGATTTATGTTTTTTCACAAGACGACGGGCGTATCATGCGCTCATGGCGCAGCTGTTTATTTAAATATTGATCAAGTCGAAATGCTATCTAAAACACTTACCACTCATTCAAAAAAGAAGGGTCTGACTTGTTTTTATCATACTGCTTTTATTACATTATAGATGTCTGTTTCCGTTGATTCCGTTAAATACCAATTCCTCAGAGCAATTGGTACTTTGCGGAACGGAACGGAACGGAAAAATAAATTTAAAAGTTTAAATCAGATTCAACTTGATCACTGTCTCTTATCATCGTCGGAACGGGCTGTTGAAGGCCTCTTTTTTAAAATATAATTACCGATGGAAGGAGAAAGACTTTTTGTGTAACCTGCCTTTGTGTTAAATTTTTTATTATTGATCAAATCGAAAATGCTATCTAAAACACATACCACTCATGCAAAAAGAGGTGTCAGACAATTTTTTTTATCATACTGCTTTAATTACTTTAAAGATGTCTGTTTCCGTTTTTTCCGTTAAATACCAATTCCTCAGAGCAATTGGTACTTTGCGGAACGGAACGGAACGGAAAAATAAATTAAAAAGTTTAAATCAGATTCAACTTGATCACTGTCTCTAATCATCGTCGGAACGGGCTGTTGAAGGCCTCTTTTTTAAAATATAATTACCGATGGAAGGAGAAAGACTTTTTGTGTAACCTGCCTTTGTGTTAAATTTTTTATTATTGATCAAGTCGAAAATGCTATCTAAAACACATACCACTCATGCAAAAAGAGGTGTCAGACAATTTTTTTTATCATACTGCTTTAATTACATTAAACATGTCTGTTTCCGTTTTTTCCGTTAAATACCAATTCCTCAGAGCAATTGGTACTTTGCGGAACGGAACGGAACGGAAAAATATATTTAAAAGTTTAAATCAGATTCAACTTGATCACTGTCTCTAATCATCGTCGGAACGGGCTGTTGAAGGCCTCTTTTCTAAAATATAATAACCGATGGAAGGAGAAAGACTTTTTGTGTAACCTGCCTTTGTGTTAAATTTTTTATTATTGATCAAGTCGAAAATGCTATCTAAAACACATACCACTCATGCAAAAAGAGGTGTCAGACAATTTTTTTTATCATACTGCTTTAATTACTTTAAAGATGTCTGTTTCCGTTTTTTCCGTTAAATACCAATTCCTCAGAGCAATTGGTACTTTGCGGAACGGAACGGAACGGAAAAATAAATTAAAAAGTTTAAATCAGATTCAACTTGATCACTGTCTCTAATCATCGTCGGAACGGGCTGTTGAAGGCCTCTTTTCTAAAATATAATAACCGATGAAAGGAGAAAGACTTCTTGTGTAACCTGCCTTTGTGTTAAATTTTTTATTATTGATCAAGTCGAAAATGCTATCTAAAACACATACCACTCATGCAAAAAGAGGTGTCAGACAATTTTTTTTATCGTACTGCTTTAATTACATTAAAGATGTCTGTTTCCGTTTTTTCCGTTAAATACCAATTCCTCAGAGCAATTGGTACTTTGCGGAATGGAACGGAACGGAAAAATAAATTAAAAAGTTTAAATCAGATTCAACTTGATCACTGTCTCTAATCATCGTCGGAACGGGCTGTTGAAGGCCTCTTTTTTAAAATATAATTACCGATGGAAGGAGAAAGACTTTTTGTGTAACCTGCCTTTGTGTTAAATTTTTTATTATTGATCATGTCGAAAATGCTATCTAAAACACATACCACTCATGCAAAAAGAGGTGTCAGACAATTTTTTTTATCATACTGCTTTAATTACATTAAAGATGTCTGTTTCCGTTTTTTCCGTTAAATACCAATTCGTCAGAGCAATTGGTACTTTGCGGAACGGAACGGAACGGAAAAATAAATTAAAAAGTTTAAATCAGATTCAACTTGATCACTGTCTCTAATCAAGGACTACGTGAGGTCAGTCTAGATATCATAATGCATGACTTGCAAATGCATTAATTTCATGATAATTTATCAGGACAATCCGACATATTCATCTACAGAATATTTCCCGATGTTATACATTATTACACATTTCACCTGTGAAGATGAGATTAAGTATACATTTGTGTTATTTGTATATGGAAAACCGTAAAACACAGAAATTTTAAAGTTTGTTTTGTTTTAAAGATTTTTCGAAATTTTGATAAATTCCCCCTTTGGATACCTTAAATGAAATTCCGTTCCGTTCCGTTCCGTTCCGTTCCGTTCCGTTCCGTTCCGTTCCGTAAAGTACCAATAGCCATATTCCTGACTTGGTACCAGAATTTTCTGGTATGATGATTCATAGTTTTTTTACCCTGTTGGGCCTTTTTGGATATTGGACATTCAAATTAATAGCTGTTTGGCTTGAATAGTTTATTGCACTGAACAAAAGGGCAAAGTTATGTATTATATATTAATCTTGTGATAGTAGCAAGTTTCAGTGGCAAGACTGATGTATAACAAGAATATGTTTAATGTACATAGATGCCCCACCCATCATTATCATTTTCTATGTTCATTGGACTGTGAAATTGGGGTTAGAACTATAAAATTGGCACAAAATTAGAAAGATCCTATTATAGGGGACATGTTTACTAAGTTTTAAATTGATTGGACTTCAAATTAATCAAAAACTACCTTGACCAAAAACTTGAAGCAGTACAGATTGACGAACTGACGAAGATACAAAACGAAGGTACAGACCAGAAATCATCATGCCCCTCTACTGAAGTAGGTGGGGCATAAAAATAATATTTTTTTCATTGTTATCAAGTTTTATTGATACAGATATATAATTGACTCACATCATGTATTCAAAAGTTTACACAACAAATAATGTATCAACAATTAACATATTAGGAACAGAAATTATCATTCAAATAAATAATCTTGTTATTGAAACACACAGCACACAGAATAACTCTAAAGGTAAGGTTCAATTTCACTATTTTAGGAATTTCTAAAAAATAGCATCTAGTTTTAAGCTTGGCCATTAAAAAACACTCAATATTATTAGATTATCAGATATTTGTGGTTTAATGCAATCAAAAACTAGTTGTATCTGTGTGTCTGACTAATAAACCATTAAACCTTTATCTAATAGATTCATATATCATGGTTAGCACTCTGTAAAATGAAAGACAACTCTAAACCTGAACAAAAAAGAATCAATTTTATAAGACAAACCTCATTAAAACAATACTATTCACAGAATAAGAAAAACTTTCAACATGCATTGACAGGATGAAACAATTGAAACTTGGTATACATGATTAAAGCAATGGATTTTGTAACCTATAAAAATACATTCTTTGGTTCATTTTATTATGGAAAAAACTTGCTTTTGGTAAAAGCTGTTTAATTTGATATCACTTCAATAAGCTTATTCAAATTTTAAAGTATTTCCCTCTGTTTACAATTTAACACCATTGCATGTCTATGCCTTTGTACGATTATAAATATCTTTCTATTTTTTAAATTCATGTAATTAATATAACAACTCATTATTGAAACAAGAAAGTGTCCATAATAAAATGGATGCCCCACTTGCACTATAATTTTCTATGTTCTGTGGACCGTAAATTTGGAGTCAAAACTATAATTTTGCATCATAATTAGAAAGATCATATTACAGGTACATATGTAATAAGTTTCAAGATGATTGAAATTCAACTTCTTTAAAAAAATGCCTGACACACACACAGATGGACGCACAAATACACACAGATCAAAAACATAATGCCCCTCTACTATCTTAGGTCGGGCATAAGTACAATATACCTTTAGTTTTCAGATTTAATGAACTTTGAGTGCATAAGTGATAACTCTATACAGAAATGATTAGTGGGATTAATTTGAATAGAAAATAAAATCTCAACTTATGAGTAATTTTTCAATCTGATAAAAACTCAGACCAGGTGTCAATGTTTCACCTTGGGCTGTTGCAAATATAAACGCATGGGCCAAAGACTCTAGAGTTAGTAAATTGTGAGCAAATGCATTTTCTTCAAAAAATAAGAGTTATATAAGCATTGTTATATCCTTGTATAGAGAAAAGTTTGTACACATGATCATATTTTTTTTATTTTATGTCCTTGTCAGTGGAAATGAGAATAATGAGATACAAAATAATTCAGAGATTTCAATTTGACTGGACGGACAGTAATACAGATTTTTTTCCATATAAAGTTTAAATTCTTCCTTTGGTAAATTATATTAAATTTAATAAATTTATTTTCACCTCTTCAGTAGCATTTAAATCAAAATTGAATTTCATAATCAATGTAACAGCCAATCAATTTGGAGTAAGGTTTAGAATATTTTACGGTATCTAATTTGTCAAATTTTTATGTCCCTATGTTTGTATCATTGCTGCATGCAGAGACAATCACAATGTTGACAGGTTAAATTAAATCTGATTTGATGAATCTGATGTTTCCACATTCTCATACATATAAGTCATATAAACCAATAGGTCTGATATTAATCTCTTTGACAACTATAAAAACATAAGACTCATTGAAGTGATTGTTTTATGAAATCAAATACAAAATATGAACATTTACACTTATCTTAATTTTCTACTTTGGTTATAAAATACTTAACAGTTTCTCTAACTCGTATAAAATCTTTATTAAATTTATATTTGACAAGTCTACAGTTTTTCTTGCTGAAATCCACAAACTTAAACACAACATCAGCAGATACTCAAATGAAATTATCTGGAAATTCAGGAGTTATGTGACATAACTACAAAGCTTGAAATCTGATTGTTTGTTATAATATTTTACTAGAACTCAGCATGTCAAGGTTTGGCAATAACTTCTTTCAAAATATTGTCTGTAGCCAAAGATTTGCAAAAATATATGACATCATTTTCATTCTGAATTTACAGTGTGTGTTTTGTGGAGTATTTTATATACATGAACACTATGGTAATAAATTATGTTGATTCACATATATATACAAATATATAATTTTACAATTATTCTATTCAGATATGAAATTCATTCAGGAGATAATCTAGAAATATACAAGCATTTAATAAAATAATTTCATGCAACTATAATGCCTCTTTGAAAAAAGTTTTCAGATCAAATACAAAACTTCCATGCAAATTTTGATAAAATATATAGTAACTTTTTTACCTTTCTTTATTAATTGATTGACCAATCAAATTGATATTCAAATAAATGGAGAATGTTTTCATTGGATACAGATGATGACCCTGCTTGCAGAAAACGTAATAAAGGGACATAACTAGCTATAGAGACTGAAATATTCTACAATAAATTCTCATGCCTGCTATTGGTGCATATAAGACGTGTATATCTAGTTCGGTAACTTTGTTATAAAATCACTAAAAGAGGAAAAACAGGTGTCAAATAGTCATACCTAATCCTTTAAAAAGATTTATAAACTAAGGATCATAACACAATCGGAGATTTCAGTCAATAAAAAACATACATACAATCCAGTACAATTCATATTTCCATAGAATGTAAGTGATACACAAAACTATTAAAAGTTACCGATATATAACAAATAAGGCTGCCTTAGAAACATTATATAATAAGGGTTGTCTGATTGCCCAGTACATGATACTTAGGAAAAGCAATTTGAAATTGGATGAATGGTTGGATGCACACAGAAACCAACGAGTGTGAAATTCATTCGACGATAAAAAAAAAAAAAGTAGTTCCTTCCTTAAAGTCTTATCACTTATGACTTTAAATGTTACAGCCATTTGTTGAATCTGATCAAATAAGTGATAGCTTCTATAAATCTACATTAAATTAAAAAAAAAATGTTCTACACCGGGATGTTATTTAGGACATTGTAATAAAATTGACAATAGATGACTAGGATGTAGGATCCCTTTTAATATAAGGTTTTTGGAACGGAATTGTAGAGGAAGCTGTCAATTTTAAGAAGCAGGATGACATTTTGGGTTGTCGAGATTGACTTTTATTTTTGTGGGAATTTGGGATCTACACCTATCGAACTCAGGAAGTAATGATTAATTTTTCAGAATCCAGGTAACAATGCTTTATCATCTGGAATTTGGGATGACTCATCCCCTCAATCTTATTAATTTTTTACCTCCTTATTCCCGTCAAGATGAAGCAACTCTGCCAATTAATACTTTCATTTCAAAATTATATAACTTTGAAATGAAATCTAAACATTTAATGATATGAAAATTGACTGATTTGAGACTCTTTTATAGTTATGATATGTGAAGACTTGTCTTATAATGTGAAATAAATGAATAAAAAATTCAAGCACAAAAATGAAAGCAGAAAACAATTCAACAGCAGCAAATGATGAAAATGTAAATAAAAAAGTTATAAATAGACAACATGTGACCTTAGTTCCCACATCATAAAATTAGACAAAGCAATAAAAACAATTTCTTGCTTATAGTTTTCTCTTTGCTAACTAAATGTCAATTTTAATTATTGATTTTTCCCTCCTTATTTTGTTGGAAAAAGTAAACCCTCATATTATACCAACATAGATTTTTCCAGATTTTTTGTTTTTCCTATTTGAACCTTGGAGTCATCTAATAATAACTTTGTATCTTTTCTTCTTTATTCCATTACTTCATGGGAGATATATTTTTTTTTCATTGGTTAATACAATAATCCAAACTGTTTGATATTATCTCTCATGATAGACAGTATCAGGGCCTGTGAATTAGAATTTTGATAAAATGTGTCTTTTTAATAACATATTCATAAAAATGCTAACAGCTGTTCCATTAAATGTGCATAATTGGTGTGTAAATGGTTATTTCATAAAAATTTACATAAATTCCAAATACACAAAAGGATTGAAAGTACATGTTGGTTCTGAAATAAATCTTTGAATGTTTGTGTTTATGCATGGCGTATTAAAATTAATTTCATTTAAGGGGGTTCGCGGGTCTAAATCATTTATATAGGATTTCTCTATATTTTTCTATAAATGAACTTTATCTTATAGTTAATAGAACTAGAGGCTCTAAAGAGCCTGTGTCGCTCACCTTGGTCTATGTGCATATTAAACAAAGGACACAAATGGATTCATGACAAAATTGTATTTTGGTGATGGTGATGTGTTTGAAGTTCTTACTTTACTGAACGATTTTGCTTCTTACAATTATATCTATAATGAACTTTGCCCATTAGTAACAGAGAACTATATTTGGTAAAAATTTACATATATTTACCAAATTAATGAAAATTGTTAAAAATTGACTATAAAGGGCAATAACTCCTTAAGGGGTCAATTGACCATTTAGGTCATGTTGACTTATTTGTAGATCTTACTTTGCTGAACATTATTGCTGTTTACAGTTTATCGCTATCTATAATAGTATTCAAGATAACCAAAAACGGCAAAATTTCCTTAAAAATTACCAATTGGAGGGCAGCAACCCAACAACCAGTTGTCCAATTCATCTGAAAAATTCAGGGCAGATAGATATTGACTTGATTAACAATTTAACTTCTTGTCAGATTTGCTCTAGATGCTTTGAATTCATAGTTATAAGCCAAAAACTGCATTTTACCCCTATGTTCTATTTTTAGCCGTGGCGGCCATCTTGGTTGAATGGCCAGGTCATCGGACACATTTTTCAAACTAGATACCCCAAAGATGATTGTGGCCTAGTAGTTTCAGTGGAGATTTTGTAAAAGATTACTTAGATTTATGAAAAATGGTTAAAGATTGACTATAAAGGGCAATAACTCCTAAAGGGGTCAACTGACCATTTTGGTCATGTTGACTTATTTGTAGATCTTACTTTGCTGAACATTATTGCTGTTTACAATTTATCTCTATCTATAATAATATTCAAGATAATAACCAAAAACAGCAAAATTTCCTCAAAATTACCAATTCAGGGGCAGCAACCCAACAACCGATTGACCGATTCATCTGAAAATTTCAGGGCAGATAGATCTTGACCTGATAAACATTTTTATCCCTGTCAGATTTCCTCAAAATGCTTTGGTTTTTGAGTTATAAGCCAAAAACTGCATTTTACCCCTATGTTCTATTTTTAGCGGTGGCGGCCATCTTGGTTGGTTGACCAGGTCACGCCACACATTTTTTAAACTAGATACCCCAAAGATGATTGTGGCCAAGTTTGGATTAATTTGGCCCAGTAGTTTCAGAGGAGAAGATTTTTGTAAAAGATAAATTTAATTTATGAAAAACGGTTAAAATTGACTATAAAGGGCAATAACTCCTAAACGGGTCAACTGACCATTTTGGTCATGTTGACTTATTTGTAGATCTTACTTTGCTGAACATTATTGCTGTTTACAATTTATCTCTATCTATAATAATATTCAAGATAATAACCAAAAACAGCAAAATTTCCTCAAAATTACCAATTCAGGGACAGCAACCCAACAACCGATTGACTGATTCATCTGAAAATTTCAGGGCAGATAGATCTTGACCTGATAAACATTTTTATCCCGTCAGATTTCCTCAAAATGCTTTGATTTTTGAGTTATAAGCCAAAAACTGCATTTTACCCCTTTGTTCTATTTTTAGCCGTGGCGGCCATCTTGGTTGGTTGACCAGGTCACGCCACACATTTTTTAAACTAGATACCCCAAAGATGATTGTGGCCAAGTTTGGATTAATTTGGCCCAGTAGTTTCAGAGGAGAAGATTTTTGTAAAAGATTACTTTAATTAACGAAAAATGGTTAAAAATTGACTATAAAGGGCAATAACTCCTAAACGGGTCAACTGACCATTTTGGTCATGTTGACTTATTTGTAGATCTTACTTTGCTGAACATTATTGCTGTTTACAGTTTATCTCTATCTATAATAATATTCAAGATAATAACCAAAAACAGCAAAATTTCCTCAAAATTACCAATTCAGGGGCAGCAACCCAACAACCGATTGACCGATTCATCTGAAAATTTCAGGGCAGATAGATCTTGACCTGATAAACATTTTTACCCACGTCAGATTTGCTCTAAATGCTTTGGTTTTTGAGTTATAAGCCAAAAACTGCATTTTACCCCTATGTTCTATTTTTAGCCGTGGCGGCCATCTTGGTTGGTTGACCGGGTCACGCCACACATTTTTTAAACTAGATACCCCAATGATGATTGTGGCCAAGTTTGGTTTGATTTGGCCCCGTAGTTTCAGAGGAGAAGATTTTTGTAAAAGTTAACGACGACGGACGACGACGACGACGGACGACGGACGACAACGGACGACGGACGCCAAGTGATGAGAAAAGCTCACTTGGCCCTTCGGGCCAGGTGAGCTAAAAATAAAATAAAAAAGTGGGGTCACCGTTCATTTGCTCTCACAATCTGCCTTCGAAAGAAGCATACATTTTTGTAAAGGTGGTTGAAGTAATAGGAGAAATATAGGTAATATCGAAATAAAAAAAGAAATTTATTACAGAAATCGCTCAAATTTTACAATAACTTAGTTTAAGTACAGCTTATATGGAAATTATATTAAAAAATATATGTCACCGATGAGTTAAACAAGATATTTCAATTTTAAAGCCAAAACTAGAGGCTCTCAAGAGCCTGTGTCGCTCACCTTGGTCTATGTGCATATTAAACAATGGACACAGATAAATTCATGACATAAATGTGTTTTGGTGATGGTGATGTGTTTGTAGATCTTACTTTACTGAACATTCTTGTTGCTACAATTATCTCAATCTATAATGAACATGGCCCAGTAATTACAGTGGAAAATATTTTCTAAAAATTTACAAAAATTTATGAAAAATGCTAAAAATTAACTATAAAGGGCAATAACTCCTTAAGGGGTCGATTGACTATTTTGGTCATGAAAACTTATTTGCAGATCTTGTTTTGCTGAACATTATTGCTGTTTACAGTTTATCTCTATCTATAATAATATTCAAGATAATAACAAAAAACGGCAAAATTTCCTTAAAATTACCAACTCAGGGCAGTAACCTAACAACAGGTTATCCGATCCATGTGAAAATATCAGGGCAAATAGATCTTGACCTGATAGACAATTTAACACATGTCAGATTTTCTCTAAATGCTTCGGCTTTTGAGTTATAAGCCAAAAACTGCATTTTTAGCCGTGGCAGCCATTTTGGTTGGATGGCCGGGTCACCGGACACATTTTTTTCAATAAGATACCCCAAAGATGATTGTAGCCAAGTTTGGTTCAATTTGGCCCAGTAGTTTCAGAGGAGAAGATTTTTGTAAAAGATTTCTAAGATTTACGAAAAATGGTTAAAAATTGACTATAAAGGTCAATAACTCCGGTCCTATAGGGGTCAACTGACCACTTTGGTCATGTTGACTTATTTGTAAATCTAACTTTGCTGAACATTATTGCTGTTTATAGTTTATCTCTATCTATAATAATATTCAAGATAATAACCAAAAACAGCAAAAATTCCCTAAAATTACCAATTCAGGGGCAGCAACCCAACAATGGGTTGTCGGATTCATCTGAAAATTTGAGGGCAGAAAGATCTTGACCTGATAAACAATTTTACACCCAAGTCAGATTTGCTCTAAATGCTTTGGTTTTTGAGTTATAAGCCAAAAACTGCATTTTACCCCTATGTTCTATTTTTAGCAATGGCGGCCATCTTTGTTGGTTGGGCTGGTCACGCCACACATTTTTTAAACTAGATACCCCAATGATGATTGTGGCCAAGTTTGGTTTAATTTGGCCCAGTAGTTTTAGAGGAGAAGATTTTTGTAAAAGATTACTAAGATTTACGAAAAAATTGTTAAAATTTGACTATAAAGGGCAATAACTCCTAAAGGGGTCAACTGACCATTTCGTTCGTGTTGACATATTTGTAAATCTTACTTTGCTGAACATTATTGCTGTATACAGTTTATCTCTATCTAAAATAATATTCAAGATAATAACCAAAAACAGCAAAATTTCCTTAAAAATACCAATTCAGGGGCAGCAACCCAACAACAGGTTGTCTGATTCATCTGAAAATTTCAGGACAGATAGATCTTGACCTGATTAACACTTTTAACCCACGTCAGATTTGCTCTAAATGCTTTCGTTTTTGAGTTATAAGCCAAAAACTGCATTTTACCCCTATGTTCTATTTTTAGCCATGGCAGCCATCTTGGTTGGTTGGCCGGGTCACGCCACACATTTTTTAAACTAGATACCCCAAAGATGATTTTGGCCAAGCTTGGATTAATTTGGCCCAGTAGTTTCAGAGGAGAAGATTTTTGTAAAAGATTTCTAAGATTTACGAAAAACGGTTAAAAATTGACTATAAAGGTCAATAACTCCTAAAGGGGTCAACTGACCATTTTGGTCATTTTGACTTATTTGTAAATCTAACTTTGCTGAACATTATTGCTGTTTACAGTTTATCTCTATCTATAATAATATTCAAGATAATAACCAAAAACAGCAAAAAATCCCTAAAATTACCGATTCAGGGGCAGCAACCCAACAACAGGTTGTCGGATTCATCTGAAAATTTGAGGGCAGAAAGATCTTGACCTGATAAACAATTTTACCCCATGTCAGATTTGCTCTAAATGCTTTGGTTTTTGAGTTATAAGCCAAAAACTGCATTTTACCCCTATGTTCTATTTTTAGCCATGGCGGCCATCTTGGTTGGTCGGCCGGGTTACGCCACACATTTTTTAAACTAGATACCCCAATGATGATTGTGGCCAAGTTTGGTTTAATTTGGCCCAGTAGTTTCAGAGGAGAAGATTTTTGTAAAAGTTAACGACGACGACGACGACGGACGACGGACGACGGACGACGGACGACGGACGACGGACGCCAAGTGATGGGAAAAGCTCACTTGGCCCTTCGGGCCAGGTGAGCTAAAAAGGCATTTTTCCACCAAAGGGAGATAATTTGGAACTTTTTGAATGATGTATACATTTTAAATGTCATCTGGGGCCAACACGAATTGATTGTTTTGATTGATTTTTGTACCATATGATAAAGTAACAACTACAAAAGGTAATAAATAAAATTTGTAGTGAAAAACAAATGTTTATTTTTTCTGAAATTTTTATACCCTCGAGCCTCCTTAAACTAATATAAAGCCCAAAAAATATTAGATGATTGATTACTTTCAACAACATGCATTGTTAAATTTACAGTTTAAAAATATAATTTCAAACGAACATAAATTTATGAAAAATTCGACAACAAATAATTCTAAAACTACTGCCCTATGAATGATCTTGTAACAAAACGTAACCTTTGTTCAAACAACACAATGATAACAGAGTCTTAGGGATACATGTCACACACAATTAAAATACTGACATATGAATGATACTTGTTCAAATGCTCATTCCTGAAACTTTATGGACGAAATGCTGTTAACATTTATCTGCTTACTGTAAATTCAGAAATTATTGCGTGCGTTTATTATTGCAATTTTGTCATTTTAGACTTAAATGCGATTTTAATTTTTACAATTTTGAGAAAAATCCTGGCTAATTCATATAAAATATTTCAAAATGCGAGTTTAAATTATCGCGTTTACAACTCTGTCACAATTTTCGCAATAATAAAAACCTCCCATTAATTTCTGAATTTACAGTATTAGCAAATTGTAATTACAAAGTATTAATGAAGTTAAATTTTTGGCATGGTACCCCACAGCTTAAATTTTGGTGATCAATATATAAAGTTTTATAAAAGAAATAGAAGTTATAGTAGCCAACACTCAATTTTAGAGGCCATTGGCGAGTCAAACCCTGCTTATTTCAGACCCTGATCAAATGCAAAATAAATTGCACCATATGAAAAACAAGTAACCTGGTTAATTCTTAAACATTCATGTACAAGTCTGTCATACAATCTTCCTGTTTACAAAAGCATCCAGGAATACAGGGGCATTAAAATAATAAAAGCATTGAACAAATCCTTCAGCTTAATGGGAAAGCTCTTAATCAGATCATTTTTAACACCCAAAAAGTTTAGAAAACATACAGAACAAAAGCATTGGAAAGCTAAACTCTATTTTTGGAGGGAACCAAATTGGCCTGGATGTTTTTCTTCTGAACTGTTTGGGAATGAACAAATTTAAACTTAACAAAAATTTGGTAGAAATATATTCCTAGATTTGGTCTTATCTTACAACTTAGTCTTTTATGTCCATTTTGTTAAAGCACCTGGACATAAAAGAACAAAACCAATTTAAAACATATGTTGATATGAGAGACTGAACATTGACAAGATGATTAAAAATATACAAAGACAATCTGAGGATTTTACACGTCTCTACTATCGATTGAAGCATCACTTTTGGTTCGGTCCATTTCTTCTTTTATTGATAAATTAAACATGGAATATTTAGAATTTCCAGTCACTTCCTGTTCAATCTGTAGAAAATCTGGAACTTTTAAGTCATCTCCCTCAAGGGTTGTGTATGTTTCTAGAAGGATCAGTCCTTTACACCTGTAAATAATTACATTAGATTTATGTTTCATTATGATACAGTTATTTTGATTGGCTAACAGCAATTTAAGGTCCTTCTGAAATCAACATTCATTACACAATGGAGATGACACAAGGTCCCACAATAAAATGCACAGGTAAATTAAGGAAAAACTTGATAGAAATTGTGTTTTCATGATCCTAGCTAAAAAAAAAATGTAATTATAAGTATTGAGTGCTTATTTTTGTAACTTCATAGGGGTGTAAAAGCGTTGAATGTGCGTACATTTTTAGGTAGAAGAAGCGCTTCATACAAAATGTACTTCGGTCAACGCTTTTACACCCCAATGAAGTTATAAAAAAGCATTTAATTCTTAAATAAAATATATGCAACTTTATTCATATTTTTATTTTTTAACATTTATTAATTTGATTTCAATCACAAAAGCACAGAAATCATTAGAAATTTTTATTTACTGTGGATTCAATTATTTCAGTGGATTAAAAAAATGGTATATTCATGGATATTTCATTTATAAACTTGTTTTTCCAACGTTGGCATATATGCCTGTATTTAATTTGTACATGTTTGAACATTCATATTTGTTGTTTAACTTTACCCATGAAATATATGAGTATTGGTATTCTAAGATTAATATTGTACACACAGTACTTGTTAGAAATTCTGTATTTGCTTCAATAGTAAAGACAAAACTTATGAAAAAGTATATTGTAAAATTATTGGGAGAAAATTTATATTAAGAGACACTTAATATATGAGCAATACTCCTAGGTATATCTTAAAACTGAAACTAGTTTTCCTTTATGACAGAAAGTAAGTACTAACAAATATTAAATGATTGCAGAAACTAAAATAAGTCTAGTGGTTAATTATCTTCAATCAAATTGAGGAACCATATTGTTCATGAGCGGGTAAATTTGTACCTCTAAATCAGAAAAAAAATATTCAAGTATTCAGTTCTTTTACAGTCTGAAAATAAACTTTATCTTACTTCTTGCTTGTATTATAGCAGTCTCCAATGATTGAATATTTAAATCCTGGAGTAAAATTATGTATGGGTTTTGTTCATAGTAGTTGAAGGCTTCAAGGTAAGCTAGTTGCTTACATTTACATTATTTGACCTCTGGTAGATGATTCTCATTGGCAATCATACCACATCTTTTCTTTTATATATATAAACACCACTTCTTAAATAACTTTCAGGAAACATTATTATTACCAGGTAACACTGGCACTTAAAGTGGTACCTAACACGACAGGTAGATAACTCTGTGAAAATCAGCTAAATGTTTTAATCACACTGTATTGTAGAGGGAATATTAAGATTCTCAATTATTAAAATTAGTGTTTGTCAAAATGCTATAAAACCAACTAAATTTTTTAAAATTTTTACATTTTTGTCAAAGGGTTAAAGTAAACATTTTGTCAAAATTGTATGAAAATTAAACGAGCCAAATTAATATTAGTCAAGGTGTTTGGTACCACCCTAAATTATTTGTTCACTCACCCTGGAGGGCATGGATCTTCATACTCGTCTAGATGGAAGTAATGGTTGTTCCACAGGAAACATGTCCTTTTCTTATATATTGAGTAATGTCTATAATCTCTTTGGGCTAATAAAATCTATAAATACAATTCTAAATCACAACAAATGAAGAAACTAATACAGGGCTATTCCATTTAAATGTATGTAGGACGGTAGCAAAGGAAGTTTAAGAATTGAATGTGGGTCAGGAGTCTTTTTTAAGTATGTGTCTATCAATATAATGTAAAATTATCCAAACTGGTTATTGGTTGTAGGGATATTTTTAAAGTCCCTTCCTACCCTCCCACATACATTTTAATGGAATAGCCCTCACTACATATATGATGAAGAAGATGCATCCACAAAAGTTCTTATGACTCAACAAATAAATAAAGTATTATGGGTTTTACCGGTACTCATTGTTGAAGACCATACGGTGACTTTTTCATACATTATAGTCAAACAGAGGGACAGGACACTTTGTTTCTTGCATATGTTTTTCACTCTTTTTATGTTATAATGTTAATTCTAATGATGAACCTACCAGAAATAAGACTTCATAATCAAATAGGTACCAAGAAAACATTTAAACCATAAGTCAGGAATCTGTTGTTCAGTGGTTGTCGATTGTTGATGTGGTTCATAAGTGTTTCTCGTTTCTTGTTTTTTATATAGATTAGACCAATGGTTTTCCTGTTTGAATAGTTTAACACTTTTTGGGGGCCTTTATAGCTTGCTGTTTTTGGTGTGAGCCAAGGCTCTGTGTTGAAGACGTATTTTGACCTATAATGGTTTTCTTTTATAAATTATGACTTGGATGGAGAGTTGTCTTATTGGCATTCATACCACATCTTCTTATATCTAGGGCTGTTCTACAAACAAACGCATGAGGTACATGGACAGCACTTATTTAAGACCTTGACCACTCAAAAAATAATGTTTTCATCAGTTTTCAAATTATTCTTATAAAATTTGAAAAAAATGCAACCCCCATATATTTAATCTATTTGAGTGCTTCCCATCCCCATTACAAAATATATAAATGATATATATGATTATAAACATCAGACCTCGTAATCTCTACTATTAATGGCCATCCTGAGTTCTACACTTTCTTCATTAATCTCCGGCCGGCGGATAGTATGTGTATATGTCCATTGACCTGAAACACAAATGTTAATATTTACTTTCATTTCAAAATATTTATGATTACACATTTTTTCTTCAACTAAAGGATGTACTAAGGTCATATTTAGGAATTTTTGTCATAAGTTCAAACTCCTTTGGTTTTTTCCCTACAATACAGGGTAAAATATTTTGTTCCATAACTTTTGGTATTTGACTTGTAGTATGTATTTTAAATTCTAGATTATTTGAATTTCACCTAAGTACATCCTTAACCCTTTCCTCCATGGATTTTTTTTCTCTCACATACTTGATTCGCATAGGATTTTTTTATTAAAAAAAAAATAAGGTTTAAAGTTATAATACATTGTGAAAAACAAATATTTCATCAATGAAATTCAAGTCAGAAATTCTCATGAATATATATCCTTTTCATATTGGATACAAACTTTTTTAAGTCTGATGCAGACATTTTGTAGTCAAAGTGTTTCAACTGAGGTACTACACAGGCGTCAAAAGGCGTCATTATGGAGTAAAGGGGATGGCGTCAAAAAGCGTCATTATGGAGGAAAGGGTTAAGATATATGCAATCTTCAAATCTTCTATATTTCATTCAGATGACCTTCCATGCTTTCTGTTTTAATTCAAGAGTACCCAACAGAAATTATTCCTTTCTTTCCTAAATTGTTCACCTTGAAAGATTTATTATATTTTCTCAGCAAAGATAAAAATATACTGACCATTTTGTCCCCTCTTGCGTATTCTGGCCTGCATTTTACGACTAGGTGTGACAAGGTAGTCATGGGTTACCATAAATTTCTGATGGGGAGGGAATATCTAAAATAGAATCAATATACATGTACCATGTTAAATATATTAACTTCAATAATTTAAAAATATAAGTCAGGGGGCCTGTAATTCAGTGGTTGTGATTGGTTGCTGTCTGTCATTTTTTTTCTTTTTCTCTTTTTCATAAAACAAGCTGTGGTATGGGGTTCGCTCATTGTTGAAGGCCATACTGTGACGAATAGTTGTTCATTTCTGTGTCATTTGGTCTCTTGTGGAGCTTTGTCTCATTGGCAATCATACCACATCTTTTTTATATATTGGTCATCTTGATTTTTTTAATTTTTTCATCATGCCTGGCCCTTTCATAGCTTACTATAGGGTATGGGTTTTGTTCGTAGTTGAAGGATGACAATGACCTACAGTTGCTTATATTCTCATGTGTGGGGTGTCTGGTGGATACTTGTCTCAATTGCAATCGTAACCCCTTCATTTTTTTCTTTTTCTTTTCTTTTTCTGTTTAAAGAAATAATTTAAAACCCATGTCAAATAACACCTAAAACACTTCTAAAGGTTCTGATTAGACTTGTAGTCATTCTAACTGGTTTTATTGATTGATAGTTGCTTAATTATCCATGGTTTAATATAACATATATATGATTTAGGACTGTCACATTAAACCTGCTTTGTTCAAGATTTTCAACAAGAAAAACATACTGATGTAATACTGTAAATTGAGAAATAATTGAGAGTAATGGTGATTATCACAATAATAAGAAGTGGCATTCTGATATCTGATACATATATATCAATGCAGGTTTAACCTGCAATCTGAATAATTTATCTGTCCTCCAAAAATAGCAATTATAATAATAAATAATAACGTTGATGACTTTGCAGTCACATAAAAAAATGATGTCTATAAGCTGATAGACAAAAGCACTGTCAGCCAATCAGAAGATGCATTACATCCCAAATTAAATTATTAGTTTATGAATTTACAGTACACCTTCAATAGATATCTTCTGTATTTCTAACTTAAGGTGGTAACTAACACTTTGACTGAAATAAATTTGGCTTGTTTAATTTTCATTAAATTTTGACAAAATATTTACTTGGACCCTTTTTAAAAAAAATATAAAAATTTCAAAAACTTTGAACCACACATTCTCTCGTTAAAATTTCATTGGATACATAACAGTTTGACAAACACTAATTTTTATAATTGAGAAGCTTAATATTTCCTTATCAATACAATGTGATTAAAACGTTTATATGATTTTACAGAGTTATCTCCCTGTGGTGTTAGGTACCACCTTAAAGACATGCATACTTACAGTCCAATCCAGTACACCAGTGACAAGGATTTCATACTTACAGTCCAATCTAGTACACCAATGACAAGGTTTTCATACTTACAGTCCAATCTAGTACACCAATGACAAGGATTTCATACTTACAGTCCAATCCAGTACACCAATGACAAGGATTTCATACTTACAGTCCAATCCAGTACACCAGTGACAAGGAATTCATACTTACAGTCCAATCCAGTACACCAGTGACAAGGATTTCATACTTACAGTCCAATCCAGTACACCAGTGACAAGGATTTCATACTTACTGTCCAATCCAGTACACCAGTGACAAGGAACTTCCTCTTTTTACTGTTGGTACTGAGTCGATCACCGGTATCTATACCCAATCTGTTACACACAGCCTAAATTAGATATACTTACAGTCCAATCCAGTACACCAGTGACAAGGAACCACTTCTTTTACTGTTGGTACTGAGTCGATCACCGGTATCTATACCCAATCTGTTACACACAGCCTAAATTAGATATACTTACTGTCCAATCCAGTACACCAGTGACAAGGAACTTCCTCTTTTTACTGTTGGTACTGAGTCGATCACCGGTATCTATACCCAATCTGTTACACACAGCCTAAATTAGATATACTTACAGTCCAATCCAGTACACCAGTGACAAGGAACTTCCTCTTTTTACTGTTGGTACTGAGTCGATCACCGGTATCTATACCCAATCTGTTACACACAGCCTAAATTAGATATACTTACAGTCCAATCCAGTACACCAGTGACAAGGAACCACTTCTTTTACTGTTGGTACTGAGTCGATCACCGGTATCTATACCCAATCTGTTACACACAGCCTAAATTAGATATACTTACTGTCCAATCCAGTACACCAGTGACAAGGAACTTCCTCTTTTTACTGTTGGTACTGAGTCGATCACCGGTATCTATACCCAATCTGTTACACACAGCCTAAATTAGATATACTTACAGTCCAATCCAGTACACCAGTGACAAGGAACTTCCTCTTTTTACTATTGGTACTGAGTCGATCACCGGTATCTATACCCAATCTGTTACACACAGCCTAAATTAGATATACTTACAGTCCAATCCAGTACACAAGTGACAAGGAACTTCCTCTTTTTACTGTTGGTACTGAGTCGATCACCGGTATCTATACCCAATCTGTTACACACAGCCTAAATTAGATATACTTACAGTCCAATCCAGTACACCAGTGACAAGGAACTTCCTCTTTTTACTGTTGGTACTGAGTCGATCACCTTACAGTCCAATCCAGTACACCAGTGACAAGGAACTTCCTCTTTTTACTGTTGGTACTGAGTCGATCACCGGTATCTATACCCAATCTGTTACACACAGCCTAAATTAGATATACTTACAGTCCAATCCAGTACACCAGTGACAAGGAACTTCCTCTTTTTACTGTTGGTACTGAGTCGATCACCGGTATCTATACCCAATCTGTTACACACAGCCTAAATTAGATATACTTACTGTCCAATCCAGTACACCAGTGACAAGGAACTTCCTCTTTTTACTGTTGGTACTGAGTCGATCACCGGTATCTATACCCAATCTGTTACACACAGCCTAAATTAGATATACTTACTGTCCAATCCAGTACACCAGTGACAAGGAACTTCCTCTTTTTACTGTTGGTACTGAGTCGATCACCGGTATCTATACCCAATCTGTTACACACAGCCTAAATTAGATATACTTACAGTCCAATCCAGTACACCAGTGACAAGGAACTTCCTCTTTTTACTGTTGGTACTGAGTCGATCACCGGTATCTATACCCAATCTGTTACACACAGCCTAAATTAGATATACTTACAGTCCAATCCAGTACACCAGTGACAAGGAACTTCCTCTTTTTACTGTTGGTACTGAGTCGATCACCGGTATCTATACCCAATCTGTTACACACAGCCTAAATTAGATATACTTACTGTCCAATCCAGTACACCAGTGACAAGGAACTTCCTCTTTTTACTATTGGTACTGAGTCGATCACCGGTATCTATACCCAATCTGTTACACACAGCCTAAATTAGATATACTTACAGTCCAATCCAGTACACCAGTGACAAGGAACTTCCTCTTTTTACTGTTGGTACTGAGTCGATCACCGGTATCTATACCCAATCTGTTACACACAGCCTAAATTAGATATACTTACAGTCCAATCCAGTACACCAGTGACAAGGAACTTCCTCTTTTTACTGTTGGTACTGAGTCGAT